>NC_064408.1:23295000-23895000 GCF_023375975.1 Astyanax mexicanus | reverse complement strand
ACTCACAGCTAACATATAAGAGTATAATAACCATAAGCAACATTTGGAAACGTTTCCAGGAAGTTTTTTTCCTGTAATGTTCAAAAAATTGTGTTCTGGGAATCTTCTGAAAATACAATAAAACTGACCTAAAAACGGTGTGCCTTATAGTGTTATTAATACATTTCTCGCATAACATTCCTAGTTACTATAGATGAATACTAACATTATGTAAATGTTAAAAATAACAGTCCCAAAACTAAAATTAAAACACTTGTGATGTTGCTAAAAAATATCTAAAAACCTCTCTTAACTGTAGTCAGGAGCATTTTTAATACGGGGGTTGGGGTTTCTCCCCATAACATTTTTTGAATAAATTAGGTGCTATTTCTTGCATTCTGTTGTATTTTCAACAAGTGGTTAAACACATAATTGTACCTACAGAAGTTACATAATTCAGTGACTGTTTTACATTTGTACATAGCTCCCTTATCAGCAGCTCACTGAGCTCTCCAGAAACACTAAACACACAAAGAAAATCGCCTGAAACCAATACAGACAGCATACACAAGTCTATACGAGAAACACTGAAACAAAGGGGATCATATACACGATGAGGGTGATAAGCACCTGGAACAGGTAACGAGGGGGCGGAGTCACAAACAAGACAGGTGGGAACTCTACACTCTAAAAAACAGAGGTACGATATGAGTACTTTTTTGTACTCGAAGGTACACTCTTTATAATTGTACCCTCAAAGGTACAATATTGGTCTTTACGGGGTCAGATTTGTTCCCTCTGAAGTACAAAGTCATTTCTAACAGCAATAAGTACAAATTTGTACCATTTAACCAGCCAAAGGGTACATTCAGTATTCTGCATCACTGTACTAATGAACAATATATATTTAAATTGCACATGTTTTATTTGAAAGCCAGACAATTTTGTATCATCAAGTTTTTGAGCCATATTTAGTTGATGATAATGTTTATAATCTTTATGATCTTTACTGCCACAAAAACCATGGGTACAAAAAAGGACTTTCACTGAAAGGTACTTTTTTGTGCCTCAATATAAGGTACAGCCCCAGCGACAAGCTTTGTACTCTTTTAAGTACAAATCTGTACTTACTTTTCTTAGAGTGTAGTGACAGAGTGGGGCTAGGGGGGAGACTGGACAATAACACAAGTCCATGTGCTAGTGGAGCACATGGGGACCTAAACAAAAAACAAAACAGGCAGAGAAGCAGGACAAGGACAAGAAGGACTAAAAAACAGGACAAACACAAAAAGTCAGACGTGGGCTAAAGTGTGACTATACAGTGGCCTCACATACACCTACAACAAACAAATTAGAGACAACGTAAGTGATTTGTCATGTGTCAGTGTGAATGCAGAACTAGAAGTCAAAATATTTTTTTAAATAAAATAAGTTTTTATTCACTTTTTGTTCAATTTACTTAAGTGCTAAAATACAATTGTGTGTAAAATAAAATTCAGTTTTTGCTGACCAGCAGCATGTTTCCAACAGTTTCACTTCGACTTACGATAAAAGGTCTGTACCGCTAACTTCCATGACCTCTTCGTGATCTACAGATCAGAACATTTCGTTCGTTTTAGTTAATTTCCTTTCTATCTGAGCCATTAGAGGAGAGAACAGAGAGATCCCTTCCTCTGAGCTGCTGGAGAACTCTGTTAAAAGCAGCCGCAGCCTTTTCCTGGACATCTCTCTCTCTCTGTGTAAAAGCTGAAAAGTGTCCCTGTAAAAAAATCAAATATTGGGCCTTATCCAACATACCTTTTCACTGCAGTGCTGGTGATGTTCATTTTCTACAATCCAGAAAGCACACTAATACTACACGCTACTTTATTACACCAACAAATGCACTTTTAATATCTGTACACTATGTGTTCTATTTTAGTGATCTATTTAGTGTGTTTAAGCGTGCAAGGTGTACTTTTCCTCATTGCTATGATGTTGCTAGGTGCTTGTTATGGTGTCTGTGGTGGTTGCTAAGGTGTTGCTAGGTGGTTGCTAAGGTGTTGCTATGGTATCCATAGGGGTTTTCTATGGTGTTGCTAAGCAGTTGCTAAGTGGTTGCTAAGGTATTGCTATGGTATCCATGGTGGTTGCTAAGGCGTTGCTATGGTATCTGTGGTGGTTGCTACGTGGTTGCTAAGGTGTTGCTATGATGTATGTGGTGGTTGCTGTGATGTTGCTAAACAGTTGCTAGGTGGTTGCTAAGCTGTTGCTATGGTATCTGTAGTGGTTGCTATGGTGTTGCTAAGTAGTTGGTAGGTGGTTGCTAAGGTGTTGCTCGGTGGTTGCTAAGGCATTGCTATGGTATCCATGGTGGTTGCTATGGTGTTGCTAAGCAGTTGCTAGGTGGTTGCTAAGTGGTTGTTAAGGCATTGATATGGTGGTTGCCAGGTGGTTGATAAGGGGTTGCTAAGGTGTCTGTGGTGGTTGCTATAATGTTGCTAAACAGTTGCTAGGTGGTTGCTAAGCTGTTGCCATGGTATCTTTAGTGGGTGCTATGGTGTTGCTAAGTAGTTGGTAGGTGGTTGCTAAGGTGTTCCTAGGTGGTTACTAGGCAATTTATTTGCATAAATGAGATTTTTAAAGCGTATACACCTTGCGTGTATAGGCGTGTACTAATTATATTAATTAGGGGTGTGTCTTGGGTGTATTGTGAAATTAACCATGTCGCGTATCACTTGCCATTCCCTTTAGGAGCCAAGTGCACTCTGACTTTGGTGGATTGCTATTTCAGGGGCGCAGATACTCAACAGATACTCAGCAGAGGAAACTGACTCATTTAACAATAACAACAATAACAATTTTATTTTATTTTGAGTCTGCCGCACTGCCGCATATGCATGTGTGCCTAACAAATGGGTTTCCTCACACATTTTATGATACGAAAGAACTCTGACTGTTGACATCTCCTTAGGCTTTTTTCAGTCAGTGGTGCACCTTTGTTTTCCATTGTCAAGATAGCAATAAGCCAGAAATTTACCCTAAGAAACACACCTAAATCTCCATGCTGTTTACACAATGAATGCCAACAGTGCAGCATTTACTGCTCACAGTCGTGCAACTGTGTTTACTACGTGGAAATCTACGCTGCTCATCTCATTGAAAACACGGTGCTTGAAAACACTGCACCAATATATACGCTGGTCTGGAACCCACAATCTTCTCTATATATTTACTTTCTTACTACTACGTCAGACAGCTCTAACCAATCAGAGAAGACAGTGTGTCCGTGTGGTTTGTTGGGGCACATTTTGGTGCATTCACATTTTACGAGTTTGTGTGGAACCAAACAAATACCAAAGGAAGGAGAATACGCTCCAAGTGAACAAACTCATCCAATGATTTAGACCAGGGAAACCAACTACAGGTGTGAAAACACCCTAAGAATTAGCATGGCAACACAGCAGGGCACACAGCTAACAGCTAACAACATGTAACAGCACTTGTTTTAGAGCACATTTAACTACTACCAAACAAACAGCAGCAGTTGTAAAGCTACGTGAATCAAAAAATACAATAATGTAGTTTTTAGTGCTGGATAAGCAGTTTTTTTTCACTTGTGTTGGCACTTTGAGGACGTTTTCACTCCAGCAGCTTTTGGTCTGGTTAAAACAAACTCTGGTTTGTTTGTATCATTAATGCGGTTCGATTGAACAGATGTGAAAACAGTATTTGTATACTCGAGAGCAGTTCACTTGTGGCAAGAACGTGATCCGTTCTTGATCCGACCCAAGTGTCAAATATACTCCTTTTATTTGAGCTAAACTGCTAATAAGGCGCAATTCATTCTAATATATTAGCCATATAACGCTAACTACCACAGCTATGAACAAACGTTACCTCTGTTCCATGCTGTTTACACACACAGAGTGTGCTGCGTTTACTGCCCGAAGCCCCCTGCTGCACAGACTATTGAAAACATTGTAATTTCAATTGAACATTTTCAGCGTTTTGTGTTGGAGCAGCTTTATCTGCACAGATATAAGCGCTGAAACACAGAATCTTCTAGCTATATTTACTTTCTTACTCCCACACTAGACAGCTCTGACCAATCAGAGTAGACAACAAGCTCACAGTGGTTTATTGATGCGCATTTTGGTGCATTTTGAGTTTATACCTGTGTGAAACTAAACCAAACAGAGGGAAAAAAATGCTTCAAGTAATCTAATCAACTTATCCAGACCATAGAAACCAACTACAGGTGTGAAAATATCCTGAAAAAGTTCCACAGTGCAGTTATGTAGGTTTGGTGATTCTCAGACTCTCTCAGAGAGAGCTGAGCCAAAGTTCCACAGCAATTTTAAATCTGTGGTTGATTCTAAAACAACAAAAAGTACAATTAGTTCTGAGAGACAATGCACTACACATTACATTAGCAGGTTTGCCTACAAAGGTTAATGTGGCATCTGGACCCACCCACCAACTGCATTGGCGATTGGCAGATCAAGCTTAATATATGTACAGTATATGTGTGATGATTCACACACAGTTCATTAACAGCTTCCTGATATTATGAGTCACACACAGTGAGTTCTTTTTTTTCAGCCCCTTTTCCCCCCAAGCCTATTACTTTCGGTTTTGTGGAAGGAAGTGAGAAAAATGTGGAATTAGAAGGAGATGAGTGTGAGGTGAAAAGTGCAGATCGTGAGGCTATGTGTTCTCTTACAGCTCTCAGAAGAATGAGTGAGAGAGACTCAAGGCAAGCTCATTTTCTTCCCCACTCTCTCTCTCTGTCTGTCTCTCTCACATGCATACACACACACACACACACACACATATACACACTCTCACACACAAATCACCAGCACCATCACGCTTGTAGCTTAAATTCTTCAGGCGCACTCAAGCCAGACATAGCCAACAACAAGAATCGGCCAGAGTAATTGATTGTCTCTTAAGGGCTGGTTTGCACTTTACAGTTGGGTTTCTGAGCTCTTGGATTAAGCAGAAGTCTGAACTAAATACACCAAGATGAGGCACATCCAGTGATGGTATAGTTACTTTGAAAAAGTAATCTGATTACTGATTACTCCTTTAAAAAGTAACTTAGTTACTTTATGGATTACTTGATTTTAAAAGTAACTAAGTTACTTTACAAGTTACTTTATTAGTTACTTTAAGCAGCTGCAGACACCACCTCCCACCGCCTTAACATAAACATTATAACCAGTTTTGCCAATACTCCCTTTATTGTAAAATGCATTTTTAACAGCAACAATTTATCTCTATTAAGTTGAACTATTTCCTAAAAAACTATATATTTTTAATAAAAATAAAAAAATTAACATATTTAAATATATATATATATGGTCTTTCTTGATTTTACTAAACATAAATACTTGTTTTTATAAAAAATATATAAAATAAAGAAAGTCTTTCTTGACCTGACATATTTAACACTGTAAAACTGAACATTGAACCTGTTGTTCTCTGCAGGGCAGCAGGGAGTGGTTTTATAAAACAGAACCGTGTATATGGTCTAGGCCAGGGATCACATATTTGCAGACTGCGGTCCGGGTCCGGACCCAGACGTTGTCCAATACGGACCCATACCGGACCCAAATACTGAGAAGGATTTAATTCTGACAGTGTTCATTTAAAGCACCGGAACTTTTCTTGTCTTTACGGTATCTGCGCTCTGCGCCACAGTGAACTTCCAATCACGTGTGGTGTAAAATCTTCAAACGCTCTCCTCTGCCAATCAAGTTTGTGGCAGACCGCTGCCCTGGCTAGTGAATTGGGACGCGCCCGCAAAAAAACATCTTTATAAAGAGATAGGGAGCCCGAGAACTGGCGAAAAACGAAAACGGGCGGAAACTAAAGACACACAGAGCGCGAGAGAGAGAGAGACAGGGGAGAAAGCGAGACGCGTGTGATTGGGGAAGAGCGGAGGGGGAATGGGTAAGGGAGCGGTGTGTGTGTATGTGTGTGTGTGTGTGTGTGGAGGAGATGAGGTGGAGAGAGAGAGAGAGAGAGAGTAACGCACAGTGACTTAAATAAGTAACTTTAATCTGATTACTGGATTGGAAATAGTAACGCGTTAGATTACTCGTTACTGAAAAAAAGGGTCAGATTAGAGTTACTGACATCACTGGCACATCCCATAATAATTTTAAACAGAAAAAAAAAAAACTGTAGTACAGTGTTACAAGGGATAACGAGGGTCACAGGGGGTTGTAGGGCCCTCGCACAACAGCTCAAATTTTACTGGGCCAAACCAGGAAACCGGTGAAAGTTAAACTCAACTTTTTTACAAAACCTACATTTTGCTAAATGCGGACCACGCCTTAAAGAAGTAGAGAAAAAAAAAAGAAAAGAAAAAAAAAGGGAGGAAACTGGGAATTTGGGCTGGAGTTCTGAACTGCGTGCTGAAGGAGCGTTGCAGTTATATCCCCCCCTTTTTTATTTTATTTAGGAAGTGGTAAAGTAGAAGAAGGGGGTTGTTGAAGAGGTTGTTGGTTGTAGTTAGTTAGGGCAGGTATTTATTGGGCGGTTGATTGATACGGGGTGGAGTTAGAGCATGGAGTAATTACTTTTGTTATTATTTTGTCATTGGTACCACTTTAAAATAAGACTACCTTTATAAAGGGTTTATAAATGGTTTACAATTAGTTTATTAATGGTTACTAATTAGGTTGTAAATGCCTTAAAACATTAATAATCAGTTATAACACATACATAGAAAGGGCAACAATGACCTGTTGTTTGTCAAATAGTGAACCCACAGCCATCCATATTGTTGCCCTTTCTACGTATGTGTTATAACTGATTATTAATGTTGTTTAAGGCATTTAGAACCTAATTAGTAACCATTAATAAACTAATTGTAAACCATTTATAAACCCTTTATAAAGGTAGTCTTATTTTAAAGTGGTACCACATCATTTAATCACATTTACATTTTGACCAGCCTGGGAACTCATATAATGCTTCATAATCTTTCAAAATGGCCGACTTCCTGTTGGGTGAAGCTCATACACCCCAATGGGTAAATTGTGCTGCAAAATAAAACCTACTGGTATGTTCCTGCCAAGATTCTGGAACACCGGAGAACGTTTGTGTGAATCACAGACCTAAAATTACTGACATTCTGAGGAAGCAAATTTTATTAAAAGCACAGGTGGCGCTATAGCGTATATATACCTCTGTAATATGAATAGAATATTTATGTCAGACAGAACATGTCGTTAAACTCATGCATATGTTACTTTTAAGAGTTTTTAATCTATTGCAACCTCCTTAAAACACTTAGCAACACCAAGATGAGTCCACTTCCTGTTTTGACGTGTCATCTAGTGCAATTTAACTGTCCGCCATTTCGTACTAATTTAAGATAGATAGATAGAGATAGATAGATACTTTATTGATCCCAGAGGGGAAAATCTAGACATCCAGCAGCAGGTATGTATAATACACAAAAAAGGTTACAAAAGGATGAAATATAACGATACATATAAATACAATAAAATAAAAAAATAAGTGAAAATGATAAAAGTACAGTCTTTAGTGTGTGTGTAATGGAGAATGGAGGTAGTGCAGTTGAACATAATAGACAGTGAACACCAGTTGATGTGCATTAAGTGAGGATAACTGATGTCAGCCACACAGAAAGTGCTAATACACAGTTATATAATAAATGTAATTTATGTAAATTTAGCAGTGCAAAAGATATGCTAACAGTAGATGAATGAACTAGTGAGTAAACTTCTAGTGCAAAATAGGGTAGAACTACAAAAGTAGTGTTATAGGCCTCAGCAAGACTGAAAGTGTGTCCATAGATGGGGGTGTGTCCAGAGTTACCAGAATGAAAAAGTGTCACAGAGCCTTCAGTTTGCTGTGCTGAGAGCAGTTGAACAGTCTTATGGCCTGAGGGACAAACGACTTTCAGGCTATAGGACTGTTCAACGCTATAGCCCAATATGCTTGGGCAACTGCCCTTTTGCCGTCCTTGGCTGATATTACCCTTCCGAGGGAGGGGAAAAAATTATATAGGCAAATATGATTTCATATTTCAACAAGATTTTCTTTATAATTCGTAATTTTGATTGAAGTTTCGTAAAACAAAGTTTTCAGAGTCAGTCATTCAGATTCAGACACCTCGAGAGGCAAAAGGGAGGGGCGCGGGCGTAGCGGGGGACACGCAGCACGCTTCACTAGAAAAAAGAAAAAAAGGCACAGCACACGACCAGGCGGAGCTTCAGCCGACTAGCAGAGACCCAAGAGGAGTTTTGAAGATGCCGTGGGAGTAGAGCGACTGCCCTGAAGGTGAGCTTGAAATGTAGCCTTCACAGTATTACAAGACATGATCACAATCAACTTCTCTACAATCCGATGTCGTCGAGTTTAGGACGTTTAGTGATCCTAAATAATCAGACAGCCACCTACTGTGCCACGTTTAGGTAGCAAAAAAACCCCGACAGCCAGCTAGCTTGCAGTCAACGTTTTACATGGCTCAGGTTGTTTTGTGGGAGGCTAACCAAACTAAGTTACATGCAGCTGATCACATTTCATTTTATCAAGCAAGATGAATGACGGACATAAAGCACTATTCGAATTATTCACATGCATGTTGTGTTACTGCAGAAAATTCGAAATGCCCACGGAAAAGAGACGAATACAGGAGAGAGAGAGACTTTTTTTTTGTTTGGGGGGGGGGGGGGGGGGGCTTTCTTCAGGTTAGAGCAACTGCCCTTCAAGATTCCTGTGCACGTCCCTGAAACTCGACTAATATCGACTAATCCAAGTGAATACGACAAACTCCCTAGAAGCAATGCAACAAAGTACGCAAAAAATGTGTGTAAAATGCACATATATTTTAAAATGGCCGACTTCCTGTTGGGCGAAGACAGTCATTTAATCTACTACTAACAACGTGTGTAGTGAAAAGTCTCTTCTAAGTGCTTTCCCCCCTCAGAAACAACCAAAGCATTATATATTGTATATTGTCACTGTCCAATGAAAAACAAGTATCTGCAAAACAGCAACTTTACAGGAGAACCCCTTCCATTTCTATTGGTCCGTTCATTAAGAAATGTTGGCACAGTGTAAGGGACAGTTTGTCTGTTCAAATTATGCAGTAAACTAAAAATCAACAAAAATGGAGATACTTGTTTTTCATTGGACAGCAACGATATGCATATTTTCGCTGTCACACAAAAACCTTTGTATTCCCAAAAAAATAAACTTACCAGGCGAAGGGAAAACCTTTAAGCTTTCAATGAAAGTCAGTGCAAACATTTTCTATACTTGTTGTTAAGAAATAACTACATTTTGTGTGGAGGAACATGCCTGAAGATCCTCCCCTTTACGAAACTAGCATCCTATAAATGCCCTGCATATGTCATGATGAGTTTTTGCAACCTTCCACCACCCATCTCCTCCAAGGATGGAGCTCTTATGTGAAAACAGCGCTATAAACTAAGAGCATGTGTTCTGAAAATTCACAAAAGCACATACACACACAAACACACAAGCAGGATTGCTGCAATCAAACCTAATAGGACTTGGTCCTCGTGTAGCTACATATATGTTGGACGGATTGTAATTGTTATTCTATTTCTCCTCGCTTTATCATTCTGTCCCCACACCTGCACACAGACACTCAGATACACACAAACAATACACACACACACACACACACAGCCGCACAGATAGATGGTGAGGTAAGAGACAGGAAATCACTGATGGCGTGTAATGTATGCTAGCATGGCTATCACACCTCAGTACACGCTACATTCATATCAGTGCAGCAGGCAGCTAACAGACACAGAGAGAGAGTAGAGAGAGGAAGCTGAAGAGGAAACAGGTAATGATGTATATGTCAGGAGGATATTTTTACTATCTCTATCCCTATTTCTCACACACACTCACACAAACAAACATATATCTGACATACTATAGCTGATGTCATCTTTCTTTTTGCCTAGAGTTTGCCTAGATTGCGTCCACTGCTCATGTTGTTGTTTATGTATAATATCATTTTTTTGTTTGTTTTTGAATAAATATAATTTTCTTTGCACCTTTCTTTCTTTCGAAACCAAAGATATTAAAAATAGCTTATGCTGATCCTACTGTAGCCTAAAGGAAAGTCTTTCTACTAGATCTTGGAGCATTGCTATGAGAATTTGATTGCATTGGACAGCACCACAAGGGCATGACAAGGAAACAAGGATGATCATCACCCGACCCCATTTGTAACTCCTTAAATCAGCTTAATTTGTTGTCTACTGCAATATATTGCCAAAATATACACTTGTATGGGGGTACCACTTTAAAATAAGACTACCTTTATAAAGGATTTATAAATGGTTTACAATAAGTTTATTAATAGTTATTAATTAGGTTGCGAATGCCTTAAAAACATTAATAATCAGTTATAACTCATACGTAGAAAAGGCAACAATATAGATGGCAGTGGGTTCACTATTTGGCAAACAACAGGTCATTGTTGCCCTTTCTACGTATGTGTTACAACTGATTACTAATGATTTTCAAGGCATTTACAACCTAATTAGTAACCATTAATAAACTAATTGTAAACAATTTATAAACCCTTTATAAAGGTAGTCTTATTTTAAAGTGGTACCTTTTTGGGCTTTTATGCCTTAAAGGCTTGGATGCATGTAAGTCCAAGCCATGAAGCTTTCTAATCACTGTTCTTGAGCTAATCTTAAGGACACATGAGGTTTGAAGGTCTGTACTGGATTAAAGTTGGTGACGTCTGTTTACTATGCACCTTAATATCGTCGCCGTCCAAAAAAAAAAAAAAAACACTTATCTCCAAAACAGCAACTTTACAGGAGAGAGAAAAAAAACCTTGTAAACTTTCAATGGAAGTCAATGTAAAAAAAAGAGTTTATTTCGGGTCTTTTTGAAGAGGTTCTATTGGTCCGTTCATCAAGAAATTTTGGCACAGTGTAAGAGACAGTTTGCGCTTTTAAATTATGTGGTAAACTAAAAATTGACAAAAATGGAGAGTTTGGAGTGTTTTTCATTGGATAGCGACGATATCCGCTAAATCTTTCACTTTTTTCATAATATTACTATCAGTTGGCTGTGGAATATTTAGTAGTAAGGCAATTTCTTGATTTTTTTGCCAATGTAGTGTATACATCTCTTTAATGAGATTTCTGGTGTGAAATGGGTGTGATAAAAAAAAAAAACGTGATAAAAAGTACTTACCTTTGTTAAATAGTCCTCCTCCGTTCTCCCACAGCTTTCTGAGATCAAGTATTTTGTGCACTTTGCCCAAACAGGCTTTAGAATGAGTGAGATGGGGCATATTTTGCCCCTGCAGATAAATCACTTTTTCCACTGTTGTTCAGGCTCAAAGTAGCTCCCCGACATTTAAAACAAGGCATTTAGAACTTTAAAACTGCACAAGAAGTTTATTAAAAGCTACTGTTTACATCCCATAGCGCAGGTAAATCTTCAGACTTAAATTTAAGTCACAATAATTAAGTCACAAAGAAAAAGGTAGAATAGTTGAGCAGATTGCAAAATGAATTCCTTGCTGAAAATATCTGATAACTGTCGATATTAGAATGCAAAGAACTAACTACAAATTACATAAACATTGATCAACAAGTTTTACTATTTGTACTATAAAGACAAGCTGTGTGAATGTGTGCAATGTGTTCACTAGAAGGAGTGTCTACATACATTTGGACACATACTGTAGTATATGCAAGTTTTGAGTATAAACTGCCCAGGATCAAGTAGAGGCATAGGCAGGCTAAGCCCACCCTGACAAGGCTCCCAGTTCCCCACACCACAAAAAACACCTGCAAGGTGAAAGAAGATGAATAAAACATATATGTCACACACTGTATGTGTGTATATAGATATTTCTGCAAGTTCTGAAAGTGCAGTGGCACTCTCTACATCATTCCTGAAAGCGCATGCCCTCCAATCACTGCTTAGCGACTGTTGCCATCTGCATGCCCTCCAACTCATGCTCTCTCGGACTCAGGCTGCTGCTGGCAAGTAGCATGATGTGGGATTCAAATTGTGGCCGCTGAATCACTCTGAGCCCCTACTCCATCTTTTTTTTTTTTTTTTTTTTTTTTTTACTACGCCATGGTCCTGTGTCCTGCTGTCTGCTGGTGAAGTCTGTGGCTTATTGTGGGATGCTGCTGCCTGCCTGGTTTCTGGACCAGGTTCTCCTGCTATGGAGAACTTGCATGTCACAGACCTCATAACCCTTCTGTTACACTTTCTTCCTTTCCTATTTTTCCTGCACTCTCTCACATCTTCATAACTCCTGACAAGGAATTACGCTTACCATAATTCCCCAAATCTGACAAGATATTCTCTTGCATTTGTGTTATTTGTTGTGCTATCTAGTGTCGACTAAAGAATGACTAAAGAAGGTGAGTTCCCTTCCTAATTCTTGTCAGGATTTCTTTCTTTCTTGGAGAGTCTCTATGAAGATTTTTTGTTCGATCTGTTTTTAAAAGCACACTATAAATACATTTAAACTTTATTTGTATTGAACAACCTTTGATTTGATCTCAAAGTCATAATTGTCAATTACGTTACTTTATTTTAACATTTTTACAAATTCTCTGCCAAAAATCTCTCCCATAACTAAACAACGTTCTGTTGTTGATCAGAAGAGGATTAGTTCACCTTTTATCTCCCGGTCTTTTGATCTGATGGTCATTGAAGGAATTTGCACATTATCCATTGTGAGAAATGAGATACGTGAGAGAGATACGTGGATTGAAAGACTTTATGATCCATTGAGAGCTCAGATCAGAGAGCAAGATAAATTTAAGTTAACATCCAACCATAACGATAAATAAAACATTTGGCTTCTTTTTATATTTTATTCCTTTATTCTTCCCTGCCATGTTTATTTCAGACGAATTGAACTTTATGCAATGTTTCATCTTGTAACTATAGTTATATGTTCTCCTTTCTTTCCACTTCTTTCTTCTCAAACGGCTTCTCTTCGTTGCCCATCCCTCTCAATCTTCATGCATTCCATTACTTCCACTCTCTCTCCCCATCTCTTCATCACACCGTTTTACTCCTTCTCCTTTATCCACCTGTCTCCTTCCATTTCTCCCTCCCTCCATCTCCTTCTATCTCCCCCACCATCAATCCACTCCCATGACATGTATTTAAGTATAGGCTCTGTTGCAGAAGGAATAGATTCACTCGGGTATACATTAACCAAACCTGTGAATAGTTCTCCTTCCAGAGAAACCATTTCAGCCCCTTTTCTTCGCTGCTCTCCCCTCATTAGAGTTCTCTTTTGCAGAGAATTCCAAATGTGCAAAGTTAAGAAGTTCTCTACTTCATTAAAGTTCTATCCATTTATCTACAGAGTAGAGTAAGGTGTAAAGAATTCCATATTGGAGAATCCTGGTCAGATTCTTTTGTTCAACTAAAGAATATAATTGTATAATTTGTTGTTATTGATGGTTATATGCAACAATAAAATGTGGTGTTTTAAAAATAACCCAATTTTGGGAGGAACATACCCGAAATCATGCCTATAAATACAATTTCTACCTAGCTTAAGCACTCATCTTAAGTTGAGCTGTAAAAACATTCCATCTCTCCCTCTCCTTTATTTTTTTGCTGTCAACCTTTCACAGGGCAGCTTGATTTAGAGCATTGGATAAGTTTTAACATTAAAAAAAAAAAAGTCAAACAAACAACAAAAAAGAAGTTGACACCCCCTTCTAAAATAGCTACATCTCCCCTTAAGAGTGTGTCAAGACTATTGTGTCACTTGCCATTCATTTAAAGCTCCACTAGGTAGGATTGAGATTTTGTGCTCGTGGGCTCCCCCTACAGTTGCAGAGTGTAATAAATGTTTCAGGCGGATTAGCTTCTCTTTCTCGTTTTCTGGCTTTCACAGACATATTCGGTCTCTTTCCAGCTTCTGCCAGAGTGTCTGTATGTTAGTTTGTAAAGAATGAACCAGTAGTCCTTGTAGAACTGTTAGAACTAAAGGTCGGAAAGCAGGTCGCAGTTCTCGCGAGAGTTGGTCGCTGCCGCCTCGGAAAACTTACAGAGTCTGGTTTGAGCTCAGAGGAGCTCGGGCACAGACACGAGAGCACCGCTATTCCTCCTATTACACCTCAATGCAGCGCTGCAGTGAGTTTCAAGCTGTAATTTTACTTCTTTAAAAAGATAAAAAACAAGAAAATCTTACCTAGTGCTGCTTTAAGAGCTAGGTGCGCTCTGACTTTGGCACATTGCTATTTCTAGGGCGCAGCTTCCTGAACGTGTCCAAGGCTTCTCAATCTTCTGCCTTGATTGTATTCAATGTAGTTTATAGCAAGTGGCACACCTGTGTTCTTCATTGCCAAGATAGCAATACAATAAAAATGTGCCTGAACACACCTCACTTCCAGACCACTATACGCACATTGGCATAGATATATTTTCATGCATCTCTGCTATTTAAACGATGCAGTCAGAAGGTATGTAAATAGACTGCTAAAAGGGGGTGTATGATAGCAATTGATAGCATTGTGAGGCACCTTGCGCAGGGTGTAATATTGGGCCATTTAAAAACTCCAGCAGCTGATAAATTGATCTGTAATAATGGTCCACAAAGTACAACTAAACTAAACTCTTTCCATATATAACACTGATATACTGTACTTTTTACAGGATAAAACTTTTTAGGTCTAATTAGCTTCCAGTTACAGTAATTCCCATTCCCAATGTAACCCACTGGATACCTGCACCCATGGGTATACAGTAATTAGCCCTTGACTTCAGTGGGGGATTTATTCCTGAATCTTGACACTCTCAGGATGTTATGATGATAAATTACCATAATCCAGAATTAGTCCCATCCACTATTACTAGGTTATGGCTCCCAAATGAGATTAGACTTAGCTGCCCCTTTAGCTTATACTCTCAAGTGAAACTACAGCTCTGAAAAAATAAATGAATAAGAGACCACTTCAGTTTGAACAGTCTAAATCAGTTTCTCTGATTTTGCAATTTATAGGTATGTTTGAGTAAAATTTAAATTGTTGTTTTAGTCTATAAACTATGAACAACATTTCTCCCAAATTCCAAATAAAATATTGTCATTTAGAGCATTTATAAGAAGACAATGAGAAATGACTGAAATAACTTTCAGACCTCAAATAATGCAAATAAAACAAGTTACTCAAAGTTTTAAGAGTTCTCAAATCAACATTTGGTGGATTAACCCTGGTTTTAATCACAGTTTTCGTGCATCTTGGTATGTTCTCCTCCACTAGTCTTACACACTGCTTTTGGATACCTTTATTCCACAATGCAAAAATTCAAGCAGTTCAGTTTGGTTTGATGACTGGCGTCCACCTTCCTGATTATATTCCAGTGGTTTTTAATTTGGTAAAATCAAAGGAACTCATCATTTTTAAGTGGTCTCTTTTTTCCCAGAGCTGTATTTGCATATGCTGTATTTGGTTTATATGTTTGTATTGTATATTGAGTTATGATCTTCAAGCTTTAGTTCATGTTTACTTGAAAATGTATATACTTTAATTTGCCACATGTATCATTCATTTTTTTTTATCTTTGTAAAAGAGCAAAAATGTAAAAAAAAAAAAAAAAAAAAAAAAAGGAAAAAAACACTGGTTAAAAAATAAAACTTGCTTCAAAACACTGTTGCTGACCTGAATTTCTTGTATTTACCTTTTGTTATTATGTTCTGATAGTTTCAAAATACAGTAATATATTGTTTTACAACACAAAAAAGGTGTTCTTTGTATTGCATGGATATTAATTGTAATACTATATTAAGAATGATCCAAAAATACAGGTATTATTTACCCAAACAAAAAAATACAGAAACATAGTCTCAGTAGATTGTAGTTTAGGTTTATGTAGCTTTGTATGACCCTGTGTCCTGTAAAATGGAATTTTCCTGACAGTGACAGTGCATTTCAGGTGAAAATGCTATTTTATTTATTTTATTTTTTTTTTAGGTCACCTAAAATACCTCATTTGTGTGTTTCATGTACCGCCAGTGGTACAGGTATCGTGATTTGAGACTTTGTGCTCTAACCTAAACTGGTTTACTAAAAACTAAAATTAATGCTAATACAGTACATAATAAAGTGTAACTAAACCCCTCAACTCAAGAAGTACTGAACTTTCCTATTCCACAAAAAAAAAATCTGTAGCATAGCTATTATTACACATTACATACTGCTGTGCTATTTTCTGCTTCCTTGAATTTGAATCCTGTTAAAAAAAAAAAAAAACAGTCCTTGAAACCTTTTCCTGTTCTTAGATGCAATCGTCTACTTGAGCGATTTTAAAACCCCTCAACGCAAGGTCACTGAGTTTATATGAAAATGTCACCATAGTGATAAGAGCACTTTCCCTTTCACTCTACCCTTCACCATGTCCGTGAACACTGAACTACATTGCAGCATACGAAGTAAAGACTGTAATTACCAGTAGACTTTAACCTTTGGTTAAAGGTAATATGAATTCCATAAAAAGAGTTCTGATAGCTGACTACCCCAAAATGAGTTTAAAAGAAATGTCACATGTGTGGGTTTTATCTGATGTGGTAAATTGCTTTTTTCCTATGTAATACATGTAACAGCATGTAAAGGATGGACTTATTTTAAGTTTGGGTTGTGAGAAAACCTCCATAAAACCGTTTTATCTCACATTCTCTGAATAATATAGTATATCCATCATCCACATATGAAAACTATGACCTTGGCCACTTCTTATAGCCTAGACCACATTTGTGAAGAGCAACACCTCTATTTCTCACATCCTCAGAGAGTTCTTTGCCAAGAGGTGCCATGTTACGAGAGAGTTAAGAGACACCAGGGAGGGAAAAAAACATAACTCACAATTTAGGATCACTGTACACTGTGTGGTTTGTTGCCAGGTATTTAGATATTACTGGTTCTTGAGTGTGTTGAGTTATTTTCAGATAATAGTAAATCTATATTGTTATACAGGCTGTCCACTGACTTTTCTATGTTATATCCAAGTTTCATTTCTACAGTAGTGTTGTCCCATGAAAATTTAAGTTGCAAAAACAACACGGATAGCATTTGCTGTTTTTTTTTTTTTTTGTAATGACACCACAACACATGCATTTACATGCACTCACCAAGGACCGGAAAAACAAAGCCATGCATAATTAATCTGGATTTTCTGCTGAAGCACACAGATGGTTTAGTGTCAGAAATTGGTGCATGAATGAATTACAGCATGAATGCGTAGACCCAACCAGCACTGTGCCAACAGTCTAGGCTGATAGAGGTGGTATAATGCTGTCGGGAATGTTTTAAGCTCACTTTTGGTTGGTTAAAACTAGGAGTGTGACAAGATCTCGTGGCATGAGATCTCGCGAGATTAAACGTGACGATATTTCTCGTCAAGCGAAAAAATAGTTTAGTGTGGACTTTTTAAGCGGGATCTGGCAACACAGCAGTACTGTTTGTGGTGTATGCAAACGTAATATCAGCGCCCCCCCGGTGGAGGAGATACGTTCTGTCATTACTAGCCCACCGCGCTCAGCAAAACCAGCAAGCTGATTGGCTGTTTCTCCTGAGAGAAAATGTATTTGGGGCTTTCATTTGGCGCCCCCTTTAGTGCAGCGCCCCTATGCGTCGCATAGGCTGCATACTCCCTTTTTAAGTTGTATGTTCTGCCTTCACTGTGCGTTTGCGTACACAGCTATGCATACAGCTTAACACTCTTCCTTAAGTAACCAAGACACGTGGAGCCTTTTAGTGTTTTTAATAGAAGCGGTGTAAAACTGGGAAAACAGAAAAAAAAGAAAACATGGCTTTCAGTTCCATTATATAACTAAAAGAACAATTTATATACAATAAGTAGAATAACAGCCACATTGGCTGAGAGGTTGCTACACCATACTACAGGCCAGTTGAAGCCATCACAAACACCACAATAGGAAAGCTAACATCCACTGACTAGCATGACTCCACAGATAAAATAATGCTATAAAACAAATCATCCACCAAAAATAAGATACAAACAGTCTTCAAAAGAGGTTCAATAAACAAATTACTCACAGATAATGCTTGAACAAGGGGAAATAAAGATCAGATTTGGATAGACGCTTGCATGATCCTCCATGCTTCCAGAAGGCTGCTCAGTGTCTCTGCAGGAACTGCACCACTAGGGGGAGCTTACGTAAAGACTAAGCATGAGTCAGAATATTGTATGTCTGGCTGCATTTTGGCTCCAGTGGAAACAATAACCGGTAACAGAGTGACCAACAAGACACAAACCATACGTAAATACTGTAAGTAAATCCTACACGTGACTGTTTCATAGGCAGGTGTACTAATCCCTTAGCTCTGTACTGTATTAAATAAATGTTCTGTCTCTGTTTGCACTTCATGCATAGTCTTAATATGACTGGTTATGGTTATGCATAGTTAAATTACAAGAGATTTAGGAGAAAAAAACACAAACCATATGTCACCGGGGAAAGGACGCACACCAAATGACAAAATAAGTTTTTTTTCGGGTATTTTATTCTGATTTAGTTGGATTTAAAACAATAAAAATAAAATTAATACACTGTAAAACCCTAACATAGAACACAGTACAGTATTTGGTAGTGGCACTAATTACAGAAAATAGATAAATAACATTAATACCACCTTAATACCATTAACAGAGCTCTTTTTATATTTGTTTTTAAGCTCACCTCGATTTACTCAGCTTTACTCAACAAGATTTGAGCATTTCTTTAAGAGAACTTGGATAAACAGCTTCTGTAACCCAGAAAAATACAAGGCTTGAACACGAGGAGCACACTACCCCACAGAAACAATGCCATCTGCCCGCATCTGGTTGTGATTCATTCAAAATACTTGTTTAGAAAGGCAATATAGGCATCTACTACTGTTATAGGCCAACTAAACCTTATATTGTTCAGTATTTCCTGATTTTTACCTCTTATTTCATTAGGATGGCTCTGGATGGATCCTAAAATGGAGCACCACCATTCACTGCAGCTTGAGCCTCCTTCTCTACCATGCTCTTAGCTCCTCCCTTTCCTCTCTCATGGTGACAACACTTCTGATTGTGTTTCTTAAAGTTACAGACACACATTTTAAAGGTGTATTCTCAATTCACCACCTGGCTACACATAGTCTTAATATGACTGGTTGTGGTTTGCACTTATTGTTTGCACTATATAAGACCTAGAAAAGTTTTTTTTTTTTCTTATAGAATCAATGTGTGAGAGAAACCAGTCTGTTAAGATTGCGTTATATGATTTTGTCAAACAAAACTCTAGTTTTTAAGCCATTTTTTTTTTCATTTTTGAGGTTTTCTTTAAAATTTTATTTTTAAATCTCGTCTCGTTCTCGTGAACCCAATATCGTGTCTCGTCTCGTGATATTAGTGTCTCGTCACACCCCTAGTTAAAACCCATATAAAGTATCAGTTGAATGCCACTATTTCACTATTTTACAAACCTATTTGTATTGTAGAGTATTTTTGCTGACCATGCGTATCCCTTCATCCACAATTTACCTAACTCCTGATGGTTCACATCATGATAATCTACACCAGGGTTCAACAATCTGACCCGTGAGGTTGTTTGAACTATAATGAAAAAATATTAATATAAATGAAATGCCTCTCTGGCTCCTCCCCTGTCTCTCTGTCACTGTCTTGCTTGGCGTGTCTTTAGTTTGCACCCGTTCTCATCTTTTTTTAGAATTTAATTCACAATTTTCCCATTTTCTCCCTAATTTACACGGCCAATTACCCAACACACTCATTAGGACTCCCCCTATCACTAGTGATGCCCCAACACACCAGGAGGGTGAAGACTAGCACATGCCTCCTCCGATACATGTGTAGCCAGCCACCGCTTCTTTTTGAGCTGCTGCTGATGCAGTGATGTGGGGAGAGAGTGCCATCTACCCACCCGGAGGGAGCAGCTTAGTGGCAAAGCTGCATGACTGGGGGTTCGAACCTGCGACCTCCTGCTCATAGTGCCGCCCTACAGCACTACACTGAGTGCTCCGCTGAGCCAGGGCGATATAAGCTAGCGGTTTGTCCCACATAGCTTGTTTAAACACAGTATGACACAAAAACACAGTATGACAAAACAATTGTTAGCTAGAATGATGAGAATGGTTAGCTGCTAAAGTTAATGCTGTTCCAGCAGTGCTGGCCAGTTTTTACAGCAGGCTACAGGTGGATACTGCTCACCTCTGAACGCAGCTAATGCTAATGCTAATCCAGCCCCGGTGCTGGAGAACTAAACTGCTGTTGCTTTACTGCTCTTTACAACCTGACTGGTAAAATTCACACATAAGGTGCACAGGATTGAAAGACGCACTCACTTTTTTTTTTTTTAATTAAAGGACTTTAAGTAACTGTGCATCTTTTGCTGCGCAGTTTGTGTTGGCCGTCCTTTAGTCCTTCAACAGTGGTCACAGGACCCTGGTCACAAGACATTGCCCACAGGACACTGTTGGTTGTATATTTCTGGTTGGTGGACAATTCTCAGTCCAGAAGTGAAACTGAGGTGTTTAAAAACTCAAGCAGCACTGCTGCAGCACAACATACACTATTAAGACACCACCAACATGCCAGTGCAGTCACTGCAGTGCTGAGAATGACCCACCAGTGAAATAATACCTGCTCTGTGGTGGTCCTGTGGGGTCCTGACTACTGAAGAACAGGTTGAAAGAGGGAAAACAATGTATGCAGAGAAACAGATTGACTTTGTACACCAACTTTGAATAATGTCACTAAAAACACACTGAATTACAAATTCTAATAGTATATTGTACAAAAATACACTGAAATCTAGCACAGTTTGCATTCTTACATCATGAAATTTAGGCTGAACAAGCAAAGTCTCCACCCAGCAAACTCAGACTCTCTCATCGTTATGTGCAGCATTCAGCCAACCTGCTGAAATATGAATGCTTCAAGCTTTTCTTGAACCTCTTACCCTTTCTCTCTGTTCCCCCCACAGGAGCAATGATATATTCATTCACTCTTCAGTCAGAAAATGAAAAGATGGAGAGGAATGGATCGATTACTGGAACAAACACACACACACACTGACTCACACACACACACAAACACCTTGGAGCCGGCGTGATGTCCGCGGAGTATTGGTGTATATGACAAAGTCACAGGGAATTATCAATATATTCTCCCTTTATCTGTCCCACACAAACACACACACACACACAAACCCACACATACACACACACTTTCACACATCTGACTCCAGGTGCACTGCAGCGCAGGCCGAGAGTTTCAAGAACTTTCCGAGGCTATGCAGTTTGTTGCCAGGATACGTTGATCTCCCAGGGTGTTTGTATTCAGAGCAGGTGCTCAATAGCTGGCTCTTGCTCACTGTGTGTGTGTGTGTGTGTGTGTGTGTGTGTGTGTGTGTGTGTGTGTGTGTATGTATGCGTGTGTGTGTGTGTGTGTGTGTGTGAGAGCGAGAGAGCAAAAATAAAGAGAGAGAGAGAGAGAGGCAGAAAGAAAGAGAGATAGAGAGAGAGAGAGAGAGAGAGAGAGAGAGAGGGAGGAAGAGGGAGGGAGGAGGGCTTGGTCAAACACACCACCAACCCCTGGTGTTGAAACAACAAGCTCGATTAGCTTCCGAGGGGGGCCAAGGACCACAGTATTCACTAGCTTTTTATTTACAGACTAAATCCCAAAGGTGTGCTCACATTAGAATTCATGGAGCTTAGACCCAAATCCCAGCGTGCCCCTGCTGTCTCACATCAGCCCCCCTGTATCCCCATTTAATCCATCAGCGCAGAAACCTAGACCGATCGATCAAACGTCAGCAGTGCAGTCACTCCAATGAAGGATAATAATGCAAATGGCCAGTTTACGCAGTCCCCAGTTTATTAGAAGCGCCTTCCTCATATCAACCGTATAGATGCACATCATCGGTATACATTTAGAGCGGCTGCTGCTCATCTGTTGCTGTCCATTTGGCAGCCCCGCCTCCCGCCCAACTCCATTCAATCATTCAATTGGAAAAAAAAGTAAATGTGCCACAAATGATTTTTTATATTTGTTGTTAAAGCACTTCTCTACACCTATTATCTTTCTTTTACCCTGTTCTTTACTGGTCAGGACCCCACAGGACCACCACAGAGCTGGTATTATGCGGGTGTTGGGGCATTTTAGCACTGCAGTGACTGCACTGGTATGCTGGTGGCTAGGGCTGCAACTAATGATTATTTTGATAGTCACCTAATCTGGCGATTATTTTTATGATTAGTCGATTAGTCACCGATTATTTTTGCCATGCCTTGTCATCTCTGCTTGCTGTGGCTACGGCTCCTGTTTCTAGCTTTCTCTATCTTCGCTTAAAATCGATAGAAACAGCTGAACAAGGGATTTAAATGCCCTTCAAATGTCCAGAACATTGCCCTTTAAATGTGGAAATTGCTAATATTTAGTGGGGAAATGTGTAATTTGTTGTGTTTGGGCACTTTTAGAGACGTTTTAGAGGTTGAGTTGAGTGTAAAGTGTGTGAGTTTCCCCAGTACTTTGTGTAGTGCTGCAAATTAACGATCAGTCGAAAATGAACATTTGGAGTCAACAAATTTTTATAATCGACATTGTCGATTATATCGACTGATCGTTGCAGCCCTAATGGTGGTGTGTTAGTAGCGTGCGTTGTTCTGGTGCAGCAGTGCTGCTAGACTTTTTAAACACCTCATTACCACCAACAGTGTTCTGCTGGCAGCCAGCATCATGTGGACAGAGTGCTGTGATCACTGATCAAGGACCAGGAGGATGAACTTACATCTATAAGGTGGCATAGCTGGGTAATAAAGTGTGTAATAGAGTGAACAGGCTGACATAAGGTAGTTGTGGAAGCCCTTGTTTGTTGCATCTGATTCTCATCATTATGCTCTAGCCCACGCCTGGCATCAGCATGGTGCCAATAGGCTCTTGTTTTCATATTCATATTTTCTGCTGCAGAAAGTCCTATTCTATTATCAATACTTCTTAACGGGTCTGAACAACCTGTGTCAGGAGTAAAGTGTCAATAGATTAATGTTTTTACAGAGAAACATCTGGGTATACAGCATTTCTCTACTTCTTAACTTTAAATGGAAGTCTATGTAAAATATATATATTTAATTGAAGGTCTATTTATATAATTTCTATTCATCTTGAGCTTTGACAATACAATAAGCAGTGGCCAGTGTACAAAATAATAAAATGTAGATAAAAAATTTATTTAAGCTCTATCTGGTCGGGATTAGTTTCTCAGGGAGACGTCTGTGAAAAATATTTCACACTTCTACTTCTACACTAAAACTGCAATTATAAAAACAGGAGACCCAGTGAGTTTTTTGGCTTTCTCGGTCACATGACATCGCGTTCAGTAGCTCCTCCATTTCCGCTTGCTGTTGTGTTACGTAGATCTCCATGGAAACGCACACCTAAAGGGTAATTGCCATGTGTCAGTGGACCAATAGCCATTTTATTAAACACGAGTTGATGGAACTTAGAGATGTGCATCCGGACGGGACTAAAATTACTGGAGAAAGTTCGGCAAAAAACAGTAGTTAATTCAGCCTGTAATTTTCTCAGAGGACGTCTGAGAAAAACACATACATGGTCGTCCAGATGGGAATAAAATCACAAAGGACTCCCATAAAAGAAAAAAAAAATTACCCCAGGACCCTTAGAAGCTTTACTTATATATTTTTCCCATGATGACATCAATATTACTATTTTATTTATTTCCACTAGCTATTTTCCAGAAGCTAGGATGTCCCACACAAGTCTACCAGCACTGGAAGTGATAGTGGGTGCATCATCCTACGCATCCAGACAGTGAGGCCAGAACAGATTTATTTACAGTTAGTTTTATAGTGTGTAAAGCATGTGTTACTTATGTGTAACACAATATACCAGACAACAAACCTAGACATAATGTTGTAGAGGTTCCTATAATGATGTCTTGCAATAATCCCATCCTATGAAGCTTTAATATTATATCAGGTCATGTACAGTAGATTTTGCAGTAGAGGGGGAGTGTTAACAACTGTTGTCTAAATGGATCCCATGAGCTGTAGACATAGCAGCAGTATGTGGGTGAGCATTGTCCTGTTGGAATAAAGCTCCTGAAGCTTCCTGTCTAATCAGAAAAGTTAGGGCCAGCACTGACTGCTTATTAGGACCTTATTAATGTAACTTTGAGCTGTTGAATTGCCTCTCATATGAAGGTTATCTGGCATTGTATGAAACTGCACCCCATACCATGACACCAGGCATTCTGGGCATCTGACATGTGACAACAAACCATGCTGATCATTGGTTGTTTCAACCAGGGCAAAAATCTTCCTCTGAACTTCTACCCACCAAGCTTCATTCCTATCAATTGACTGGTCTTTATGCTGAGTGTCGATATGACAGATAGATAAACACTTCAGTTTTTTTTATTTTAGTGTGTTCAGGAAAGAACATCCACACACTCTCTCTTTCTAACTCGCATCATTGACATTCACGCACACAAACACACACACACATTCAATTTCATTGATGAGTCCATTTCATGGCTTTTGGCTGGAAAAATTGCAATCACATGGGGAACTGTGGCGTAAACAAAGCGGCCAGACAAATTACAGTCAGCTTGGAGAATAAACACTTATTCCACTGTCAGGCTGATTTTACAGATAAAACGTGACATTCCCGTGGCAGCCTTTTCGCATGCCGGGCGCCTTTCACAACGCCAGCAGTTTCGCGCGAGCGTAAATAGTGGCAGACGCCAAACAAAAACAAAGCAATATCATGCTCTACTGTACAACAAAAGTGTCGCCTACAAAGCAGTCTGAAAGCAATACAAGCTTTTGCCCGGGTGGTAAAGGTCCCATTCCATCGTTTTTAAATTCATTTTAAAACGTCTGGTTGTGGTCTCTAGTATGAATGAATGCCATGTGAGCTGTTTTTCTTTTTTTTTTTGAGAGAAAAAAGTGCTCAGGTGTTTCTATTTAGCCCATCTTTAGATCACTAAATTAAAGGTCTCTATAGAAAGACATGATTTAGCTCTTGCTCATATGAATATTCATACATATAGCAAATATATCGCCTCTGATTGGCTAACAGCACTGCAGCAGAGAACGCCTACCTACTTCTTTCAACCCCACAGTCAATTTTACAGCTCTAAAACTCAAAGGACAAAATGTTTTCAGAGATACAGTTCTAGTTATAAAGATATAGCACTCTGAGTGCTAGGTAAAGTTAGCCCTTAAACTTCGCTTAACATCAGACTTGAGAAATGTTATTAATGCCACGGTCTCCCAGTGACAGCATGAGTAACCTAAGGCTATGGCTACTAACTCTTACCTCAGACTTGGTTATTCAGTGCTTGGGCAGTTTCACCATGTCGAAGCGCCAGAGTCCTCTTTATATAATAATATCTGACTGGTGTTCTGTCAAGTTGAGCTGCCTCGTCAAACCATGCTTCCCTATTGTAAACCTTGTGTACTCACACAAGGTAGCTAATGCTAACTAGCTCTGTAAACAGAGTTGCTTAGCTATAACTCCTAATGCTGTAGCCCGAGTTCAGCAGCGCCTGTGGGTGGTCCTAAACCGAGGTGGGTTTGGCCATGTAGTCACAAGTTGCCGTAGACACCTTACGTCTCTCTGATCAACTCGTATTTCTGAGGATTTTATTTTACTAGCTACTGCAGACAGTCGAGGCTAAGAATTCATGCGCAGCATACATATACAACTCAGAGAGACCTATAGTATTTTACAAAGAACAAGAAAAAGTGGATTTTAGCAGAATGAGACCTTTAAAAGTCATAGATAGTTTACAGAGGATAAGAGGATTCACAAAACCATGTGAGTTGTGTTCTTTTGCTGAAGCAGACATGGAGTCTGAAATCAAGGCAAATGTTTAGCTGGAGTTGAACATGTCTAAATAAATGAAAAACTGTCCAACACAATGCTACATAAAACAGATTTTTTAAAAAGTATTGATTTTAAACTGTGAAGAAAAAAATAAAAAGTCTATAAACCAGTCCATATACCTTACCTAAACTTCTTGAAAAGCTAGTACTGTTGCTGTAGTTTACAGACTCCATAAAATGCAGACCCAATATGTAGGACGTATTGATAAACTGCCCACCATCTAGGCATTGCTTTGGTGAAGTGAATGAAAAACCTGAACTGTTACAGACTGCTCATGTTTGAGTGTAAATGTGCTTTGGAGCTAAACATTGCCACTACAATACACAAAGTAGGTCACTCCTAGTAGTTATTCGAGGGAACCAGGAGAACAAAATGACATAAAGGACAGCATGAAAAGGAGAGAGAGAGAGAGAGAATAAGAGAGAGAGAGATAGAGAAATCAAAATGTAACCAGAAATCACCAGACAATTAAAAAAAAATGTTAAAGAGGAGACAGACCGATATTTTGAGCTATAATGGAAACAGCAATGTTATTTTATTTTGCATTTTGTTTATTGTTGATGTAAAAGGTTAAAGTTTGGTTTGTGCTCTGCTACCTGTTCATGTGTGTGTGTGTGTGTGTGTGAGTAACAAGCGAAGGTGTAGTCAGTGGCACACCTGTGTTCTCCGTTGCCAAGAAGTGTTTTCCATTGCCAAGATAGCAATACGCCAAAAATGTACTTAAACACTACGCCCATCAGCGTAGACATATAAGCTTTGTCACTATTTAACTGATGCAGGCACAAAGCGCAAAAATAAACCTGTTCGTTGAGTGTAAGGTAGCAATGAGCATTACATGTAGTTATAAACACTAAACACTCCTTTTGTAGCACTTGTATACACATTATTTCTTTCACAGTATTGTGTTTTTGCATGTTTGCTTTTGGAGGAAGCAGCTACGGTAGATACACATGAAAGAGTCTTCACTTGTCTAACGATACATGCTGATAAAGCAACGTTTTATTCATGTTCTTCAGATTTTAGGTCACATGCAAGCTGTTAGCACATACACCAGTTACAGCAACATAAAGTTCCATCTAAAACGAAAAGAGCTGACTGCAGGACTACCGACTGCACACCTACTCATTCATGCAATTAACGAATCAGCAAATCATGTGGCGGCAGTGCAACGCATCAAATCATGCAGACGAAGGCCAGCAGCTTCAGGTAACTTTCACACTTAACATGAGAAAAAAATGTATAAATATGAATATAGTGATCTCATTGATTTTGTGTGTAGCTTGCATATTGGGTTGAGATTTTCTGTAACTGCTGATGCCAAGACGGTCTCTAGAGATAATTCATAATGGTGTATAAAAAGAGATAGAGAGAAAAAAAAAACACATTTATTAAGTGGTAGTTCTGCAAAAGGAAAAGCCATTAAGGTAGCATTAAGGCTTTGACCTATGACCTTATTCTTCAAAAATTATATTTATTAGAATAATAGATATCCAGCTACTCTAACAGTGTTAATAAATAAGAAAGAACCCTGTTTAAACTTACCTCAATATGCTTTCTGCAGTAATTTAACCCACCATGGGTTCTTATCCAGTAGAGATTGCAGAGACTGCAGTGTATCAGCGCTGTATTTTGCGCTGGATCAAACTAAACTGCAAAAACCTTGCTCACAAAGAAACCTCATTGGTCAACTTGGCATGAAAGAAGAGCAATTAAAATGCTGCATTTGTCTTACCACGTGTGTGTCTTTCTTTCTCACTCATTTTGTGTGCACTCTCCATCTCACTCACTTTTTCAAAAATGTATTTTCGAGATATTGTACATAATTTGCAGGCATCAGAGAAAACTAGTGTTGTCATGATACCAAAATTACAACTTTCGATACAATACCTGCCTAAATATATCTTAATACCAAAACTGAAATTATACCCCTGCAAAAAAAATGAGCAAAAGTAATGGAATGACAAACAATTGAACTTAAAATTTGTATTAAATTCGTATTATATGTTTTATTAATAAAAAAAAACACTAACAATGTGATATTCATTCAGTGTCTTAATGAATCAAACTAAACAATTTCCATTATATTATGTCACAGCTGCTGAGTTATTGAACATATCCGTACAAAAAAAAGTAATTCTCTGTTACAGCAGTTTCAAACCAAATAATATCAGTAAATGTAGTTATTTTGCACTAAACATTTTTATTTATTTAGACTAAAAAGTTGACATTTTTGTATATAGTTTTCTTTGTGTGTCCTGATTAAAATACTGAAAGGCATAGGCTGCTCTGAGAGTCATGTTTTTATCTGCATGTATCCTAGAGGTGTGATTATCAAGAAAAATAAGTCTGCCTGATGTTCTCCATGTATTTTATTAAAGTAATAAATCATGTAATGAACCATCATCAATATTCTTATGCTTTCAAACTCATAAACACTCTAGTGTAACCATTTTTGAAAAGATATCTTAGGTGTGAATATATTAAAAGTCTATACATTCAAAAATAAGTAAAAAAAACATAACTATTTTTTCTCGCTGGCTTATTTTCTGGACAGTTTTTTGGCAAGTTCAAGGTTCTTAGCCAGGAACACAAGTGTGTAAATGTGCTTTTCATTCAGTCTGATGCTTCTACGACTGCAGTCTGTTATTCTTGAGATAAATCTGCAGGTCTGTCAGAAAGATGCTTTTCTAAGTTGGAGATGTTGGCTTCTTTGGTATTTACAGGTTTAAAGCAGAGACAATGTGTATAGCTGGACGGAGCATCGTCTACTAAAAGTGAAGCCACCACAGGTCGGGCGCCCTCTGCTGTTCGGTTTCAGAAAGCTGTGTAACCCCACCCATCCCTATAGGTTTCATTGGCAAAACAGACAACATTCAATCACGTTTTTTTTCCAATATACTGTAATTCTACCTCCATTATTTAAATGCAGCAGCTAGTGTAACCTCTGCTTATATTGTAAAAAAAAATTATATCCCTACAGAATTCGTTTTTTAAAACGTTATTCACCTCTATTCAAATAGGTGTGGTTATTGTAAAAGGGCTGGGTTACACCACTCAATGACTGTATGGATGGGACCATAGACTGTGTGAGCTATGTGGAGGGAGCCCTCAGGGGCGGGGTTATTTAAATGAGTAGGCTACTCTCCACAGTCTTTCTCCCTCCTCTGGTCTCTACTGCGCAGACTCGGGTTTCAGGATCGCCAACATGGCGGAAGATTTTGGCTCCATTTTCATTGAAAGAATGGGAACAGCGACACAGCGTCCATCGTTTTTTACAGTCTCTTGTTTAAAGCATCGTTTGTAAACTGGTGTTTGATGTGTCCACGGGGTTGCCCTGACTGTCAGATGTGTGCGCAAAATAATTCCATACTTCGTTTCGTGTGTGTAGACGATGCCGGTGCTGGAGGGCTGAGCGCGCACACTGCCCCATGGGGCACTTTTTGGAAATACTGCTCTTATTTTAAAACACTCTCATTTGCGTAGCACTGGTACTAAATAAATAGGGTGTTTAATGACAAAGTTTTTAATGACAAAGTATCAAGATACTTTTTTTTAGTGTTGGTATATCGTGCAAAACACCAGACAAGACCCTATTAAATTATGCAGGAGGCTCCCTACACATTTGTGACAGGTGGTATCTCTGCTGCTAACATGTGACCTTCTAATTTCTCTTATTTCTTATCAGTTATGTTACAAACTATTTCAGTTTCACAACCCAAAAAAAGAACCCCCACAAAGCTATAAATGGATGGAAAGAGTATAAACCCAAGACATTTCATGTTTTGTAAGCTCAATTTCATTTTACTGATTAATATACTGGATGTACACCCATTCCTGTATTTTAGACTTGCAACACATTCCAGTTAAGAGATGTTTTGGCTCAGAGGATACCAAATAATGGCGTGATTTCAGGTGTATTCCAGCCAGCCTAGCATCTTAAGCCATTTACACATGTGACGAAAGGCCAACTGAGCCTATTGAAAATGTGCTTTAAAGACCACCAGAGACGCCACAATGACAAATGTCAGTTAACGGCCCTCATTTGTTGTTTGCGACCATTTTTTGATGGTCTCTGCCTCTGCGGGTTGAGCTGAGGTCCTGCTGGGTATTAGCCTGACTCTCATTACTGCGACTCATTTATGAAATTTACATGAGTTTAATGTGAATCAGAGTCATCTCACTGATCAGTACAACTAGAGGGAAATTATGAATATGCAAGAAAATGTCAGTTCAATCCTTTTCCAATCCTCTCAAGTTATTTAATGCAACAGGACTATCTATCTGTCTACCAATCTTTATGTACAGATCGCTTAAAAAAATAAGAGACCCCTTAAAAATGATGAGTGTCTTTGATTCTACCAAGTTGAAAACCTCTTGGAATATAATCAAGAGTAGGATGGATGATCACAAGCCATCAAACCAAGCTGAACTGCTTGAATTTTTGCACCAGGAGTGACAAAGTTATCCAAAAGCAGTGTGTAAGACTGGTGGAGGAGAAAAAACAGGGTTATTCCACCAAATATTGATTTCTGAACTCCTTATACTTTATAATATAAACTTGTTTTCTTCATTATTTGACATCTAACAGCTCTGCATCTTTTTTGTTTTTTTAGACATTTCTCATTTCCTGCAAATAAATGCTCTAAATGACAATATTTTTATTTGGAATTTGGGAGAAATGTTGTCTGTAGTTTATAGATTAAAACAACAATGCTAATATTACTCAAACATATACCTATAAATAGCAAAATCAGAGAAACTGATTCAGAAACTGAAGTGGTCCCTTAATTTTGACTGTTCAAGGTAATCGTACTATGCATTAAGCATTAATGTCTAAAGGCCCTGAAACTATTTCTCTCTTATTTATCTTATGTAATACAGTGGCCAGAAAAGGTATATAAACTTAAAAATTAGACAACACACATAGAAGCAACCATAAAAACATCATAGTGATAGTGGAAAAAAGTATGTGAAGTATGGGAACATCATGTTTTGGTCATGCTTCGCTGTGCTATTTTTATTTTATAAAAATTTGTAAAACAGTGTATCATTTTCATTTTACGTTTACACAATTATGTGCTACTTTGTGTTGGTTTATCACTTAAAATCTCAATAAAATACAAAATAAAGTTTTACAAAATTTTGAAAAAGTTCAAGGGGTAAGAATACTTTTGCAAGCCTCTTTATGTAGCAAACTTTATGCAAATAGGTTCTATTATTATTTAGTAAACAACAAGAATACTCCTTTAGAATTTTTTTTTTGAGTTTTTCTCATTTGAATAAATTGCAAACATTTCATAAAACCGTTAATCTGCGAAACTAGTATTTAGTGTGCTTTGAATTCTCAACAAAACAAATTTGCACTTCATGTTTATACTACTTAATTAGAAATCACAATTGTTTAAACAGATTGAGAGTTTAGAGTGGAGCAATTTGTTTACAGTTTTTTTTTTTTCTTTCATGCATGCAGCTGGCCAGTTAAATTACAGCAAGCTTTAATTATATTCAGATTTAAATTTCCAGGCTAAACCTCAGTGTAAGAAGCATTGTTCTCATTTGACTAACACAGTTTCTCCGCCAATTACTCGCGGAAACACCTTGCAACCCATTATTTTAGAAAGCCCATTATTTATAAATGGCTACTCTTGCTGTAGGACACAGACTTGGGAATTTTAATAGTCTTGGGTCATATTCAAAACTCTTGTTTACTCTTGTTTACATCGAGTTATGAACGTTCTCCAAGTGTGTGGCTCTCTTTTTGACCAGCACGCCACTCTTGGTGGGATGAGGACACCAATTCTCGAGGAGTGAGCAATTGGCTGCTTTAACGTCTATATCCTCGCCCGGTCAATTGAACTACTTTATATTCAGTTCTTTCATTATAACAAAAGCCGCACCGAAGTTAAGGTCCTCCGCGGGAGGCGAAGGTTGCGGACCTGGCGAACGCTTATTCGCTGCTCTTTTGACCGCTGTATTGTGTCACGCTGTTGTTTGTTGGTTGTTTTTGTTGCTGTTTCCTTTTGGCACTGAATGAGTCTATTGACGAAAGCACGCCTTGAGGGTGTCGGGGTGGGGTGGGTACGGGGGGAGGGGGGTCCTATCTTCTCCTCCATGCCGTCGTTTCTGCCTTTAAAAAGAGGGCAGCCTTTTATTAAGCTTTCTCTAAATTGACTTGGTAATTCAGTGGCAGTTCAGGAGCATCAGAGATGAATAGCAATGAGATATGGATGAGTATGTGTGTGCGTGCAATATGTGTGTAAGCGAATGTATTTGAATGAAAGACTGAGAGAGAGAGAGAGAGAGAGAGAGAGAGAGCAAGAGAGAGTGCACATTTGATTCTGTACATTCAGTGTTGCATTGCGAACGCATGATGGGTGTGTTTGCAAACTGGCTTTGACACTCATCTGAAATTAGAAGGTGCTCATCAGTTCTCAGCAGTCCGCCTGAAGACGGGGGAAGTATGCAAACACATAATTATGAACAATTACACGTCTTACGTAACTTACATTTACTGATTCCTTAGTATAAAGCCACTGTAATCTCTTTCCACAGGCCCTTTTTTACTTCTGCACATGAGCTGTAAGGGCAACATTGCCCATATAAAACACTACTTACTTAGCTTGACCCATTAAAACCAGATCTAGGTCTTCAATAACCTCTTTCTGAGGCCAACTTTTAATTGTGGAATAGAGAAACATGTAGCATCAGCTCTTTCTAAAGTGATCACACATAAGAAACACTCATACAGGTCCATTATTCAAGTTATTTGGTCTTTTTTACTCCCTTCCACTGGTTGTGCTGTTGAGCGAAATACTGACGAATGCTCATACAAACTGTTGGACATGTACTCGAAGAAGAATTGAAAAAACAGTGCTGAAAGAAAATCATTTTAAAGACAATCCTGCCGATTATGATTTTTTTTTGTGAAAAACAGATTGAAAAAAAAATATATAATAATAGTACTAATAATGGCATCAATAAGGACACTTACTGAGACTCTTCATTTTACTATGGCTAAGCTAAGCTCAGTCTTTTGTAGCCTTCATCTACAGAGATTGTATTTCCACTGATCACTGTCTCACCTGCAACGGACTCCGTTTCCATCTATGGACAAACGCCGTTCCTGAACTACAGTCCCCAGCATGCACCGCCAGTGTCACGTGTCCATACTCAACCAATCCTGTCTCACTCTCACGTTCGTCATCTCCAGAATTCCAAATCATTTTCAGCTGCTACTCATTATGTCATGTATATAAACCTGTCTGTTTGTCATGTATTTTGCGAAGTATTTTTCTTGTTTCAAAGTCAAAGTCAAAGTCAAAGTGGTTTTTATTGTCATTTCGGCTATATACAGAGTACACAGTGAAACGAAACAACGTTCCTCCAGGGACCATGGTGCACATAAACACAGTGTAGACAGAACAATAGTGCAACAGTACAAAAGTGCAGACAGACAATACAACACAATACAGACAAAGAATAATAAATAACAAGACAGTGTGCAAATTATGCAGTGTGCAAAAAAGACCAGTGAGGTAGTAATTACTCTATTACACAGTGTGCAATAGAGTCCAGTGAGGTAGTAGGGTTTTTAGTCCTTTCCATTTTCTGGGGTAAGTGGGGTAAGAGTGTGTGTGCATGTACAGAAAAACCATCAGTTCAGTCTCTGCAGTTAAGGAGTCTGATGGCTTGGGGGTAGAAGCTGTTGCAGAATCTGGTCGTGCTGGACCGGATGCTGCGGTACCTTCTTCCCGAAGGCAGGAGGGAGAATAGTTCGTGTGAGGGATGAGTGGGGACATTCACAATGCTGGTTGCTTTGCGGATGCTGCGGGTGGTGTAAATGTCCGTGATGGAGGGGAGAGAGACGCCGATGATCCTCTCAGCTGTCCTCACAGCGAAACCGAGTTTACGAATCTGTAGCATTACAATCATAGCAATGGGTTATTATATATATATATATATATATATATATATATATATATATATATATATATATATATATATATATATATAAATGGACATTTTTCCAAGAGCAATTGGTGCTTTCTGTTAACTACTGCTTTTAGTTTTACTGTAGTATAAAACATGAAGAAGGCTTTTGTTCTAATGCTAATATTTAACAGCCAGTCTGAGAAAGTTCACATAGCAAAATGTCCTCATCAAAACCCTTTTTCTCCACTTAATAATTTCATATTAGTAAAAGGAATTAACCAGAAACTTTGCATGTTTTAAAATAGATATAACAAGATGAAAGGTTCGGAAGACATGACATTTTCTGATTTTAAAATTATTATTATTCAGGCAAAAAAAAAAAAAAAACAAATAAAAAAATGCAATGATTATTCGTTTTTATATACATATATGTCTCTAGGCCAATTGTCCTACCCATTCAGCTGCTAGTTAGCTGTATATCCCCATCACAGGTGATGCCCCAACACAGGGAGGATAAAGACTAGCACACGCCTCCTCCGATACATGTGAAGTCAGCCACCACCTCTTTTCAAACTGCTTCTAATGCAGCATTGCCGAGTAGCTTCGCAGCGCACTCGGAGCAAAGTGCAGCGACTCGGTTCCGATACATCAGCTCACAGACGCCTTGTGCTGAGCGACATCACCCTTTGGAGTGATGTGGGGAGAGAGCAAGACCAATTGTGCTCTCTCAGGACTCTGGCAGCTGATGGCAAGCTGCATGAGCGGGATTTGAACTAGTGATCTCCCAATCATAGTGGCAGCATTTTAGACCGTTGGACCACTTGACACCCTTTATTCGTTATAAATGTGGACTGTTATTACTATACTATTACTATTACAATTGGGATTCTTTTATTAACGTTTCATATTAAACATGAATCATTTTTTTATGTAACTCTTTAAAAAAATAAATCCTTAAAATGAAGGTGCATGATATCAGGCAGAAAATTATTTTTACTTACTAGTAAATAGTTCATTCAGTACTACTGAGCATTCATCATGGACTTTTAGTGAAATTAGTTTTTTTACACCCCTGTACTGCTATTCCTTTTTTTCTCTGAAACTTTCTGTGAAGATACTCTGGAACATGTGCCTCTCTTTGCTGAGAATCATTCAACCACAGCAGCCCTGATCCCTGCTTTAGCTCCCAAACCTCAAATAACACCTCAGCCAAATACTTCTCAAAACATCTGTCGCTGTAGCTGCGTGCTTGTGGGTGCTTCACAACATGAAGGAGGCTAAGTGGTTGTTTCCTCACCTTTCCATATGGAGAGTTAATGCAATGGGAAGGGAATGCACATTTGTGAAATGAATCTCTATCTATTCCGTTAATTTACATTGACATGCCAACTGTCAAGGAACATGGGTTTCACTAGTATCATATCCCATAATATTTCTATGTCCCATGTGGGGTGTCCTCACAGGGACTTTCTATCTAGAGGCCGCCAGTCACAATCATTACCACCACACATACAGACCTGCCAACATTTTATACAGTAGGCATACATTTTCACCTCCTAGTTTGTACACTTGTTTTCCCCAATTCCCCAAGTGTGCAAAAATCCTTTGATCTCACATTTCGCCAGTTTCAGTCAAGCTGTCAAGATGCTGTCACTGAAGTTGATTTGAGGCCACTCACACTGTTGTGCTGTTCCAGAGGCGTGCAGACATAGACATCAGGTGGTGCTAAAGCACCACCAACTCTGCCCTTTATCAACCAAAGTGCCCTTTTGAAATTTATTATTTTTTTTTTTTATTAAGATTTTACTGAGGCCGGTTTGAAATGATCTTTTGAAAACCTGAGCGATTAAAAACGAGTGAAAACAGAATGCCCTGAAGTCAGCTCGCACACACCCGACCTCTCTCTTCCTCTGTCACGTGACCCTGCGCGGTCGTGCGCAAGGCACACTAGATGCGCTGCAGCACAGATAGGCTTCTTCTCCCCCGTGTCCCATCAGCCAGGTAACATACACATCAAGTAAAATCCTACCGTCTGCCCTCTAAGCCCAACGTGAAATCATTTTGTTGTGCAGTAAAATGTCTCATACAGCACCAAACTACTAAGCATCTTTAGCCGACTGGTCACCACATAAACTAGCCGCTCTAGCCGAAATCAATGATAGTCACTGTGCATCGGTCAACAATACAGCGCACTTTGCACAAGGAGAAGCTGTATGGGAGAGTGTTGCGAAAGAAGCCATTTCTGCAAGCACGCCACAAACAGAGTCGCCTGAGGTGTGCTTTTGCATTTTTTGCTTTTGCGCTGTATAGTTTACCGATGCACAGTGACACCATTTGCAGCAAGATGATGCTGCAGCTCTTTGGAGGTGGTCTGTGGATTGTCCTTGACTGTTCTCACCATTCTTCTTCTCTGCCTTTCTGATATTTTTTTGTGGCCTGCCACTTCTGGGCTTAACAAGCACTGTCCCTGTGGTCTTCCATTTCCTTACTATGTTCCTCACAGTGGAAACTGACAGGTTATAAATCTCAGAGACAACTTTTTGTATCCTTCCCCTGAACAACTATGTTGAACAATCTTTGTTTTTAGATCATTTGAGAGTTGTTTTGATGAGCCCATGATGCCACTCTTCAGAGGAGAGTCAAATAGGAGAACAACTTGCAAGTGGCCACCTTAAATACCTTTTCGCGTGATTGGATACACCTGGCTATGAAGTTCAAAGCTCAATGAGGTTACCAAACCAATTTTGTGCTTCAGTAAGTCAGTAAAAATAGTCAAAAATGATTTGCATATGGATTTTGTCAGTTTTTGCTTTTATTTTTGTGTTTTTCTTTTGTGGATTTTTTTTTGTAATTTGTTTCTTTTATATTGTTTTGTTGCGTCTATATGTATGTAATCTGCAATTTTGATTGCATGTTGATTATTTTTGGCAACTGATTATGATTTGGATTTTGATTATTTTTATCTCCTTAAAATCTCCTTACCAAGTTTACATGCATTTATACTGTACATAGACAAAATGCTCTCAAACACACACAGCATCTGAGAAAATCCAGCATTTTATACATTTTTAAATTTTTTTTTTTCTTACAAATATTGTGAAAACATCAAACCTTTATTCATGCTGGACATTCTTATTTGGCTCACTGGTGATTGGGCATGGAATCGCATCCACCTATAATCTGATCATCGCTCTCAGGAAAAGGACAGATGGATGCCAGGACAGGGGCACTTCAGGGGGCCAATCAAAATTCAAAAATCTTTTAAATGAGAGGAAAAATTTACTTATTATCTGTAATACTTATATGTAAACAGTTATGTGTATGGCACTGGCACTAAAACTAAAAGACTCATTGTCTCGCTTGCTTCAGGAAAGATACATAGTGCAGTTTCTGGCATGCTGAGCTCCTTGATCTCCTTACTGAAAGTCTGGTTACAGCATCAACATGATTTTGATGCTGTTATTATGAGAAACACAATCTAAAATAATTTAATAGTTTTAAGGGGCTCCTTAGTCCTTAGTCGCTATATAAGGTGTACAATATATAATGTGTGTCATTTAGTAACCAAATGGTCAGCTTAGGGTTTATGAGGATAAGTAGGTAAATCTTTTTTGTTGCTGTTTTTTATATCGCTTATGGAAAAACCTCTAGGAGAGCTAAATGGACAATCTTGTGTTAAGATTGCATGAGAGAGAGAGAAGGAGATAAAGAGCTAGGAAGCGTAATGGAAGAGAACACTGTGTGTGTGTGTGGAGCCTAGTCAGCACTCTGTGGCGTACAGTTAGAAGTCTGAAAGGTATCTCATTTGCTTCCCGTTAACGATGACCTCTCCATTCTCCATCTCCACAGCTGCCGCTCTCTGCACAGCATTATGGAGATCTAGCGACTGCTATAGTGGGGATATTTTGGCCCTGGGCCCTACAGATCTACTTAAAGTGTTGCCAGAGCCGGTAAGCCTATATGAGCAGTTTCCACTGAAATGATTAAGAAGAGAAATTGCAGTCCCACCACCCTGCAAGCACTGGACTGCACACTGGGTCCTCTGCTCATTACTTTACTTCATTTTATATTCACAAGACCAGCCCAGTATAGATTTACAGAGAACAAACAAAAAAAATCATGGTGCTTTATAATTGAAGTTAGATGGCATAACTTACATGTATGCATGCATAAATATATCATATATACATACTTGTTTAACCCTTTGAACCCTAGGCTGTTTTGGTGAGTTTTTTCTTTGTTTTTTGATTTTTAGTTCCTCTTTCAGGTCTTATAACACAGTTATTATATCAGACTGCATCATGCCATGATCTCTTTTACTCCAGAAGACATACGGCTGCACAAAAATGTAATTCTTTAAAATGTAAAAGGAAGCAGAATTGTTATATTTTCCTGGAACTGATCATGTTTTGGTTAAAATTTTACCAAGTGCCTGTTTTTTTTTTTTTTTTTTTTTACTTATTTTTGAATATATAGATCTAACGCCACAGACGGGAGTCAGACGCTCGCGGTAAAAAACAAAACGAGACTTTATTAAAAGGCTTGTAAACAGAGAGCGTAGTCCAATAACAGGCGTGGGTCAAAACCAGAGAAACAACAAACCAATACATCAGAGCCGAATCACAAACCGAAAAGGAAACCATAAGCCAGAAGCAGAGTTCAATAAACCAGAAAAAATAACAAACATTAACAGAGCAAAAGGATTAGGCAAAAACGTTGTCGAAAAGAACAAAACAAGGGTCATACACGGGTAATACAGACAGAAGAATAACGCTCAGTATATCACTGGTGAAACAGGGAAAATACCTCTCGAAAAACGAGACAAACAGACAGGTATTTATATCCTAACTAGATTCCTAACACCGGAACACAATCTAGAATTCCGGTGACGAGGAACGCATGAGTGAGCCGCGGTTGGCTGAGTCCGAACACGTAGTGTTGTCAGGAGCATGCTGGGAGGTGTAGAGTAGTCCTGGGAGTAGTCCTGTCCATAGACAGGAACAGCAGAGTTAGAGATGGGAACTACAGAGTCTGTGGTAGGCGTGACAATAGACTTGAAATATATTCACACCTAAGATATCTTTTCGAAAATGGTTATAATAGAGTGTATAATAATATTGTTGATAGTTCATTACATGACTTATTATTACTTTGACAAAACACATAGAGAGCATCAGGCGGATTTAATTCTCTTGATAATCACACCTCTAGGATACATGTAGATTACTAAAAATCTGACAATTTGGTTTGAAACATCGTATAAATATGTTTGAAGCACTGAAGGTAAATAATATTGGTTGGGGAAGGAAATCTAATTTCTTTTTTAGGTTTTTTCTCAATTAGTTTCTTGTAGATGCTTCACCGCACTGGGATGTCATTGGAATTTTTAGAAAGAGTAATTTCCGCCCTTTCTAACCATATATGGATTATGTTTATGTGTGAAGAAATTCCTGAGTAATTAAGCTGAGAACACAAGGTGCGCTTTTGGACAGAAAATCCTTCTGTAGGGTTCTAAGGGTTAATGTTGCTGTTGTTTCAATTTTGACAGATACGGGTAAAGATGGGAATTTCATGGCATCTCAATATTATGTATGATACAGTATTATCACGATATGTTGCCCTCAATAATATGATTTTGCGATACTCCTACTGAAGAGGGTAAAATACTCCAAAATAATCAAATGCTAGAAATTATGGGGCACCATGTGATCCATCAGCTACCGGAGCCCTGAAAGAGCACAATTGGTCTTGTTCTCGCTGGGTGGGTAGATGTTTCCCCATATCACTTTAAAGGGTGATGTCGATCAGCACAAGGCGTCTGTGAGCTGATGTATCAGAACCAAGTCGCTGAGCTTTCCTCTGAGTGCAGCATTAGCTAGCTTCACAAGTATCAGAGGAGGCATGTGCTAGTCTTTACTCACCCTAATGAGTCCAAATGAGTGGGTTGGGTAATTGGCCCTGTAAATTAGGGAGATAATGGGTAAAAGATTAGAAATAAAATGCATATAAAATACTAGAAATTACTAGATTTTTAGTGTCAGTTTCACAGAATTTGAAATCCATGTTCATTTGATTAATGCCAGCATGTTGAGTAATGAAGCAGTAGCTTTTGGTAAGTGAAATCTTGAGAAGTTTAGAGCGCCTATTTAAAAAAAAAATATATGCCATGCATCAATAATATAACCAAAATGATACAATATATTACAATATCAATATTTTGCACCACCCATAGATAAGGGTACATATGATGAGTACATATTCTTAGCTTTTTAATGTAAATTCTCCTCACATTTTGGCTGAGCACTGTAAATCATTCCACATGTCTGCAGACATGTATAAAGAACTAGAGACGCAGACTTGAGTAAAAGTACAGTACAACTGCTCTATCAAAAAAGTGACTTGAGTAGAAGTTGAAGTCTTCTTAAAGCTCCCTGCTTAAGAAGCACTAAACTATTCAATTGTTTTGTACTTAAGTATTGCAAGTAGTTTATTCTACAATTTAGCACTGAAATACTGACAGTAAAAGTACAGTACTGTGTTCTGTAGTTTTTACAGAAAGCAGTAGAAAGTTAGCAGTGCAGAACGAGAGCAGCGAGGTCTTCTTATAAAATCACTTTAATTGCGTGATTAACTCAGTGATGAGGAGCTTCATCAAACCCAGTGACAGTGCAGAGCATCTACATGGAAGTCATCATGTGAGTTTGGAAGATTCTAAACATTTTCATAACTGCAACAAGTAATGGTGCAGCACACAAAAATATATATTTCAGAGTAAAAGTATTAAACTCAGTGAATATATATAAATATTGTCATGCAGCCCGACTCTCCTTCCACACCGCCGGACTCCATTTCCCAGAATCCTTTGGATTATGACGTTACCGTCAGTCGCTCTCCTTCGCCCAATCACGTTACGCTCCGACGCTCAGACTCACCTGTGTTCTGAGGAAGTTCCGGGTTATGCTGATCATGTTTATGTATTTAAGGCAGCACTATGTAAACATTCTTCGCGAGGTATTGTCGACTTTTGTTGCATACTAAGCGGTTCTTCTATGTTTTTCTTGTGTGATCTCTCGTTACGACCCTGGTTTTTGGTTTATTGGTTTATGTCTCTGGATTTGCCCCTTTTGGATTTAATGCTTGGCTGGACTGTCTTTTGGTTTCGAACACGGACTGTTTATACGACTACGTCTTTTGTATCTGGTGAGATTATTGTTTGTTTGGCTCTATTGTTTATAACACCTGGTTATCAGCCTGTACATAAACCAGTCTGTTCATTTTACTCGGCTCGCGTCTCTCCCCTCTATCTGGCATTACAAATATGTAGTGAAGTAAAAGTGGAACTTCTAATACTCCAGTAGACTTTATTACTATGCATCTCTGCATGTGTATAATTTTTCGTTGCAATTTTCAAAGACATTTTTAAAGCGTATTGTTTTCCACTTAATATAGTTTCAATGCTTGTAATGTATCGAATTATGTAACTTTATATTATTTTTTATATTTGTTTGGTAACTGCAAACATTTGGTGTGTAATTGTACAGTTGTTTTACATAGGAAATCAAATCTAATTGTGTTTATTTTTGCCCACAACAACTACAGAATACAAATAATAAAATATGAAATATGAACGTTTAATTTAACTTGCTGTGTGGATTGATGAAAAGAAAACTCTGCAGATGCATATCTTCAAATTCTTGCACTGACAGGGGATGTGTGTTTTACTGTTATTATAAAGGAAGTAAAAATGAAACCACTCAGTTGTAAATTCCTATTAAACTCACAGTTCAATAATAAAAAAAAAACAACTTGGCTGATTTTAAGATGGCATTTTGTGCGTGGCTTGGCGTGTTATGAATAAGCTGTCAGTGAGAATTATCTGGAGAGCCAGGATGAGACCACAAGTCTGAAAATTGAAGGTCAAAAAAAACAAAAAAACAAAAAAAACAGAGAGTGTGGGTTTAGGATCTGGACCAGACAAACAACACTTTTTTAACGATCTGTAGCACATCGGGCAATTGCGGATCTTGCGAATGGATTTAGGTCATGTGGGTGTGATCTTCATCCAAGAGTATTGAATAATATAATGTGCCTAAAATAATAAAACTAAACTATTCATTCTTGGATAAGAGAGTTATTGCTTTATTTTGGAAGAGAGTAAATGCACCAGGTATAGCTAAATGGTCAGGTGAATTAATTACGACACTGCCCTTAGAAAAGATTACTTACGCCATTAAAGGTAAATATTCTTCATTTTATGATATTTGGGGCCCATTCCTTTATTTCCTAGAGAACACAGATTTATCACGTGTTGCAAGAGACAGTGACTGTATGGTAGTACAGTAGTAGTATAGTAGTAATCCTCTGCAAAGTTTAAAGTAAGCCAAGGAAACAATGATAACCATAACACCCCTTACAAGAAAAAAGCTATTTATTTATTTATTTCATTTTTTAAATATTATTATTATTCTTTCTTTATTTTCTTGTGTATTTAAGAGGGAAAATTTGTTAAAATGTTTTGTATTTAGCTGTGTTTTAAAACAGTGTTGTAAAAATCTAATTGTGATAAAACAATAAAGATAATGTTGGTAAAAAAAAAAAAAAAAAAAAAAACTATTCATTCATGTCTTCTTTGAGAACAACCAAAAAAACACCTTATAGTGCTAGATTGTACTAGTGGAAATCTTGTGATAATGACCTTAATTAGCTTAATTAGAGTCCGGTCTTAGCATGAATGGATTCTTGCTATTTTGGAGGTGTGGATTAGAGCTAATTTGACTAATAAAAACCACTCAATTTTTTATTTTTTTATTTTTGGGAAGGATACACGTATGTGAGCCATGCCGTTTCAAAAAGAGCTTCCAGAGGATCTACGATCAAAACTTGTGGAGAGAAAATGTGGATGAGAGACTGTGGCTACTCTGCCAAGAAGTAAGCACCCAGTCAAAATTACCCCAAGAGTACATGGAGACTCATCTATGAAGACTAAGCATTTTTTTTTTACTATGCGAAAATTAGCAGCTGGGGTGAACCACAGAATTCAGGCTTTACTTTCCTGCTTTAGCCTGAATGAAAATCTTTACAAAGCTATTGCCTAAAATCCAAGCTAGCGCTGATCATTTTAACCTTGACTTTACCTAAAAATTCACAGTGTTTCCAAAAGCATTGAGGAAAACACTACTGCATTATCGCTAAATGTGAATACAGGGAGAGTTTGGTTTTGCTAAGCCAGCACTGTTGAAGCTCTCTCTTATGAACATGAAATAGCTCCACCTTTAGTACTCCCTGGTGTTCCTGGAGTGGGCCATTAAAATAGATAAGTGTGTCTTTTCAGGCCCTCCGTTCAGAGCGCAACCTTCAAACCCAGCAGCCCCCCCCCCCCCCCCCCCCCTGAACCGCTTCGGCCGACACATAGAGCTCACATTTATTTTCTCACCTTTTCAAAGATGAGGGAGAATTTTCGCTTTCAAAACCTCGCTGCCGCCGCCGCGCTGTCCTATTCATACACAAACCCTCAGTGTGTGTCCGCCGGGGGAAGAAAGCATGAGGGGTGGACGTGGGCAGAAATCAAACCCGGCTTTTCACAGCTCTGCTTTATAGGCTGTGGCACTAATGACTGACAGAATCACACAGCGTGGGGGCTCTCAGATAGTCTCCTTCACACACAGATTTGTCAGTTTGATGGTTGTTTTTCTTAATCACGCTGATTAAATTTTAATGCGGCGCTCGAGTTTGTGTACCCGGATCAGCCACGACATTAAAACCCATTATTGTGTAGGACCCCCTCGTGCCGTCAAAATAGATCTGATCTGTTTTTGTCCTGTTGTTATTTGTTCAGGTGCGATTTGATCTGTCATCTGAAGAGAGTCTGTTACAGAGCCGTTTCAGATATCGCCCACATTTTGTGGTTAGCTTCTGGCCTGGTTTAGGCCCAGTTGTGTGATTTACTTTTGACTGATTTTACTGATTTATCGTCGCTGTCCAGTGAAAAACACTTATCTCCAAAATAGCAATTTTACAGGAGAGAGAAAAAACCTTATGGAAAAAAAACTTTCAATGGAAGTCAATGTAAAATAAGTTTATTTCAGATCATTTTAAAGAGTTTCTATTGGTCTGTTTATCAATAAATTGATAAAAAAAACAGTGTAAGGGACAGTTTGTCTGTTCAAATTATGTAGTAAACTAGAAATCAACAAAAATGGAGATAAGTGTTTTTCATAGGACAGTGGCGATATGGAGATAATCTGGTCTATATGTTAAGCATATATTACAACAAGTGTTGTTAATCCATGCAAAAAGTGAGCATACATTTGAATGACAATGATGCAGCGAACCAGAATGATTTTGTTACCCAAAGACAGTTCGGTGCATCTGTAATAAATCAAATAACTCTAACAAATCTGTAATATAACTGAATCACATTAGGTCACATGGTGTTTTTTTTTATTCTTTTAGATACTGATTGTGTCAGTCTCTCAGCTTGTCCAGAAATGCACGTAAAAGCATGTGGTTTACAAGTGTCTCAAAGCAAGAAACGCCAATTCTTGCACTGTAAACCCAGAAGTTGTTTAAACTCAAATGAATTAAGTTTGTTTTACATAAAATTGGAGATTTTGAGTTAGTTGAACATTTGTGGGCACATATATACATTCAAACTGAGATCTTTGAGTTGAACCAACTTATAATAACTTTAGTTTAGTCTTTTTCCATTAACAGCTTATTTTCCATTGGCGTCTGTCTCAATCTATTTGCATACTGGGTGTGTCCAACAGTTTCTGACTAACACCCACCAATCACCCTTAAATCTTGAAATGTTTACTGTTGTCTACATTTTGCTCAGCTCAATCTGTTAATTTATTTATTTTAGCATTCGTTAAAGCAGAGAATGAGTAAACACAAAGCAAAAAAAAAACATGTTTGAAATAAAGCAGACAGCTTTGTTAAGTCCTGTGTTCATACTAAACCTCTGCTCGTCATAGAAAGAGTACAAAATACACTATATATATCTATATATGTGTATATATATATATATATATATATATATATATATATATATACACATATATCTGCATTGCTAATTAGCATAACATACACACTGGCTACAGATTAGACATAAATATCAGCCAAAGAACATGAGAAATTTATACACATACAAATAATCTTTGCTCAGCTCCAGCGTTCTCAAATCATTCTACACACACGCTGTTCTGATTTATCTGCTTATTGCTACACTTTTGAACGTTTGAAACACTTAGCTGTTATAGATAATTGCCTCAGAGCTGCCAGTCAGCCATGTCAGCACATCTGGGTTCCAGAGTAGCCATCGTGCTTCATGCTTCAGTGATCGCCTTCCGTTTCCCAGAAGTGAGGAATAGGAAGCTCTGTGAGAGTTACTATTAATGCAAACCTCTCCTGTGAAATCTTTACATTAACTTTACTATTATTCTATTGTTCACATTCTATTAATTTATCCTTTTTGTTCCCTATTTTTTTTTTCGCAGTTTTGCTCAGCCAATTACCCAACCCACTCATTAGGACTCCCCCTATCACTAGTGATGCCCCAACACACCAGGAGGGTGAAGACTAGCACATGCTTCCTCTGATACATGTGAAGTCAGCCACTGCCTCTTTTCGAGCTGTTGCAGCATTGCCGAGTAGCATCACAGTGCGCTTGGAGGAAAGCGCAGCGACTCGGTTCTGATACATCAGCTCACAGACGCCTCGTCCTGATCGACATCACCCTTTAGTGATGTGAAGAGAGAGTGCCTTCTACCCACCCAGAGGAAGTAAGGCCATATTTGCTCCCTCTTAACGCCGGCAGCTGATGGCAAAGCTGCAACCTAGAGGGTAGAAGGGTAAAAGCAGGAGGCACTGGTGTCTAGCTTTTTTTCTCTAGCAGGCCTGTAAAGGCATTTTTTCTTTCTATATTTTGAATAGAATATTTTCTTTTCTTGATTGCTTCTATACAATGTGAATATTTGCATCTCTAAAAAGAAAAAAAGAAAAAGGAAAAAAAAGTAAAATTAATGCTGCGCTGGTGCTGCTTCTTGAAAACCTGTCGGAGTAAACTTCCTCTTTCTGCTGCTCTCAGTCAACTTGTAACAACTAGAGCCTGCACTTCACAAATAAGAGTCCTTGAGCAAGACTCTTAATATGACTTTGTAAGTCACACTGGGTAAAAGTGTCATGTGTAAAATGCCATGAATTAAATGTTTTCTCACCCCTTTCCCTTCTAACCACCCCCCCCCCCCCAAACCCATACATCACCCAGCGAGAGTTTAGTGGCCCTTTAAGAAAACATATGTCTTCTGTTTCCAGTGTTTCTATTAATGTCCATGGCGAGGTAGAAAATGTTGGTGCATATTGATATTGATGTTTTTTTCCTGTGTGTGTGTGTATATATATATATATATATATATATATATATATATATATATATATATATATATATATACACACTTATACACTTCATAACCACTCCTGTTTATAATAGAAAGGGGATTGAAAAATCATTCACTGAATTTTGCCATTAAAATATGAGCAAGAAAACAAATAAAAAACATATGAAAAGATTTTCAGTCAATAAACAAAACATTCAGATAAATAAACTTCCTTCACAATCAAGACTGGATTTGTCTAAGCTGCTCGGCCTACACTGTGTGATAAGCTTTCTGTTGACCTAGTCCAATTCTCTTTCAGCCACTTGACATTGTGGGTTCTCTCTTAGATTAAAGCGGAAGTTTATTAAAGATTGCATGTCCTTGCGGTTGCTTCCGTAGCCATTTCTATTTGCACTTTAGCGCGACCTCCATTTCCATTGCTATAAGTGCTGGTTTGTGACGGGCTAGTCTCGTACGCACGTTTCTGAAGGTTTTCAGCCTCTAAGCTGTTTGTTATTCTTTATTTATAAAGCACAGCTGTGGTGCGCTGTTACGTACATTTGTAAGCTCTGCTATCTCCATTAGACTGAACCGCAATTAAAGCTTTTGCTGTTTTATCAAAAATGAATTTGTTTGCACCATTTAAAGCAGTCAGCTGCTGTTTACATTGTGCCAACATTTCAGGATTTTTCCAGAGGGCCAGCAGAAATGGCTCACAATGGTATAAAATATAGTCAATAATGGGGTGGGACTGAAAATGGATAGTAAAACACTGTATGTTTACTGCATTGTTATTTATAAAACCTTCAATAAAAATGATTACAATAAAGAAATATAGTCAGTATTAATGTGCATTAAAGGTAAGAGAATGTTTTTTTTCTTTTCCTATTACGTTTTATTAACTTTTAATAAATGTTTCTAATCACAAGGAGATAAAAGATAAAACAATATTAAAATAAAATAAACATTTAATTCACATTACAGTCACAGCAGTTGTTAATTTTTTTATATGTAAAAAAAAGGCAAAACTAGTCAAATGTATGTATTAATCTTGGTAATTTAACCAGAGGTGGAAAAAGTGCTGAAAAATTGTAATTAAGTAAAAGTACCTTTACTTTGCTAAAATTCTACTCAAGTAAAAGTAAAAGTACCCATCTAAAAATCTACTCGAGTTAAAGGAAAACAAATCCTCAATTTAAAATGTACTTTAAGTAAAAGTTACATAATTACTTTTAATTATTTTATGTAAAAAAGCAAAAACAAATTATAAATTAAATTGTTTTTAATGAACTATTATTCCATATAATAAATTGGATCTTTCAGGCAGTATTTGTTCAGACCCCCCCATAAAACATTTTCAAGAACAAGTGGCATAGGTTTCTATGATCCATTTTTTTCTTTACTATTTAAAAGTTATGGTAATTTCTGTGACTATAAACCTTATTTTTATAGTTTCACAGGTCATTATTTTACATTATTATTTTCTAACTTGCCATTGCTTTGCTTTAACTGCCATTAACATGTTTTTTATTAACATTTAAACAGATTGTTTAATGCTAAAAATATTCACCACCACATGTTTTCGCAGGTTTGATGTGTAAGTTTTGAAAGCTGACGGCTCTGTCGAGTGGAGCACATTTTGTATTGCATGAGGATGTTTTTGCCCCGTTATTCCACACACAAGCATCCATGCCAATTTTTTTTTTCCCAGCATTTTATTTTTTACTCAGTAACGAGTTTTCCAATGTAGCAAAATAAATGACTTGTGTCAAAATGTACTTGAGTAAAAGTAAAATTACCTATTTTAAAAACTACTTTAAAAATAACAAAGTACTCATAAAATCTACTCAATTACAGTAATGTGAGTAAATGTAATTCATTACTTTCCACCTCTGCATTTAACATTATACATTTGGGAGACAATCTTTGCAATTGAATCTTTGACACTAAATACTGAAATGAAACATTCATAAATTGATGGACAATCTGTTTTCATTCACAAGGTTTAGAAAATAAATAGGATAATTGCTGAGATTTTTTTACATATTTCCTCCATTTTCACTGGACTCAATAGCACTTAGAAGAACAATCAATTTTGGAAGCGCTTTACTTTACAATTAACTATTAATTGAAACTGGTTAATGATTATTAATCATTACAACCTTTTTAAAAATATTTTTACTCTGCTTTTCTCTCCAAATTTAGCTATGCCGATTATCCCACTCACTCAGCTGTACTCCCCCAATGACTAGTGATGCCCCAACACAAGGACAGTGAAGACCAACAAATGCCTCCTTCGATACATGTGAAGTCAGCCACCGCCTCTTTTTGAACTCCTGATGATGATGATGATGATGCTACTCCTGAGTAGCATCACAGCGCACTCAGAGGAACACGCAGTGACTCGGTTCTGATACGTCAGCTCACAGACCCCTTTTGCTGACCGACATCACTTTTGGAGTGATATGGGGAGAGAGCGCCATCTACCCTCCCAAGAGAGAGCAATGCCAATTGTGCTCTCTCAGACTCCGGCTGCTGATGGCAAGCTGCATGACCTGGATTTGAACCATCAATCTCCTGATGATAGTGGCAGCAACTTAAACCTTTACAACATTCTTAAGTAATAAAATGTAAGAATGTTTAATAAGGTCTTAAATAGTGTCAGTGAAAATTAGTTGAGACCTTACTAAACCACAATGTTTACTAAAACCTAACAATGTTTATTACTGTCACAAGTTCTGTTATTTGTGACCATTATAATAAAGTGTTACCAAAATGTTAAGTATATACAAATTATTGAGGTTAATAACTGTCTGAAGCTGAAAATCCAAGGACTAAAGCTGACTAAAAGCTGAGTTACTGCTTGTATGTGCTTCTTTTTGCCTTCAGTCTTCAGTAAATGAAAGGTGTGCTCAGTTGGATTGAGGTCAAGTCTTTGGCTCTGCTATTTAGGTGCATTTCATGTCTTTGCCTTGAGAAACTCTTTAGTTTTTTTTTTTTTCTTTTGAGTCATTAAGCTGCTTCTGGTACTAATTAATCTTAGTTTGATCTGTCCAAGAAACATCTTACAGAGCTGAGCAGGTATTTATAGATATTTTCAAGCAGGCTAATCTGTCTTTTCTGCTTTTTTTTTTTTTTACAGATTTTTTTTTGTACATAAGCGTTTAACTCGTTTAAACCCTGACATGCATCTGCACACCCACGGATGACAACCTGACATAAAAACAGTAAGAACAGAGATTCCTGCTCATTCCCACCTGAGCTAAACTGCATCATCTCTCTGGCTCACACTTCAGTTCAGCTGACCTCTCTTGGGCACAGTAGAAGGTAGGGGTTCATGCTTCCTTGAGAATAATACAGCACTTTATATTGCATCAGCCATGATTATTTCCAGGGCAAGTTTGTAAAGATTAAACCATCTCTTCCTCGCTTTCGGTGATGCAATGAAGGTGCAATGTGCAAGTCAACATTTTAATTCACAACAATTCGCATTGAGTTATCTCTGTGTGGGTGACGATATAAAATAGATTAAAATAAAGGAAATTTCATATAGTTTTAGTCTGCATGTGGAAAAGTTAAGAGAGCTTTCCACAAACTTGTTGGGAATTTGGTGAGAGAAAATGCAGATCTTGCATGTGTAAATGTGGTAAATAATTTAAATAGTATTTTTCATTGAGTTATTGTTAATATAAGCATATTAGATCATTAAGCCACAGGAGGCCAATGTCATTATTTTTCTAAACAAGTTTACCCCATGGCTACCAAGTGTCTTAATGTTTTTGTAAAAGTCTTTAATAAATATTCCCGCTAGAAAATCCAGTTTAAGACCAGCTTTTGCTGGTAGCTGGTTTTGGATGGTCTAATCTGGTTTTACAGACAATTAACTGCACAAAAATACCCTATGATGGTAAGCTAGCTGCGGTTAGTCAACCAGCTGGGTCTTGTTGGTCAATTAGCTTGGTCATAAAGACAGACAAGCTTAGAACAGCTTGGTCATGCTGGTGGTCTAATGTGGTCTTGTTAGTCATCTTGGCCAACCATTTTGGTCTTGTTAGTCATGCTGGTTAACTAGCGTGGTCTTGTTAACCATGTTGGTCAACCAGTGCGGTCTTGTTAGTCATGTTTCCCAACCAGCTTGGTTTTGTTGGTCTTCCTGGTCAACCATCTTAGTTTTGTTGGTCATGCTAGTCAACTAGCGTGGTCTTTTCAAGGATTCAAGGAGATTTTATTGTCATTCGCATCTTATGTGGTACATGAGGTGGAACGAAATTGTGATCTCACGATCCAGTTTACACCCAAGAGCTGTTATTAATAGATATATAGATAAAAGTACAATAAAGGAATACAATAAAAATAGAATATACAAAATAGTTAAAGATAAATACCCCAAAATGAAATAAATAGAAAGAGTAGACAGGTTGCAGCAACAAGTCCAGAGTGCAAATGTGCTATAGCAGCATGAAATGAATTAGAGCAGTAGAAAATAAAGTGTCTCAGTGCGGGTAAAGTGACCGTGTTTGTACAGTAATTGTCCTTGTGTGTCAGTGCAGTGTGTTGTTAAGTGGAGTTTAAGAGTCTTACAGCTTCCGGAATGAAGCTGTTTCTCAGTCTGGTTGTTTTGCACTTGATGCTCCGCAGCCTCCGGCCTGAGGGAAGCGGGACAAAAAGTGCATGTGCTGGGTGGGTGGGATCCTTCCTGATGCAGGTGGCCCTCTTCCTGCATCTGGAGGTGTAGATGTCCTTGGTGCTGGGGAAGCTGACTCCAACAATCCTCTGTGCAGCCTTCACCACCCTCTGCAGAGCTTTCCTGTCTGCAGCAGAGCAGCTTCCATGCCACACGTTGATGCTGGAGCACACGACGCTCTCCACCACACATCTGTAGAAGGAGGAGAGGACTGCGCTCCCGAGTCCAGCTCGTCTCAGCCTCCTGAGCAAGTAGAGCCGCTGTTGTGCCTTCCTGACCAGAGTGGAGGTGTTGTTGCTCCAGGTGAGGTTGCTGCTCAGGTGCACCCCTAAGTACCTGTAGTTGTCGACCACTTCCACCGCAGATCCTGCAATGTGCAGGGGGAGGTGGGCATGCTGGCCTCTTCTGAAGTCCACAATCATCTCCTTCGTCTTCTTTACGTTGATGCAGAGGTTGTTCTCTCTGCACCAACCCTCCAGGTGTTCCACCTCCTGCCTGTAGCTGGACTCATCTCTGTTTGTGATGCATCCAACCACTGCTGTGTCGTCTGCAAACTTCACAATATGACAGCCTGGATGGAGAGGTGAGCAGTCATATGTGAGCAGTGTGAACAGGAGGGGGCTCAGCACACAGCCCTGAGGGGAGCCAGTGCTGAGGATTATGGTGGGGGAGGAGATGTTGTGAATCCTCACAGACTGTGGCCTGTTGGTCAGGAAGTCTAGGACCCAGTTGCACAGCGAAGAGCTCAGTCCTAGTGAGGAGAGTTTATTTATCAGGGTCTGTGGAATCATGGTGTTGAAACGGATGTGAAGTCCACAAAGAGCATACGGACGTAGGAATCCTTCTGCTCCAGGTGGGTGAGGGCAGTGTGGACCACGGAGGAGATGGCATCCTCTGTGGATTGGTTCTTCCTGTATGCATACTGGTGTGGATCCACAGTGACGTTGATGGTGGCTTTGATGTGGGTCTGAACCAGACTTTCAAAGCACTTTGTGACTATCGGAGTGAGGGCCACTGGCCGGTAGTCATTCAGACCTGTCACTGCGGAGCTCTTGGGGACTGGGATGATGGTGGTGGTCTTCAGGCAAGTGGGGACAGCTGCCTGGATGAGGGACGCGTTGAAAATGTCGGCCAGGACGTCCGAGAGCTGGTCTGCGCAGTCTCTTAGCACCCGTCCGGGGATGTTGTCCGGGCCAGCAGCTTTTCGGGGGTTGATCCTTCTCAGCGTTCTCCTTACTTCTGCTGGTGTCACTCTGAGGGGCTCCTCTCCTGGTGAGTGTGGGAGTCTGGTGCTGGGGGGGTGTCAGGATTCTCAAAGCGGGCGTAGAACTTGTTGAGAGCCTCATGTTGGCCAACTAGCGTGGTCTTTTAAGTCATGTTGGCCAACTAGCATGGTCTTGTTGGTAATGCTGGTCAACTAGTTTGGTCCTGTTGGCCAACCAGCTTGGTCATTGTGGTCTTGTTGGTCATACTGGTCAACTAGCATGGTCTTGTTAACCATGTTGGTCAACCAGCTTGGTCTTGTTGGTCATGTTGCCCAACCAGCTTGGTTTTGTTGGTCTTCCTGGTCAACCATCTTAGTCTTGTTGGTCATGCTAGTCAACTATTGTGGTCTTGTTAGTCATTTTGGCCAACTAGCATGGTCTTGTTGGTAATGCTGGTCAACTAGTTTGGTCCTGTTGGCCAACCAGCTTGGTCATTGTGGTCATGCTGGTAAACCAGCTTGGTCTTGTTGGCCATGCTGGTCAACTAGCTTGGTCTTGTTAACCAGGCTGGTCAACTAGCTTGGTCTTGTTTACCATGTTGGTTAACCAGCTTGTTCTTGTTGGACATGTTGGCCAACAAATGTGGTCTTGTTGGCCATGCTGTTAAACTAGCTTGGTCTTGTTAGTCATGCTGGCTAATTAGCTTGGTCTTGTTGGTAATGTTGGCCAATCAGCTTGATCTTTTGAGTCATGCTAGTCAACTAGCGTGGTCTTGTTTGTCATGTTGGCCAACTAGCATGGTCTTGTTGGTAATGCTGGTCAACTAGTTTGGTCCTGTTGGCCAACCAGCTTGGTCATTGTGGTTATGTTGGTCAACCAGCTTGGTCTTGTTGGTCATGTCAGACAATTAGCTTGTTCTTGTTGGACATGTTCGTCAAAAAAATTTGGTCTTGTTGCTTATGCTGGTCAATTATCTTGGTCTTGTTGGTCATTCTAATTAATTAGCTTGGCCATGTTGGTCATGCAGGACAATTAGTTTGTTCTTGTTGGACATGTTGGTCAAAAAATGTGGTCTTGTTGGTCATGCCGGTCAATTAGCTTGGTCTTGTTGGTCATGCTGGTCAAAAAACTTGGTCTTGTTGGTCATGCTTGTCAACTAGCTTGGTCTTGAGGTCATGTTGGTTTACCAGCTTGGTCCTGTTGGTCAATCAGCTTTGTCTTGTTGGTAATGTTGGTCAGCCAGCTTGGTCTTGTAGGTCATGCTAGTCAATTAGCTTGTTCTTGTTGAACATGTTGGTCAACAAATTTGGTCTTGTTGGCCACGCTGTTCAACTAGCTTGGTCTTGTTAGTCGTGCTGGCCAATTAGCTTTGTTTTGTTGGTAATGTTGGTTAACCAGCTTGGTCTTGTAGGTCATGCTGGTCAAGGATCTTGGTCTTGTTAGTCAACCAGCTTGTTCTTGTTGGTCTTGTTGTCCAACCAGCTTGGTCCTATTGGTTATGCTGGGTAACTAGCATGGTTTTGTGGGTCATATTGGCCAACCAGCTTGGTCTTGTTGGTCAACTAGCATAGTCTTGTTAGTCATTTTGGCAAGCCAGCGTAGTCTTGTTGGCCATGCTGCTCAACAGGCTTGTAGTTGGTCATTGTGGTCAACATGGTCAGATCAATCCTGCTTATAGACCAGCAAAAGCATCAAACTCAAGCAAAAATAAACACTGTGCTGCTTAAGAACTAAACTGGTCAACCAGTTTAACCAGCTAGACCAACATAAATTGGCCATACTGCTTTTTTTTCATCAGTGAAAGTCATTAATTATTAGAATCTCAGACTAGTCCAGTAGTTCATATCTCACAAAGTGCACTGTATAAGGGCTAGACCCATTTGAGGTGCAGTCTGGGTGAAGCAGTACTTGAAGCAGAACATTTAAAGCTGATATGACAAGTCTTTATAGCCTTTATATTCCAATTTCACAGTGAAAGTCTTACACTGAATATTAATAGAGGAGCAATTTAAACTGTTAGATATGTTTGAGTCATGCTGATGAAGGTAAATGTAACTGTAAAAATAAATTGTCAGCTCCTCTGAATGTTCTTTTTTTTCGGTTTCTTGTTCTCAGTATGAGCTTCTTGATCAGCTCTACATCCTTTCAGACCCACAGCACAGAGTCTTCTTCTCAGAGTGAAACACCTGTGAATTTGTTCAGATCTAAAGCAAGAGTGGATTGTTTTCGTTTTGCCATTGTATGGGGCATTTTTGCTGGTTTATCAGGTCTCAGGCATTTGATCAGTTCTGAACTTCAGAACTTTTTATCTTGGTTTGAAATGAAATTGCAGGTGTAAAAGTTGTCACAGACCAAAGAACCAAAATTTAGTCTACCCAAAAAAGGTGGTATTAGGCCAGATTAACTGATGGTTAGATGCATTTACGTTGTGAACACACTTTTGGATCAATTGCAGGAAGTTATGGTCAGGCTATCATCACCCATTAAAGAAAATCGAAGAAAAAAATAACTGGTGTTGTGCCTAAAAATCCAACTCATCTGCTTGTAAACACATGAGCCACACAGCAGTATAGGCATAACAGATTACGCTTACAGTTTCTGTATCTACTGTAACTGTAGATCAACCCTTATTTATAAACAGAAATAAAAGGAATCCGAGGATAATCTGTTCTGCTCATTATGCTGCGTGACATGCATCGGATTCTGGCATGGAGGCAGAACACACACACACACACACACACACACACACGTGTGTAATATACAATGGTTTAATCGTATTTGAATGGAAGGTGCAGAAACATGCACAGATAGACAACTCTGATAGAATTAAGCTTTTGCTCTAATGCCGTCACACTGCACAAGTGCTCTGTGAGGTTAAAATAAGTTAAAATTAAGCCAAAACATATAATATTTGTAAATTTATAACAGTGTAAATCTGTTTTCAGATGCACACATTTGCACTATGTCCTCATTTTGTACCTTAATTTATATTTATGCACTTCTAACCTCATTTCCTTCTTCCCCTCCTTCACTCCTCTATCCCATTATTTCCCTTCGACCTCCTTTAGGCCCTGTCTAAAGATGTTTTTACCTTTAACTTCCATTACTTTTGTACTTCACTATTGTAAGTCGCTTTGGACAAAAGCGTCTGCCAAATGTAATGTAATGTAATGTAATGTAATGTAATGTAATGTAATGTAATGTAAATCATTCAGATCAATCTGTATACGGTTGTATTGTAGTTCGCTACGTGCAAGAATTTGACAATATAAATATGGGTGTTAATATACACTTGTATATTATATTCAATCTCAGATTCATTACTGTTGAGTTCAGAAACTAGATAGATTTTCAGTCATGCCGGAATATGGATTAAATCTCATAACTAACATTCTCTCTTTCTCTCTCTCTCTTCATTTTAAAAAAGGCTCTTTTTTACCATTAACAAGCTAAGAACTCTGAGTACCCTGACCTTGAGAACTTTAAAAGTCCTCGAGCTATGTAGTTCTCTGGACACCATGTGATATATGGTGTAAAATGATGATATAAAAATGGCAGTCTTGTTAAAACTCTGCATGGGCATCTCTAGCATTGTTGGGAGCATAGAAATGCTGGAGGTGAACGGAGGTGGACTATTCCACAAAAAAAAAAAAGTTCTTTATCATGTTTCACTACACCCCAAGTTCATTTTACAACTTCTTACATTTTTGTACCCTTAAGATAATATAATAAAGTTGCTAGTTTTTATTTATTTATTTTAATTTATTTTAATTATGATAAAACACAGAATATTGTTGTAATTAACAGATTATAAATATTATTTTTAAGCAGGTTTGAGTAAAAGCGTGCGAGGTGTATGGAGTGTGAGTACGCTATACACACTAAGAAAAGGAAGTACAGATTTGTACTTAAAAGTGTACAAAGCTTGTCGCTGGGGCTGTACCTTATATTGAGCTACAAAAAAGTACCTTTCAGTGAAAATCCTTTTTTGTACCCATGTTTTTGTGCCAGTTAAGATTATAAAGATTATAAAAATTATCATCAACTAAATATGGCTGAAAAACTTGATGATTCAAAATTGTCTGGCTTTCAAATAAAAAATGTGCAATTTAAATATATATTGTTTATTAGTGCAGTGATACAGAATACTGAATGTACCCTTTGGCTGCAGGTTAAATGGTACAAATTTGTACTTATTGCTGTTAGAAATTACTTTGTACTTTAGAGGGAACAAATCTGACCCTTTAAAGACCAATATTGTACCTTTGAGGGTGCAATTATGAAGAGTGTACCTTTGAGTACAAAAAAAAAGTACTCATATCCTACCTTCATTTTTTAGAGTGTATTGTGATTATACTGCTCTTGCATGATGCCTTATACCAAAGGCATCATGCAAGGAGACCTGAAGGACTTCTCCTGCACTTCGGAAAAAACAACATCCACCCAACAGAGAACGCAATGCCAAGAAACAGTCCATTGTAATTTCTGTTTATGAGCTAATTTTGCAATCACACATTTACTGGCCAAGAAAAAAGTGAGGAACAAGTCTGCATCCATTATGAATTCATTTATAAACAGCCTACTGTATCTTCAAAACTTAACATTTAACTGTGCAAGCTGTTTCTTGGAAAATTAATGAAATAGGAATTAAATAAACCAATATATAGTACCTCAGCCAAGCATGCCAAGCTTTACATAAAAAAAAATATATACATTTTTTAATTCAGGTACTTTTAATCATGTAGAGCAACCGACACTTTACTAAAGCATCTGTCCATTACAATTAAGAATGCAGGCCATATCAATGCTGACCACAGCTAAAACACTGTAAACACTAGCTGCTTACACATGCATGTTTTCTCTATGTCTGGAATATTGCTGGCAGGAAGCAATCATACAGCTGCTATCAGGTCAGCTGATAAAGGCTGGAACATATTGAGAATGTTGTGATAAGGACGGCTATAAGAATGGAAGTGGAGGTAAATGTGAGCATGTATTAGATGCAGTGGATGCAGGAAGTTTCCATGATGTTTCTTTGGTGCAGCTCATTTGTGATCGCTCTTTGCTTCGGGGTCACTTATGCCCAAAGTGGCCCTGCAGCAGATCTTGTAACATCCCTCCCAGGACTGAGTGAAACTCCAAACTTCCAGCATTACTCGGGTTATCTTCAGGCCGGACAAGGCAAATACTTTCACTACTGGTGAGTCCAACCATAACATCTTCATTTGCTTTATTATTAAACTCAGAATCACATGTAAAAGTCATCAAGCTTTGAGTGGTCCAGCAGACTATTGTCCTGTTTGCTAATTGAATCCGAACTACACTTGGAGGTTGTTTGAAATATGATTACAGTTCAATTTGTACAGATGTGTCTTAAGTTTTAAAGTGAAAGTGAATATCGTTTATGATATTAGTTGGTAGCGTCTTACCCTTTTAAATGGAAACAGTTATTTTTAACCAGGTTATCAAATCTGCATCTTTAAGTCAGTTTCCAGTTCTGGAATTTGCTCTCATGCATATCAAAGATTATAAAAAAGTCCAGGATTGAACACTGGAGTCAAATAAATAAAGTAACTAAAATTAACTCAATGTCCTTATATTTACATATAAGAAGTCTACTCAACTCATCATCTTAAGTTAACTCCACTGAGTTGGAGTAAAATCACACTTTTTTGAGGCAATACCTTGCCTGATTGTTTTTTTTTTGTTTGTTTGTTTGTTTGTTTGTTTGTTTGTTTTTTGGGGGGGGGGTTGTTTGTTTTTTAGTTTTGTTTTGTCTAATAGATCAAACTTGACAGCGCACATACACATAGTTACTGGCACTGACACATTCTGTTTGCTAGTGATATTAGTGATATATTAGATTAAAAGGAAAAGTAATTAATCTGGCTAAGCAGATTCTTATATTTTTATATACTGTATCTCTACTGTTGCTACTGTTATACTTTAGCCTCCAATTTTCCTTCATTATGCTTGAGCATAATGATAGTTATCCTGAAGTCAGTCTTGGCAATTAGCTGTTATGCTGAATCAGGTGTGTTTGAACAGGAAAGAAATCACACCATCAACAAACACAGTACTCATTCCTGTTATTGCTTGTGTTTAACAGGTTTGTGGAATCACAGAACAATCCATCCACAGATCCAGTGCTGCTGTGGCTGAATGGAGGTCCTGGGTGCAGCTCTATGGAGGGGTTACTGGCTGAGAATGGGCCTTTCCACGTAAGTTAAGAGTTATTTACATTACCAGATGCTGTATAAATGTATTTTGTAATCTGGCTGGTTGTGGATACATCCAGATACAAGCCACATGAAATATCAAGGTGCTAACAGTCTTAGTGTGACGAGAGGTGGAAAGTAATGAATTACATTTACAAGTTACTGTAATTGAGTAAATTTTACGAGTAATTTGTCATTTTTTAAGTTTTTAATTTTACTTTTACTCAAGTACATTTTGACAAAAGTAATTTACTTTGCTACATTGGAAAACTCCCAATTACTGAGTAAAAATAAAATGCTGTATAAAATGTATATATATGGTGCGGATGCGCCAGTGCACGGATACTCGTGCGTGGAATAAGATTTTTAGATGGGTACTTTTACTTTTACTTGACTTAACTTAATTACAATTTTCCAGTACTTTTTCCACCTCTGAGTGTGACTACAAGAAAAAAAAAAATTAGGCTAACAACAGTGGTCCCATGCTGAAAGAATGCAGACCATTAAAGAGCCACTAGAGGATAACAATATAAGTACTTAAAGGTACACTCTTCATAATTGTACCCTCAAAGGTACAATATTGGTCTTTACATGATCAGATGTTCCCTCTGAAAAAGATTTGTACCATTTAACCTGCAGCCAAAGGGTACATTCAGTATTCTGTATCACTGCACTAATAAACTGTATTTTAAATATATTTTAATTGCACATTTTTTTATTTGAAAGCCAGACAATTTTGGATCATGCAGTTTTGAGCTATATTCAGTTGATGGTAATGTTTATAATCTTTACTGGCACAAAAAACATGGGTACAAAAAAGGACTTTCACTGAAAGGTACTTCTTTGTACCTCAATATAAGATACAGCCCCAGCGACAAGCTTTGCACCCTTTTAAGTACAAATCTGTAATTATTGTATGTATAGTGTCTATTTACATGTATCAGTAACACATGAACAACCTATAATTGAAGATGCAATAGTGAAATATCTTAGTGAATTGAGATAAACATCCTAAAGATGTACTGTTGATGTATTACTTACTTTAAGTACATGTCTTGTCTTATATTATATGAATAAGATCTAAAAAAAAAAATGCTACTTCCATTAAGCTAAACTTAACCCAACCCTAACCAAAACCTGACCTAACCTAACCCTAGTTTAAACTTTAACTGCAACCCAAAGCTAGTCCTTACCCTCATCCTGGTCCTAATCCTAATCATAGCCCTGGTCCTAATCCTAACTCTAACTCAAAATCTAGCCTAACGCTAGTTCAAACTTTAACCGCAATCCAAAAGCTAATCCGTACCCTCATCCTGGCACCTTCATTTCAACCAAATCCAGTTCAACTCCAGTTGAAGAATAAGGGCAGCATCTAGAGCAGCTTTTTGGGGATTTTTTTTTAATGATCTGTATTATACCTGTTAGATTATCATTGGTTTCTTAGGTTCACATCTGCAGATATGAACTTGGACACCACAAATAAAGTGAAACAGAACTAAGTTCAGTAAAAGTAGTCCATAAAAAAGGACTGTTTGAAAATCTACTGAATCTTTAGATGCTACTACATTATACTACTACATATATTGAAATGTTGTTGATATGCTGCTAATAGTCTGATGATTGTTTATTTAATTTATATGATCTTCTTAAGCTCATCTATGCCACCCTTTATGTGTCTGCAGTTGAACGATGATGGTACAGTCTACATAAACCCTTACAGCTGGAACCTGCTAGCTAATGTTCTGTACCTGGAGTCTCCAGCAGGAGTGGGCTTCTCCTACTCAACCACTGGAAATTACCAGACAAGCGACCCACAGGTAACAAAGCATATTTATATATTATTTATTAAGCTTAGCTTGTTCACAGAGCATGTTGAGAGAAGGTAACACTTTACTTGGATGGTCCATTTTATGGCCTTGTTGATGCTCAACTGATATTCAACTAACACTGAATTGAATGTCCATTAAATTTAACTTAACCCTATGTTGAAGGTAAATAATTCAAAATAGCACCTAACCCTAACCTTAACCATAAATTAACCCTAAAATCTAACCCTACACCTAACCCTTACCCTAACCCTAACCTAATCTTAAAATCCAACTCTAAATCCAATCCCAAAATGTTAAGATTAGAGTTTGGGTTAGAGTTGGATGTAGGGTTACATTCAATAGAGACTCATTTACTTTCACTTTTCAGTTCAATTGCATTTAATAGACATGCAGTTGAATGTTAGTTGAATATCAGTTGAGCATTAACGAGGCCATCAAATGGACCATCCAAGTAAAGTGTTACCTGAAAGAATGTTACAAGAAGGTTTAGCAACTTAAAAAAAAAAAAGGTTTCAGGAAGGTTAGCCTGTAACATTACTGAAATAATATTCCCGGAGCGTTGTAAAAAAATATGTGATTTAATAGAGGTTCGCATCACAACGAGTGACATTGCAGTAACATTAACATAATATTTTAGATGTTAAATACAAGTGTTTTAAGAACATCCCGAAAACCGGGCAGACTGAAAGTTCTGAAAACATTGTTTATAACATTCAAAAAAACATTTTATTGTGGGTGCTGAGTGGTCCAGCCGTCTATAGCAGCGTCACTATGATTGGGAGATCACTGGTTGGAATCCTAGTCATGCAGCTTGCCATCAGCTGCCGGAGCCCCGAGAGAGCACAAGTGGCCTTGCTCTCCCTGGGTGGGTAGACGGTGCTCTATTCCCTCATCACTTCTAGGGTGATGTCGATCAGCACAAGACGTCTGTGAGCTGATGTATTGGAACCGAGTCGCTGTGCTTTTCTTTCGAGTGTGGAAAGAGATGGTGGTTCTGACTTCACATGTATTGGAGGAGGCATGTGCTGGTCTTTACCCTCCTTGTGTTGTGGAATCATCAGTGATGGGGGGGTATACCGTTGAGTAGCAGCTGAATGGGTGGGACAATTGGCCTAGCTAAAATTTGGAGAAAGAAAAGGAGAAAAGAAAACATTCTATGAACCAAAAATGTCTGCTGGGTTGCGGTTAGGTTGTTCGTGAACAGGATTGTCCTGCTAAATGGTCTGTTTATACTGTACTTACATCTTCTTTAGATGATAAATAACTTATAAATCTTCTATTATTATTTTTTTTTTCGAAGGTGGCTGAGGATAACTACAATGCACTCCTAGACTTCTTCAGCAAGTTTCCCTCCTTCACCTCCAATGACTTCTACGTATTTGCCGAGAGTTATGGAGGCGTCTACGCTCCCACTCTTTCAAAGCTTATTGCCAGTGGCTCTGCTAACATCAACTTCAAGGTAGTCTATCAAATAGAAGAAACGGTATAAGGTGTGCTTTTAAAAAAAAAAAAAAGCTGTGGAGAAGCTATGCCTTGGTAAAAGAACCTTTTTGGGGTGATGGAACCTGTAAGAAATGCATTAGCGAGTGCGTCTCAAAGAGTTCTTTGAAGAACTGTGTTATAAGGGCTTCTATATGGAGGAGGTGATTCTAGTGGGGAACTTATAGTTAAAATGTTAAAATGTTCTGTCTTAGTTTTCTTTTCTATTGGTTAAATACCACTTTACACTGCTTTACAGGGCATGGGTGTAGGGAATGGTATGACCAGCTATGCAATCAACGACAACTCCCTGGTCTACTTTGGCTACTACCATGGCCTCATTGGCGAGAGGTATGTGGTAAACTCTATCATTGACATATATACTGTATTTATTAACTGAACATGACCAATATTCCCTGTCCACCAGTTTATGGAGTGAAATAAATGAGTATTGCTGCTCCAGTGGCACCTGTACCTACTATGGAAACACTAACACCAACTGCCAGAATGCTGTAAGCTTTCTTTCATCCATTTTCAGTCTTTAAGTTTTAAAATATGACAGAATATCATCAATAAATGAATGAATCCTAACCATACAATAATATCTATGATCATTGCAGGTCTATGATGCCCTGTATCTGATCCAAGACATTGGTTTGAACATCTATAACCTGTACGCTCCATGCTACGGAGGAGCACAAGCACAAAGCCGTTATGACGCTGATATGTCCAACCTGTTCCGTCATAGTGGGTTCAAATTCCAGGCACAAGTAAGTCATTCAGTTTGATTTAGATCTACTATAACAGTACTTAAAGAGCTGCTGAACCCAAAACCGTATTTTTTTATTGAATAGCAGAAATGTGATAATTTGAAGTAACAAAACAAACATTTCCTAACCTTTAAAAAAAACGATTTTATTGTGGTAATTCTGCCTCTGCAGTGCCCTCACAGGTTCAACTGTGCTATAGGCGAGGATGATGTGTCCGTGTATTTGGTACGCAGACACATCACAATATACAGATCAGCCAATCAATAATACCCCCCCCCCTGCTAAGTCTCACCGCTATCAGAGGCACACTACTGCTGCAGCTCAGCCAATTAGCTCTTCCTACTGCCCCACCTCTAAACCCATACATCACCCAGTACCCCTCCCAATTTTTTGCCTTTTTTTTATTTGAGCTAAGGGTGGACTCAGCAAAAAAACAGGGGGTTTATTGCCCCTTTAAAGGTCCACAATCCAAAATGTTAGACATGAACCATACAGGTACCAGTCAGCCTCACCAGGGAAGGTGCAAAAGTATCTGTAGGCATTCATTACTCAGGTAGAAGTATAGATACTTGGGTTTAAAAATATGTGTGTAAAAAGTATCAAGAAGTATCAACTCAAGCTTTTTTACTCAAGTAAAATGTAAAATTAGTAGTTTTAAAAATATTAAATTATAAGAAAAAGTAGTGTCAGGGAAAATAGGACAAAATCGTAGACCACGCCACTTTTCTAAAATACTATAATGTAATATTAAAATATTAAAATGTTAATGTTGATTAATGTGGGATGCATTAGACTCCCTGTTTTTAGCTGCATATCATTGCTGTCCAATAAAAAAACAAAAACAGTTTTTTTAGTTTACTACATAATTTGAACAGAAAAATTGTCCCCTACACTGTGCCAAAATTTCTTAATAAAAGAAGTAAAAGAAATACTTTAAAATGATCTGAAAAAAAATATATATACATATTTTTACATTGACTTCTATTGAAAGTTTAGACGTTTTTTTTCTTCCTCTTTTCTGTAAAGTTGCTCTCTTGGAGATACTTGTTTTTCATTGGACAGCGACGACATATAACCATTGAAAATTAATGCATTTAATACAATGCAAATATATTAAAAATGCGTTTACTCGAATTCTCTTGAGTCTCTGCCACGGATCATCTTCATACTAGGCTACATACGTCTGCTGTGTTCTTGCTGGAGTGTGATGTGATTCATGTGTAGCTGTGTGTGAATCACATATAAACCAATAAGGTGTTGGAATGGTTCATGCTTATACTTCTTATCTAATTTATTTAATGATCAGAAACCAGAATGAAAACAAGTCTGCTACAATTAACCCCACCCACATCAGCATTCACTCTGCTGCTGCTTTAATTGTTCATAAATGTTGAAGAGCTGTGTTAGGCAGTTCCACACTGTCCTCCAAATGTGAATTTTGGCCAAGCAATAGCTTTAATTTAACCTTTCCCTGCACCCACCATATTTCCCCAGGTGGATGTATCTGTTCCTGGTGATCCCAAGTGTTTCAATGGGACTGCTATGTACGTTTGGCTGAATAACCCCAATGTACGAGCTGCCCTTCACATACCCAGCACTGTGCAGTCCTGGGAGCTGTGCAGGTAGGAACAAGAGTCACAGTAAAGAAGTGATAGAAATACAATAACATGTAACAGATACACAAATTTAAATAAGTACAATGAGTAAGCCAAATAAGTATTTAATTTAATTGAACAAACCTAAATCAATTATTTGTTACCATATGGAGTTAAAAGGTATTTTTTGTAGCTTGACAAACAACCATTTGAGAATTTTGATAGCAAGTGCAAACACCATTTGCGAACCATACACATACTTTTCCATCATGCATGATTGGTTTTAAAAGGACTGTGTGTATAAAAATAAATATTTCTGTACAATTTACAGTAAATTAACTGCAAAAAAAGAATCCCTAGAAACCCAGGGATGCTTTACAATCATGTTTTGTTTAGACATATCCATTTATACTCAGCACTCAAAGATCATAGAAATTCCATCCAGATAGGGACTTTTAAGGTTTAAGGTGATGGGTCACACCCATTATGCAAATAAAGGATGTCAGAGGCCAATAGGAAAGATGTAACTTATATCGTACATGTACATAACATAATAAGAATAACATAATAAGAAATGTTACATTTTTTGAGGGTGTTTAACCATTCAACTTAGGTCAAATATTTATTCAAAATTTGGAATAAGCTCTACCCAAACAAAACGAGAGCAAAAAAAAGAAAAAAAAAAACAGTTACATTTTGGTTAAAGGTGAAATAAGTTTTTTTTAAGTGGTTTTTAAAAAGACACTAATTGAAGAGCATGTCTCTTTGTACATCTAGAATTGGTAAAAAAAAATTCAGGCTAAAAAGATGTTTTGTTTAAGCGGTTGAAAAGACCTTTTAACCACTTTTCACCTTCAACCAAAATGTAACAGCATTTCAGCAAAGGGCTCTAATATCTAATAAGTGCTGACAGGGTACCTCAAAATTTAATTTTATCTTTTTTTTATTTTTTTTTTAATTCAAAGATACTCTTTGGCTTTAGTTTAGGCTTTATTAATATGTGCCCATTGCAAATGGACGCATTTTAATACAATCCAATCCATGATTGTGACATTTAAATTTAGTTCTCGTGAGTCTCAGCACAGATCATCTTCATACTAGATTAAATATGTCTGCTATGTTCTTGCTGTGATGTGTGATGTTATGTTATGTCATGTGCAGGTGTGATGGATCACAGTATAAACCAATAGGGTGTCAGAATGGTTTTACCTTTAACCAAAATATAACAGCATTTTAGCAAAAGGCTCTGATGTTTTTCATATATTTTTTTAACCATATAGTGCTGACAGCCTTTTTTATTTTTGATTCAAAAATACACCTTGGCTTTAGTTAAAGCTCCACTAGGTAGGATTGAGATTTTGTGCTCGTGGGCTCCCCCTACAGTTGCAGAGTGTAATAAATGTTTTAGACAGATTAGTTTCTCTTTCTTGTTTTCTGGCTTTCACAGACATATTCAGTCTTTTTCCAGCTTCTGCCAGTGTCTGCATGTTAGTTTGAAGAACCAGTAGTCCTTGTAGAACTGTTAGAACTAAAGGTCGGAAAGCAGGTCGCAGTTCTCGCGAGCGTTGGTCGCGGCCGCCCTGGAAAACTTACAGAGTCTGGTTTGAGCTCAGAGGAGCTCCAGCACAGACACAAGAGCACCACTATTCTTCCTATTACACCTCAATGCAGCGCTGCAGTGAGTTTCAAGCTGTAATTTTACTTCCTTAAAAAGAAATCCTACCTAGTTCTGCTTTAATTTTAAGTTTAAATAGTTTCACAGTATGAATGCAATGCATTGCCATAACACACATCAGGTGGAACATGGTTTCTGTAGAGTAAAGTGGATAATGGTGAATAGAATATGACATTATTGAGTAAATATATTTACTGACTTCACTACTAATAAATCATGTATATTGTTTTGTGTTGCTCAGCTCCACTGTTGGCTCTCAGTATCAGCGAACATACAGTGACATGACTCCATTCTACCAGTATCTGCTGCAGAAAAACCTCAGACTGCTGGTGTTTAATGGAGACGTGGACATGGCCTGCAACTTCCTCGGTGCTGAGTGGTTTGTGGAAGCTCTCAACCAATCGGTAATGCTGTCTTCTTTTACCAACCAAAAAGACAATCACATGACCAACTATTAAATTACCCAACAAGGTAGAATATACACTTTTTTTAATACGGATCACAACAATTGCTGTGAATTTGTTTTCATGTTTCTATTTTACAGGTGGTGAGCCAGTATGCCCCATGGTATTATAATAATCAGATTGCTGGCTATGTAAAGCAGTATGAGAACATCACTTTCCTCACTGTGAAGGTACAAAAAAAAACATCTTTAAACTTTAAACAAACAAAGAAGTCAATATTGCCATATACAGTACAGTTATTTGATAAAAAAAAAGTTTGTTTTAATGTTTTCCTGCGGCAACCCACTTAGGCTGGGTTTCACTAAAAGATTCTGCTAAGGTGCTTTTGGTAAATTAGGGCCAGGTTGGTTTAGACATTGTGTTTATCAATAATTTAGAACACTTACTTTATTATGTTAATTGGATAGATTACCATAAATAACCAAATTGGTATATGGACGGTTTGTAACACAGAAAGCTCAATGTCAAATATAAAAGACAAATGTTAAACAATTATATAGTTTTAATATTAGAATATTAGAGTCTCCTTTGTGAGCACTACAGAAATTAAACAGCATTCTGTCAGGGCCAGACAAGGAGGAGACTTGAGCGGATACAATAAAAATCTTTTATTAAAAGATTGAGCAGGGGTAGTCAAAACAATCCAGGTCAATACCAGTAAAACAATGTGCAGGGAAACCATACCATAAACAGGAGACAGTCCAGAGTTCATACAAGAGCAGGGGATATCAGAGAGAAGGAAGTAATCCAGTAGTGAAGTACCAGTCCAGGTCATACACAGATAATCCAATACACGGGCAAGGCAAAAATCAAAGTCGGTAATACATGGAAAAAGGATCATACACGGAATAACAACAAGGGCAATAGAAGCGCTTTGTAATGCAGGGTAGAACCAATAGAATTACTTGGCGAGGTGTGAGCTTGAGCGTGGTCCTTATATACTAAGGGGTAATCAGTACTCAGGACTTCCTGGAGGTGTCACGCGGTGTGTCATGTGATCGGGAGTGCGTGTGATGTCATGGTGAGGTGCGTTCTGGGTATTGTAGTTGGAAGCTTGGAAATCGCAGGTAGAGCTGAGTGAGGAAAACACAGGTGTGCTTTCAGCACCAGACATGACACATTCTCATACTTTTTTCCATTACTGAAACATAATTCAGGTCTAAAAGGGTTCAAATATTTAAATCTAGTATTTTATTTGTACATAAGATGCAAGTTATTCATAACAAATAGTGTTGTAAACTTGTTTTAATGGTGCCAGAAAGCCTTAATACCCATTTTCATATACACTGAAACTGCCAGATTACAAACAATTCAATACAAAAAAATTAATACAATAAACATTTTGACATTCCACAGTGGCTTAAAAATCAATCCAAAATCAATTCTTTGAAATATTTAGATAGTTAAAAAGTAGTTGTTTTATGCCATTGCTTCTAATAACTTATTTTTGCACATAAGAGAGTATACGGTTTCCTGTAAGAAAGATCCTGTTATTACAGTTTTAAATCTTCTCCAGGTTCTCTATAGTGTACTTTCTATTCAAGCTCACTTTAAAGTATTAATTGAATGCTATTTGTTCTTTTCTCCTCAGGGTGCTGGTCACATGGTTCCCCAGTATAAGCCTGCTGTTGCTCTTCAGTTGTTCAAGAATTACCTGTCTAACACCTACTAGTTCTACAGTTCTGATTGATGGAGTTTTCTGTAGGGCTAACCCTGTAATGCTATTTGAAAATATTATGAAGCAGAAATAATTGAGTTTCTTTTTAAATTAATAATTACTTTAATTATGTTGTGATATTAACTTCATGTCATTGGCGTGCATGCAATAAAATAATTAATAGTTTGTTATTAAATGGACATTATTAATGAACCTTTAATCCAGGACAAAATTGCACTTTAATCAACTTTACTTTGTCTTTGCATGTATTGAAAGTTTCTTTTTGGTGTTATTGTTGTCGTTTTAGCCACAAATCATCATTTTAAACAATAAAACAAAGCAACATAAGAATACATCAGGCTGCAGTGTCCTTTTTCGTCTATGAATCTAATCTATAGAATTTAGATCTATAGATGTCAATATGTGCACACATATATCAATGATAAATATATATATATATATATATATATATATATATATATATATATATATATATAGTAAAAACAAGGCTAACACTGTCATGTTCTCATCCTGTTCTGTGTCTCTTCTGTCTGTCTCTGTAATTTTCCTGCCATCCTGTTTGTTTATATACGTTTCTTAGCAAATAGCCCTCTCTGTGTTCTTCTTGTCTCCGCCCATGTCTTCCGTGCTCCCACCTGTTTAAATTTGTAGCTCTGCCCCCCTCATTCCCTCCTCCAGGTGTTTCCTGTTTCTTCCATGTGTTTTTAAGCCCCTGTGTTTTTTTTAGTGTTAGTTAGTTGATTCGTGTACATTATCACATCGGTTAGGTTGTAGGTTTTTTTTTTTCAGTCTTAGTGAATTTAGTGTTTCTTCTAGTGACTCTGTTTGTTTATTTATTCTTTGTGTTTATTTTTGGTTCCTGTAGGGATGTACACTTGTTGAGCGTGTGCAGAGCTTCTACATTACCGAGGTAGCAATAAACATCTGACTGTTGACTGTAGTCAGGGTTTAATCAGTCAGTGGCCCACCTGTGTTTTATGTTGCCAAGATAGCAATATGCCAGAAATTTACCTAAACACACCTCACTTCCAGACCACCATGCCCATTGGCGGAAATATATTCATAAGATCCGAGGCTGTTCAAATGACACTGGTACAAGGCGTTTAAATAGACTGTTCACAGAATGTAAGATAGCAATGAGCCTCATAACCCGCCCTGCACAGGGTGTAAGGTAAGACTCATTGTTTCCAACCTAATTCACAATTCACAGGGGTAAAGTTTCATGATCTCAAGAATACATGATCAATAGAACAATACAAATGTTTGTAACACTCGGAACGTTGGGAAAATGCTTTTCTAAAAGTGACGATAGACACACTCCTACACCTTGTTACTGTTAAAGAGCTATTGCTATCTACGAATAAATATCAAAATGCAGCTCTGACATTTACAAACCAGGTCTCAACTTCAACTGTTAAATCCTGATATACAGTAAACCGACATGCTGCCAAATGGGGTGGTGTTTTTTTTCCCATGTGTTTATATTTCTGTACTCATGTATCTGGCTTGGAAAGGTTAGACTTATTACAGTGTTGCTTTCACAACATGTCGAAATGATGCCGGCGGTCAAAACACCCCCACCATTCCAGATTAGTTACGAAAACTCAAAGTGCATTCACTTTCCTTACAGAAGCCAGACATGCAGTGTTACTTTAGGGGATGTCTTGTGTAAATTGGGAGGTTTTATCCTGTGAATGAAGCTGAACAATGGCCAGTGTGCTCATGGCAAGACAATGTGAATTCGTAAGCAGTGGAATCCAGACAAATGGTACATGTAATTTATATTATGTTAAGTTATTTTAAGAATATGTCATAGAAGGCACTACCACCCATATCTGACAAAAATCTGACATTTTCAACTTCTTAATGGCCCATTGTCTTCCGTAGTCCTGAAATGCAATACATGCCAATATGTACATAGAGTTTGAATAGCCATATAGCCATATATTTAATCTTTAATTATATTTTATGACAAGGAAAAGGAAAAAAGAAAATGTGGGTGATAAGCAGGGAAAATGGAAAATGGATGACAGCAGTGAGGGATGCTTTCAGTTGCAGGATTCAGAGGTAACAGGCCTTATAATATATATTTTTCCTACCAATCCTACCAATGGCGACCATATTGTAGCCTGTCTGAATACTGAAGGAGACAAAAGAAGCCCCTTTATTATCCCTCTGAAGCATCTTCCAGCAGAAGATACACCAGAATATCCTACATAGAAAGACTTTTAGGGATTTGGGGGTGACATCACTGTGGCCATGCAATCATTAATTAATTTATGTATATATGAATTTTTGTAACACACTTTAAATAAATTAATACAGCTTAATAATATGCCAAAAACATGTACGACTTTAAGACATATATAATCACTTCTTATGAGGAAATAAAATGATAATAATTAATTAAATTAATTAAATAACATGCAATGCCTCCACTCATATTTCATATAATTTTAGCAATTTTGTATTTTCTCTACAAAGAGCAGGAGTTTAAATATAAACATCTACAATTAACATAATTAAAAGGATGTGATTGGCTGGGTCGTATTAGGGGGAACTAAAAGTGAGCACTGTGATTGGCTCAGGTTATCAGTAGTCAACATCCTATCAGAAAGGATGTTCCATTTTCTTCAATTACTGATCCTTCTGTTCACTTCTCCTTTCCTCCACCTTTTAAATTAATGATCTTTGTCCATCCCTTATTTCCTCTGTGATGGGGAGCTGAAATAAGCTTTTCTTAGCTTTTATTTTCTTTATTTTTTCCGTTCTGCCTTAAATGCTGCAGCCCCTGCCCTCTGTTGCAAAATTTAAAGTGGAATGGGAAAGTTAGTTAGCTAGATAGCTACTAAGACAATACTGGTGAACTTTCTTTTTAAGCTTGTTATAAAGAGTTTGGCTATGAAACATTGAAACTACACATTAAACTGTGGTAATATAGTGACAATCATCACTTTTAACAAAGAAAATATTGTGGGTTTCTTTGGTCGCTTGTTTCGAAATCTTACCAATGATTCTCACACCCCTCGTTTTAAAGCAGCACTAGGTAGGATTTCCTTGATTTTTGATCTTTTTAAAGAAGTAAAAAAACAGCTTAAAACTCACTGCAGCGCTGCATTGAGGTGTAATAGGAGGCATAGCGGTGCTCTCGTGTCTGTGCCGGAGCTCCTCTGAGCTCAAACCAGACTCTGTAAGTTTTCCGAGGCGGCCGCAACCGCGAGAACTGCGACCTGCTTTCCGACCTTTAGTTCTAACAGTTCTACAAAGACTACTGGTTCATTCTTTACAAACTAACATACAGACACTCTGGCAGGAGCTGGAAAGAGAACGAATATATATGAGAAAGAGAAACTAATCCGCCTGAAACATTTATTACGCTCTACAACTGTAGGGGGAGCCCACGAGCACAAAATCTCAATCCTACCTAGTGGAGCTTTAAAGTAAGCCTCTGAAAAATCTCCAGTTGAAGGGCTAACAAGCCCTATCCCTTGGTAGGGCCAACAATTAAAATGGGATTGGGCCTTTCTGGAGAAACGTGTATCAAAGTTTATGTATTAATTAAAGGTCACCAGAGACATCAGCGAGATTACGAAAATTCACAGTATTTGCAAAAAAAAAATTGTGCTAAATTCATTAACTTCTGCCCATTGCTCATATACATATACCAACAGAAGAAGTTCAATATGAATGACAGGATCAACCCCCACCACACCCTTGTCTCGTTCTTTTCTCTGGAATGTGCTGTCACGTCTGATCCGGCTGCGTATCATTTATATGCTTCAGAGATTTAATTAGCAGTGGCCCGGAGAAGCCGCCCTTGGGAAACAAGTTTTCCTTCGCCTTAATTAGTCTGTTAATTTCATCAAAGGGCCAACACATTGTGCTGTACCACTTAAGAAAGAGAGGGAAAGAGAGTGAGAGAGAATATTATCATATTAACTCTTTACTTTCCAAGCTTTTATTTTTTTTTAATTTAAGCATTAGAATCCCATTGTACATAGAATTTGGGCCCTGTTAATCCTTTAACAAACTCTGACATTATTTTATAAAGGTTATATGAAGATCATACCTGCCTTTGGCTCACTATGGGTGGCTGTGCTCCAAAACATACAATGACTTCAGATTCATTATATCTTTACATTTGTTTGTGTATTTTATTTTACCCTAGAAGATTATTGTGTTTTGAAGCAACATGTATGGAGCGAATTCATCGTGATATAATAGCTTCAAAATGATATTGATATTACAATGGCATGGGAAAATATTAATTGTGAAAATAGTTTCTTTTATTGTCACTTCATGCCTGGAATCCTGCAACTGACAGTTGTAACTTTGATGGATCGAGAACAAGTTATACTGCATAAACCTGTAAAAGAACTCTGTATTACTATTCTTTTACACAGACCACATGCTTCTTTTACTTTCAGTGGGAGTTTTGTATCTCTCAGCTTGTCCAGAAATGCATGTGTAAAGCGTAAAAACGTTCTTTGGGAGGGGGGGAAGGTTCAGAGTGTGAATTGCTGTATTACTTCAGCAGTTATGGCATAGTTACTCTGAAAATGTAATCTGATTACTGATTATCCCTTTTTAAAGTAAGTTAGTTACTTTATGGATTACTTCATTTTGAAAGTTACTTAGTTACTCTTAAGTTACTCTTAAGTTACTGCTGCCTCAACATAGCAGCTTTGCCAAAACTCACTTTACTGGAAGCTTTGCTCCACCTTTGGGACTTGTTCTGTAAGTGTGCCACTGTGAATCAAAAATCAAATTTGACGCTGTGTTTTTAAAGCTAGGTAGTACTTTGTCTCCAGCACAGAGGGAACAATAAACCTTCATATTGTCATCTTTAGCTGATACAAACTCAGAATAGTGTCTGTATTTCCAGCTATAAAATGCTTATCTCTCTCCACCTTCCAGTGTTTGTGTGGCTGTGTGATGTACATGTGTGTTGATTAGGCTGTTAGCTTGTTAGCTTGCTAGCTTGTTGTTATTTTAGTGTGGTTACAACCGACAGTTGCAGCAATAAAGCAACGACTGTAAACGTCTTTCTGCTTTCTATCAACACGTCCAGCTAGGCATTTCAATATCTTTTTTACTAAGGAAATTGAGAAAAATTAACTCACAGTGACTCAAAGGAGTAACTTTAATCTGATTACTGGATTAAAAATAGTAATGCGTTAGATTACTCATTACTGAAAAAAATGGTCAGATTCAGATTCAGAATATGTTACTAAGTTACTAACTAATGCATTGCTGACATCACTGTACTTCAGTGCTTTGAAATGTACTTACATTTCTAGTCTTTAGAGGTAATTCAGGAAGCTGCTTTAGTGTGATCCTAATGTATTTGTGATTTATCATTTACATATCTCCAGATGATTCAGAATGCAGCAGCACGTCTGGTCTTCAACCAGCCAAAACGGGCACGTCACCCCACTGCTCATTGAGCTCCATTGGCTACCAGTTGATGCTCGCATCAAATTCAAAGCTCTTACAATCGCCTACAAGTTGATGACAGAACAGCTCCTTCCTACCTGCACTGATCACTCCTGAAGGCTTACGCTACCTCCCAGCCGCTGCGCTCCTCCAATGAACGTCGCCTCGCTTTACCTAACCTTTACACAAAGCAATCCAGACTGTTCTCATACAGAGTTCCCCAATGGTGGAACAAACTACCTTCCACTACCAGATCAGGAGAATCTCTCGCTATCTTTAAGAAACTCCTGAAGACAGAGCTCTTCAAAGACCACTTACTCTCCTAACACCTCTAACACACTAACTACTTCTAACCTCATTTCCTTCTTCCCCTCCTTCACTCCTCTATCCTGTTATTTCCCTTTAACCTCCTTTAAGCCCTATCTAAAAATGATTTTACCTTTAACTTCTATTACTTTTGTACTTCACTATTGTAATTCGCTTTGGACAAAACGTCTGCCAAATTTAATGTAATGTAATGTAATGTAATGTACACTTAACTCCAATTTCAGCCAACAGCAGCAAAGCCCTGCCCCTTTACAGTGAAATTATAAAGAACTTTTCAATCCAGAGTGCTTTGGAATATGACTATGACTATGACTATGAAAATAAAGCAACTATGCAAAAAATAATTCTTTATTAATTAATTCTTAATTCTTTATCCAAATGACGTTGCTAATGGCTGGAAAAGCACTCCACCAAGCTTCTAATCAGGGCCCTCTCTGAACCAGTGAGACAAAGGAGCTGGAGTTTGACATGTGGTGAGTAAAGGTGATAAAGCGAATATATGCTCACTTCATCAGCTGACATTTACAGAGCGTAATCACAAGTGACAAAGATAAGAGAGATGGGCGAGTGTGGAGGAGAGAATGACAGAAAGAGTGATGGAGGGTTCGGTTGAGATGGAGGTGGCATTTGGATGTCCTCCAAGAAAACCTTTCAATTCAGCCGTGCGCTTTGAATAGCATGTGTATCAGAGAGAGAGAGAGAGAGAGAGAGAGAGAGAGAGTACAGTAGAGAGAGAGAGATCAGATTGTAAAATCACACACACACACACAAACACATACAATGTTAGCATTGATAATGATGAATTAAAGACGCTGTGCTCATACTGTATTTACTGTTATTCAAATGAGATAATCAACGCTTCACTCCTAGCTGAGTAGAGTTATTGTCTAATTTAATCATATCATACACTATGAGCTTGGGTCTTTTTTGAAAGATTCAATGAGAATTCTAATAAAATGCAGAGAAAGTTTAAAATAAGTCTCCTTGATAAAGGGTTTATAAATAATTGAAAAATTAGTTTATTATTGGTTTTGGTCAAGTTGTAAATGCTTAATATATACACCATATAATTACTACTTAATGAATGTTAACCTGTGTAGTTAAATAAAAGTTATTAAAAGTAATTAAATTAAGTTATTAACAGATGTGTGTGCTGACTAATTAAAAATTAATATATTTTTCTAGTATTTACAACCTAATTAATAACAAATAAAAACAACTCATTTAAAACTGTACATAAACCCCTTCATAAACAGCCTTATTTTAAAGTAGTACATAAAAAGCTAATGCTAATTGCTAGCCCTTCAAGCGTTGGTAAAGGCAGCAAATGACTTAGCATAAAGATAAAACTAAGAGTTTAAAGGAACAATCAGTAATAAATTCACAAATACTGAAAAGAGTTTTCTGCCCCACCTGCTCCTCCCCAGATGCAAAGCTCACATGGGTTGCCAGATCAAAACACATTGGCAATCAGTGTCAAGTCTAATCTATATATAGTGATTATATAGATTTCACTGCACAAAATGCCCCTCTCTGCTATGTAGTGGTGGTGGTCAATTACCCAGCTATGCTTAGCAACCTTACTGAAGCTTAGTGATTACCTGTTCAGCAGAAAAACAGCCAGCTCACCTGTTTCCATGGCTACAGCAAACTGTTTGCATGCTGTTATCCATACCTGACAACCTTGGGTGTGGAAATGGGACTGGGGAATGATAGTGGGCAGATTCTGAGGCCATAACCCACACAGATTACTTTGACGTACTGCACAGATCAAATTACAATGAAGAAGAACAGCTTTCAAGTTGCATGAGTACATTATTATGACCTTCTCCACATTTGTTGCCATGTTTGTTGATGCAAAAACGTATGTGTGCATTTGTGGTTGCAATATTTAAAATGGACACATTAATTTTTGTACATGAAGGGAATATAAATGAGCCTTTAGTCTTATCATTAAAGTTTATTTTATATTATTTTGGATGCTGCATCAGCATCAGATAGAGGTTATGGTTGGTGCATACAATGCGACACACCCATACAAACATTACAAAATGACCTACAGACGCAAGCAATATGTAGCAGATGGCTCCTTTCAGTCTTTATACAAAACCGTCGATATTACTAATGCTGTTATAATTAGCTTTATAGAGATTTTAAGCTTTCTCTCTGGACACATTTATACGTATTAATGAAAGTAGTCTCACAGGGTGGCTGTGCTGAAACATGCACAGGCATGATATTGGAATTATATCTATATCGGCGCCGACAGACTTGCTCAATATGTGAAACTTATATTTCATGACATATTTATTGCCCCCTTGCAATATCAGCCCATTAGTGATGTCACAGAAACCAATAAGATAACCCCTGATAAGATAACTCTGACCTACAACTCTGAGTATAACAATCTCAGCTCTCCCTGTCGAGATTTTAACTCAAATATCGTTATACGTATTCAGGACATTATCCAGGGCCATATCTCCTCTTTTAGGCAGCTAAAACACAGTCAGTCCCTTCAGGATTTCAAATTAGGTAAAAATCTCCAGGGTGTAACTTTGTTTTCTTGTCGTCATGTGTGTATAATGTGGTTACACATTCCTTGTATAGATTATTATTTTACTTTAATTGAGTCTCTTTACGTTCTTGCCACTATTACTACCTGCAAACACTTGTTTTAAGATTGATAGCAGCCGATGGGAATGGATGAATTAAATTTAAATAAGCACAAATCAGTTTAAATAGGAACAAATCGTGTGGTTCCACCTCAGTGAAAAATATTCTAAACAAGTTACTGTCATACACATGTAATAGGGGCTGTCAGAACACCAAGGGTCCTATTGTAAACCCTTCGAAAGGCGCGTCGCAATGCTCGTTGCTATCTTATACCCCGTCAACAGTCTATTTATGAGTTTCTGAATATATCTACACTAATGGCTGTGGTGATGTGGAAGTCAGGTGTGTTCAGGTACATTTCTGGCGTGTTTCTATCTGGGCGGGAAACACAGATACACCACTGACTGATTAAAACCCTGACAACAGTCAGCCACCCATCTTAGTCATGAAAGAGCGGCATGTGCACGTTTCACATTACACCCAAAACAATTAATTTATGCCTTTTGTGTGTGTATTTTTTTGCATCCTCACGATACCAAAGAGACATGCCACTAACACAAAAGCCCTAAATCAAACAGCATGATGCACAGTTGACCAGTGCTAAAATAGGGCACCAGGAGTTTGTCATCACATTTTTATTATTTTACTTCTAACAGCGGTTGAAGTGGATAATAAAATATATTGGAATCACATAATTAGCAAAAACAATAATTTACCCTGACACAAATTAAGTTTATTAGCAAAGTTGATAAACATTAAAAAATAAAATAGCTCAACAAAACTTATTTTCTCTGAGTGGATTCTCTGAATTTAACACTAATGTATTTTTTAAGGATTTCTGCACACTGTAAGCCCAGATACGTTGAATTAACTTAAAAAATTGGTGAAACCCTTGCCTTAAAAAACGTTAAGAAATGGGTAATGAAAACTTAAGTTAGCACAACTTAGAACATCAAGTTATAACAACTAAAGGGGTTGTCTTTGTTATACTGTAAGACCAGATACATTGGAAAAGAAGCTACCAAAGGCAACAAACTAAACTTAATTATTATAAGTTGGTTCAACTCAAAGATCTCAATTTGAATGTATATATGTGCCAACATATGTTCTATTAACTCAAAGTAGTTGAGTATTGTTTAGAAATATCCAATTTTTTGTGAAAAACAGACTTAAATCATTTGAGTTCCAACAACTTTTGGGTTTACAGTGCAGTGTCAAAATACAGGTAAGTACTTAATAGAACACACATTTGCTGCATAACCAGACACCAGCTTCTGGCAGCACTCCTGCAAAGGATTAGCCCACTCCTCCTGGGCAGTGGGCCCCAATGTATTAATAATCTTGGGTTTGCATGTTGCAGCCCTGCCCATTCGCCTTCAAATCACACCAATGTTTTTTCTATGGGACTTGAGTAACTGTGAGGATCACTTCAGAATCTTCCAGGACTTCTTCTGAAACGAAGGCTTGGTGAACTATGCGCTATAGCATGCTTTGAATAACCGTTCTTCCTCAGAGCAAAAATGACATATTCTCAGAGGATTGCTTGATACATGATCGAATCCTTCTTACCCTGTACATGCTGTAGAACTCCGGCGGCAATGGAAGCTTGTGCATCCCTGAGAATCCATAGAATTCTGATTGCAGTTGTCATAAAAATGTTGATGTCAGATTTTGAGTGTCATATAACTTTTTAGATTACATAAATACTCCAAGCTGACATTTGATGCATGTTTATTATAGTCTAAAAGAGCAGAATATGTAGGTAGTTTTGCATTTACGTGCTAAATTTGTACAGCATTAAAAATAGCATTTCTCTGTAATTATGTTCCAGGTAGTCTCAGTTTTCAGCATAGTTCTTATGCTGGTGTTCTTCTATTTTCAAATAAACTTACTTTGTGACTAATGTATGAAAGATAATGAGAATTTCGTTTTAATTTAGTTTTGTTCTGTGGAAGAGATGACTAATCCTTGCGGTCATATTTATCTTTATCTCTTCTGTATTCTTCTGCTAATCCTCCAATATAGTGAACAGTGCTAAACATGAATGCTAATACACCCAGGTAGAGCTTATCTTCAGGTCATTGCTTGCTTATGGGACTTTTTCCACTCCATCTAGTTCGAAATGAACAAATATTTCAGGCGGCTGCATTAGTTTTAATCCCTGAACACGAGTTATTTTGCCAGCACTCCACCCGACCTTTGTGGGGATCCTTGGATCACACCGCAGCTCCGGCTCGGCCCGGCCGGTGATGGACATGCCGGGCCCTCTATGAAGCAGCAGGGTAATTGACTGGATGTCTTATGCTCGGTTGGGTGTCTGCTTTATTGATTGCTAGATGAAATTCCGACTGTGATGAAGCCAAAGGAGAGGCCGCGTGTGACCGAAAGAGAACATCCTATTTCAGATGAAATCGCAGCTCTCTGTCAAGGAATGAGTGAAAAACAGCTCTGAACATAATGTGGGCAAATTCCCATGCGGAGGCTCAAAAGTGCATTCCAACTTACAGAACTTTAAGCTCTGAGGTACATAATATACAGTGTGTAGCTGTAGGGGTTCCTGGGCCTCCTTTATTGGTCTTAAAGTTATGAAATCTCTTCAAAACTGCCTTACAGCATGAACTGATACAGGTAAAAACAAGTACATTTAGGTAAAATCATTATCTCTTATCTACAGTAAATGCAGATGCATTTAAACTACAAAACATAATGTATATATATATATATATATATATACTATATATATATACATATATATATATATATATATATATATATATAGTGTATATATACTGGTGACTGGTGACTTTTTGTGCTTATTTTGTGTTCAAAATAGTTTTAAATAAGGTGAAAATTCTAAGTCTGATTAAGATCATTATTCAGAACATAAGCTAAATCATCTTTCACTTACAATGCTTAGTAAGTAATAAAACATTAAGTGATAAAAAAATGATTTATTGTCTTAAATTAAGATCATTTCCCTAGCTAAAACGTTGTTTTTTGTTGTGTATTTGGTTAAGTATCTGAGGTTTGCCTTCTATGTGATCCTAGATGTTTCTTAGATGAAATCAACAATAGAAAAAGCAGCAGTTTTGTATAGTTTCTTATCATTTTATGTAGTTGTTTCTCATTAAAGCAGTCATAAATACATACAATACTGTCCAAATTCTATCCATTGATATGTTTTTGGATGTACAAAATACTGCATAATGTGTTGTGTAACAACGCTAACCTATGACATAAAAAAAGCCTATTTGGTTAGATTTACTATATAAAACACCAGAAGCGAAATGTGAAACGTATTTGTTATGTTTGTTTGTTTGTTTTTAACGTTTAAATAGATTAAATAGCAAGAGTGTTAGGATATCTGAATACTGCAATGCTGTCAATTTAGGTGTGATGTCATTTTTAGCTCCAACATGCAAAATGCAACTTCTGATGTGAAATAAATGCAAAATTTGTTTAGTCATTGCTGTAAATACATAAATATTCAAAATATTTTTTAACCCAGTTTCATGTCTGGCATCATTAGGTGTGTCATCAGACACAGCAGTGCTGCTGGAGTTTTTTTTTTAACACTGTGTTTACTCATTCTTCACTCTATTAGACAGACCTACCTACCTGATCAGAGACAGAAACTCTGAATCTGTAGCTGCACAGTTTGCGTTGGTCATTCTCTAGTCCTTCAGTAGTGATCACAGGACTCTGCCCACAGGATGCTGTTGGTGAAATCTTCTCAGTGCAGTAGTGACACTGAGGTGTTTAAAAACTCCAGCATCACCGCTGTGTCTGATCCACTCAAACCATCACAACACACACTATTAACACACCATTACCATACCAGTCTCACTGCAGTGCTGAGAATCTGAGAATGACCCACCACATTAGATAATCCTTACTCTGTAGTGTTCTTGTGATGGTACTGACCATTGAATAACAGGGTGAAAAGAGAATAATAGAGTATGCAGAGCCACTCTGCTGATATATAGTGTTATACTGGAGTTTCAGTTTAGTTCTCCAGCATCGAGGCTGGAGTAGCATTAGCATTAGCCACTAACCGCTATTTTTTCATTCAGAGGTAAGTATTACCAGCCTGTACCCTGCTGCTAACCCCGACTAGCCCTGCTGGAGTAGCATTAGCATTAGCTGCTATCCACATCGCTAATATCATCCTGGCTTACCAGAGCACTCAGGGTTCCTCAGTGTAGCACTGTCGGGCTAGCGATTATCCATTAATGCTAACGCTCTAGTTTTATTGCTGGAGAAATTCTGGAATCTAAGCTTACTGCAAATAAAGGCAGCGCTTTACTCACCTAATAAACATTTTTTAGGAGAGAAATCTGTGTAGATTAACATCCAGCGCTAGTCTTTTTTATTTTTAAGTTTTGTTTACTTAGCTTAGCTTTACTTAACTCTCTTAAAATGAGCCTTATAATCCAATGTGTCATATGTATGAAAACAGACCAGAAAATAGACATTCATTGATAGTGTGCCTTATAATATGATGCGTCTTACAGTGTAATAAATACAGTACTGGCTGAGCAGTGCTAATTTCTAGCATATGCTACTATGTATCTACAGCATATACAGCAAGTGAACTTTTTTAAATGTTAGTTTAATGCTGTTGAAAGAAGAGAAAAAAACAGCATTCTTTAACTTTACTGACATCTATTCCCCATGCTATAAAAAAAAGGCATGATTCTGGCTAATTAGCCTGTACCTTCTGTGGTGTGATGTCTTCTGCTGTAGTTAATAGGCAGTTAAGGCTGTTCACCTCACCGGAGCGATGTTTCTGGAGCACAATACATCCAATTCTAGTGGTATAAGAAGTCACTTGGGGGGCTTCAGAAGAATTAGTTTTTTAATCTCATTCAGTAACAACACATAGTTAGCATGCTTTCCCCCTTTGGCTGAAACCACCTCAATTAGACTTGTCCTATAACTGTCTACCAGTCTCTCTCATCAATTGGGATAAATAGTAAGGAAATGCATTTAGGCCCATATGCCCCAAAATGCCCTTATTTGGAAAAAAAAAAAAAAAAACTGTTCTTTCCCTGCGGCAGTGCTTCTCATGCCCCTCCTTCCTGCTGCAGTGCTTTTCAGGTGCCCTACTACTGATTTAGGGCATTTTTATACCTGAAAAGTTCATGTGTTTGTTTCATTGGGTATTGTACATTTTGTCCTATTAGTTTTAGAGGTGGTAATATAGAGAGCAGACGAGAAAAAAAGAGAGAATCTTAAAAGTTTATTTCCTGAAGTTTATTCCTTTTACAATAAAAGAGTTTTTTAATTAAGTATGATATGTTTATAGGTGGTGCCATTAAGCGCAACATTTAGAAATGCTTCTGCTTTCAGTTTAGAAACAAAATAATACAGACTGCTACTTTAAATATCTATTAGATGAAACTTAACTTTCGTTAAATGTAAATGATCCTCTATAACACCTAACTCTACACCTAACCCTAACCCTAAAGCTTGAATGTTTTTTTTTCCTTTGATAAAAAAATTATAATTTAAAAACTGCTTTTTATATTTACTCAGGTTATCTTTGTCTGATATTAAAGTTTATTTGACAATGAGAAAAAAATCAAACAAAAAAAGCAAAAACAACAGAAATCTGAAGAGGGGCAAACACTTTTTCACGCTACTGTATGCCACTGTATTGTGATCCTCCTGGTGGTTTAAGGTGCTACTGCACATAAATAGCCTCTATAATGAGTTGTTTCCTCTTTGCTGGGGCATCTAGGGTACTAGAACAGGCCGTTTTATTATTATGTTCCAAATTATTAATGTTTTGTTTGGAAAACAGTAATGCAGCCATTATCCTGTGCTGCAGTGACTGATGTCCATTTTTTTCCTGGGTTTTGCGAGTGCAATCTCCTGATGTATTCTGTAAGTGAATGCACATCAAATGAGTCCTGTTCCAGTTCTTTTAATACTTCTTTTTGAGAACCTTCAGTGAAATGTGCACCTTCCATTACAGCCCTGCCTGCATCTCTCTGGGTAGCCATTACTAATGTTCCAAAGAAAGACTCAGTTGAAGAATAGTGTGGCCTTGTAGTTTAAAAGAAGTGCTTTTGTAAAAAGCCCATCTATGTGTGCGCACACAAGACCTATGAGGGTGATCAAGAGAGAGAGAGAGAGAGAGAGAGAGGGTGACAAAGAGAAAAAGAGAGAAAGAGAGAGAGAGAGAGAGAGAGAGAGAGAGAGAGGGCGACAAAGAGAAAGAGAGAGAGAGAGAGAGAGAGAGAGAGAGAGTCCCTTATTCCTCCAGGTCTTTCAAACTACTGCAGAATTCATCATTAGTTTATAGCAACTAACCTTCAAAAGCAATAAAAGAAGACCAATACAAACTCAATAAAGCCGGCAGTGAAAGCACACGGACATTAGGTGAATAAGCAGCAGATACTGACGCTGCACTCTGAAGGGTTGAAGAAGTCACTATACACTGATAGAAAGGGGCATTGTACTTAATTCTGCTTATTTGGAGTCAGTCAGACAATGTGCAATCATTGGGGCACTCATTGTGAATAGAATCACATTGATATTATGATTTTCTAACAGTAAGAGGTGCTTAATACGGTGGCCGAGAAAGCCCAGCGCAGTGCAAATAGAAAAGCGCTGCAAAAGCACAAAACACATCCATCAAAATTACAACACAGGCGCAGCAAATAGAAAAACACGCTGCAAATAGAAAAACGCGCTGCAAATACAACCACAACACAACGGAAGTGAGTCACAACACAACGGAATGTTCCCGGGGGACCTTAAAAAATGCTGTACCAGCTGTATACAAAGGACAATAAGTGGCAAACAAGCTTCTGAAAAGTAAGTTATGTTTATTACCTGTGATTACCACGGTTGTGTGCATATTATTAAAAGTTCTGCTTCACAAAACGCCTTGTTTGCCACTTATTGTCCTTTGTACACATAGTGAAGTCCGAGACATTACTGAAGACGCAGCTTAGCTGGTACAGCATCTTTTAAGGTCCCCCGGGAAAATTCCGCTGTGTTGTGGTTGTATTTGCAGCGCGTTTTTCTATTTGCTGCGCGTTTTTCTATTTGCTGCGCCTGTGTTGTAATTTTGATGGATGTGTTTTGTGCTTTTGCAGCGCTTTTCAATTTGCACTGCGTTGGGCTTTCTCGGCCACCGTAGCTTAATGGAATATTCAAGCAATCTTCTGTCTACATCTCGATGTACCGCATGGATATTGGCTGTTGCTTCATTAGTTACTATTACATATACTGTAAAAAGATGCTTTGCAGTTATAGGGTCCAGTCTTACACCCTGTGCAAGGTTGTACGTTGCGATGCTCATGGCTATCTTATACCTCACCAACAGTCTATTTTCACTCCCTGCGCTTGAGAATACATCTGCACCAATGGATGTTGTGGTCTGGAAGTGAGGTGAGTTCAGGTAAATTTCTGGCATGTTGCTATCTTGGCAGTGGAAAACACAGGTGTGCCACTAACTGACTGAACTCTGAAAACAATTAAATGTCACATGTTCATTGCTATCTTAGCAAAGCAGAAGCTTTGCACGCTCAACGCGCATACACCACCAAACGATACATATTCTGACTCATGCTTAGTCTTTACGTTAGCTCCCCCTAGTGGTGCAGTTCCTGCAGAGACACTGAGCAGCCTGCTGGAAGCATGGAGGATCATGCAAGCGTCTATCCAAATCTGATCTTTATTTCCCCTTGTTCAAGCATTATCTGTGAGTAATTTGTTTATTGAACCTCTTTTGAAGACTGTTTGTATCTTATTTTTGGTGGATGATTTGTTTTATAGCATTATTTTATCTGTGGAGTCATGCTAGTCAGTGGATGTTAGCTTTCCTATTGTGGTGTTTGTGATGGCTTCAACTGGCCTGTAGTATGGTGTAGCAACCTCTCAGCCAATGTGGTTGTTATTCTACTTATTGTATATAAATTGTTCTTTTAGTTATATAATGGAACTGAAAGCCATGTTCTCTCTTTTTTTCTGTTTTCCCAGTTTTACACCGCTTCTATTAAAAACACTAAAAGGCTCCACGTGTCTTGGTTACTTAAGGAAGAGTGTTAAGCTGTATGCATAGCTGTGTACGCAAACGCACAGTGAAGGCAGAACAATACATAAACACACATGGACACGCAGCAGTGCACAAACCCAACTTTGCATCAAGAATAAACAGAATACTTAATAAAATAACTTTGCTGTTCCTGTAAATTACCTGCTCACAGAGGGAATGTGCAAGTCAGTTTCCTCTGCTGAGAAGCGCAGAAGCACTGCACCATTAAAATACCAATACACCAAAAGCACCAAAGCACATCTGGCTGTGTGACATGCGGATAGGTCTATTGCAAGTTATGCCCAAAACTATGAATAATAAAGAGAATTAGTACATGCCTTTTGCTGGTTTTGAGCATTTAAGGTGTACTTTTCCCGTTGTTACAATAGCAAAGACACACTGGCATACCTTAAATCAAGCTACACTCTCTGCAGTTGATGACTCACCTATTGACCACTAAAATAGGGCCCAAAGTTTGGTACAGAGATGGCAGATAACAATTATCTCAAGCAAGGAATACAGGCTAGCATAGGTTTACCAGACCAGTACCAAGGGCATTGTACTTAATTCAGCTTATTTGTTGTCACTCATATACTTATCAATGTACAATTATTGGGGAACTCAATGTGAATAGGTTCAAATTGATAAGTAACAGTAAGATGTGCTTTGGCATCATTGGTTTGTATTACATGTACAATCCCAGTCAAAAGTTTGAACACACCTTTTTCTTTTCTTTACTTAATGCAGAAATTAAGGAAAGGATTGATTCAGCAAAAAATAATTAAGTAAAGTAGTTCAGTTCACTTATTTACTCTATGTAATTTTTGAAAACCGAGTTGAAGTTACTTAAATTTACATGAAATTAAATTTACTTAAAAAAAGGCAAATGCAGAAAGTTGCAAAACTTTTTTAAAGTAAATTTTATGCATCATTTTTTTAGTGTACATGCAGTAAAATATACCAGAGGTCTCAGCCTAGAGTCCTGTGATAATCCATCCTATGCAGCTTGACTATTCAGCTGGCTATGGTACAGCATCTGTGTCTTCAATCTAAGCTCTTTAAATGGCAGGAGCATGTGGTTGAGTATAGTCCTGTTGGAACAGATCAGCAGAGTGTGCGTTCAGAAAAGGGAGAACCAGTGGTTTCAGGACATTTTAATGTAATGTTGGGTTATTAAAGTGCCTTTAACGAAGATCAAGGGTGCATTTCACATTCTTACTGCCTTTACTGTCAGAATGAATTACCATAACTACCTGATCACATTCCCTCCTCCAAAATATTCGCACAATTATACATCCTGTCACTTAATGCTCAGACCTCTTCTAACTTTTGAACGGTTAAATTTTGAATCCTGATCCCCGGGACCCTCCTCCCTGCTCCAGCACCCCCGATTCACGTGATTAACTGTGTATTAACTGCTGCAGCTGCTTGATAACAAGCTGTTCATTTGAACCAGGTGTGTTGGAGCAGCCAAGCATCTAAAACATGCAGGGCAGAGGGTCCCCAGGACCTGAGTTAAGAGAAAACAGTTTAGCATGAATTTCTTAAGAAAAGTGGTTAGTGTGTATAATGATGCAACAAATAAAGAAAAACAAAACAAAACACTGTATTAGTAATTAAATAAAAAATGCAATTGTCTTCATATCTCTTAATATTTTATTTATAGAATTATTTCAGTTAATCATGTAAAAAAAATACAGTATATTTATCTTACTAATTGTTTGATGTGCAATCTATGAAGCTTTGGTTCCTAAAAGCGTTAATGTCAGACCCACTTCTACCCCTATAAATATTCCAATTAAAATATGTAAACATATATATGACATATTAAAAAAGGGCCAGTTTAATTATAAAAACACTGTTTTGTTGCCATTGAGGCTAAACTTTGAAATAAATAAATAAGCTCTGCAAAAAAATAAGAGACCACTGAATCCGTTTCTCTGATTTTGCTATTTATAGGTTTATGTTTGAGTAAAATGAACATTGTTGTTTTATTTTATAAACTACTGACAACATTTCTCCCAAAAATATTGTCTTTTATAGCATTTATTTGCAGAAAATTTGAAATGTCTGAAAACAAAAAAGCTTTTAGACCTCAAATAATGCAAAGAAAATAAGTTAATATTCATAAAGTTTGGTATGTGTCTTTGCTATCATAAAGACAGGAAAAGTACACCTTGCAAGGCTTGAAATGTGTAAATGGCGTGTATTAATTATCTTAATTAATCATGGGTGTGTTTTGTGCATAACGTGAAATAATAAAATCCGTGTGTCTCTTGCCATTCCCTTTAAGAGCCAGGTGTGCTCTGACTTTGGCGCATTGCTATTTTAGGGGCGCAGCTACTTAGACGTGTCCAACACTTCTCAGCAGTTGGGGATGCACCTGTGACATTTAATGCCAAGATAGCAATCAGCGTCTGACCATTGACATCTATCCAAGTTCATTTCAGTTTTCTGTTGCCAAGATAGCAATATGCCAAAAATTGACCTGATCACACTTCATTTCCAGACCACCACCCCCATCAGCGTATATAAGACTCTTGGTGTTTTTACCCCAAGAGCAAGAATAAGAAACCATGCCAGTCTAAAGAGGTAAAGAACATTAAAGCAGTGTAAATCAGGTGAACAAGGTCTAGCTTTGATTAGATTTAGATAGAGCCTCTGCAGAGATCAGTCATCAGTGAGGTGAGTGAGGCATGAACGTGAGGCATTCTGGAACAGCAGGAGAGTGAATGCTGGTGACGCCATGCTGGGAGAAGTGCCACAAGGTGGGAAGACAAGCAGATACATCCAGTCAAGGTCGATCTTGCGGAGCATTAAACTAGAAATGAATACTCAACTCAATAAAAGAAAACAACAAAAAAAAAATGAACAGAAACAGCTAAATACAGGTAAATAGTCCCTAATAAGAGGACGGCAATACTGGGTCAACTCATCAAACGAGCTGCAATGGAGCAAAATAGATAATTTAGTCTTTCAGTTTAGGCAGCCACACTAAGCATTAATCAAAAACACATGCAAACATGAAGTAAACATAAAACTGTACATAAACAGGCAGATACTTCATTAATTAGGAGACTGACCACTGCACTGTAAAGAAATATTCATTGGCTCTTAACCCAGTCAAGTCATCATTTTGCTTTGTCTCAGTTAAGTTGAAAATACATACAATTTTAAGTTTATTCAACTTAACTCAGTCAAGTCATCATTTTGCTTTGACTCAGTTAAGTTGTGAATACATAACATTTTAAGTTCATTCAACTTAATGCAGTCAAGTTATCATTTAGATTTGATTTAGTTAAGTTGTAAATACATACAATTTTAAGTTTATTCAACTTAACTGAGTCAAAGCTAGATGATAACTTGAATCAGTTAAGTTTATTCAACTTATCTGAGTTTTGTTCACACAACAAAAAAATAATTACACAACAGTTTTTTTAAGTTCTGTGGACTTATTTTATTTAGTATATATATATATATATATATATATATATATATATATATATATATATATATATATATATATATATAAATTCTCAATATATTTAGTATATTAATATTTAACTGCAAATACTGACAGTATAATAATGGAGCAATACAGGAGTGAACTCTGTAAAGAATGAACTCTGTAGCTCAAAGTCAGCATACTGTGATCACTAAGAACACAGAATAAAGTTAATGTGCTCTTACAGCTCTACAACACTGAGGCCTGCCAATCAACATGTATATTATAATTACTGCACGCCCAGGATAAGGTAGCTTTGGGCAACAGACAACACAAAGATGGTAAGTAAAGTAGAGGCCACACCCAATATGCAAATATATGGTGGCAGGAGCTTTATGAGAAAGTGGTATGAACCAACACTGTAGAAAGAGCCTTGACACGTGTAGTGAATAAAAGTTGGTTTAAATCACGCTTTTTCCATTGGCTCAACAAACATTTTTAAGATTTTAGGTTGAAGTTCTCTCAACTCTGAACTGGAGTTGTTCTGGCCGGTAAGTTCACTCAACTTAATAATATTAGTTCTCCTGATTTAAACACAGAATTACTTTTTAGACTGTTTAAATTATGAATAGAAGTGCTTATTATGCTCAAACCAGTGTCCATTGAGGGATAATGTCCAGCCCTTCAACAAAAAATAGTAATTATATCACTGCAATGAGGAGATCTAACACTACAAACTAAGACTGAGATTTTGATCCAGTTTTATAGGTGATTAAGGGCATGTTTACACTTGTAGTTGTTTTTTTATTCTGGTCTGAATCAGTTGATGAGTTTGTTTACTTGAAGTGTTTTGATTTTCTTAGAGGGTGTGGTTTGTTTTCACACAGGCAAAAAAAACTAAATGCAAATAAAGAGTACGGCAGATAGAGCGTTTGTTCATTGCTATAGTAATTATCTGGCTAATATATCAGGTTAAACTGCACCTGAACAGCAGTTTAGCTCAAATTTGGATTGTATTTGGAAAGTCGGAGGAGATTGAGGTCGCATCACATTCTCACCACAAACAAACTGCTCTGGAGTTGGATTGGAACTGTACCAAGACCTCCTCCTCTCACAGGTCTTGGTTCTTTTGCTTTGGTCCACAACAGAGTGCAATTACTGTTTTCACACCTGGTCAAACAAACTGCACCTAGGAGGCAAATTAACCAGAGACCAAATTTTTGTTGGTTCGAAAACTCTTAAAATATGGCGTTAAAATGGTACTTAGACCTTCGGATTAGAGCATTTTGGCTTTTTCTCATACACTGAAAAAAATAATGTGCTTGATCTACTCAAAAAAATCTTGTCAATTTTTTTGCATCAGATAATTAGGTAGATCAAGCAAGAGTAGTCATTGTATTTACTACTTAATTTTCTCCAGTAGTGTTAACATACTTTTTCAAATTTCAACTTAATTTTCTCTTGTACACTGCTGATTTTAAAATGCTGAGTTAACTCAACTTAAATGTTGAATTTGTCTTTTTTAAAAAATGATCTGTTTAGTCAAATAAACTAACAATTCCTCTTTATTTTAACACACACTTTCAAGTTAATAATATTTTAGTAATATTTACATAACTTGTATTTTAAGTTAACCATGGGTATTCTCAACATATTTAGTATATTTACCTGCCAATACTGACAGTATAATACTGGAGCAGTATAAGAGTGAACTCTGTAAAGAATGAACTCTGTAGCCCAAAGTCAGCATACTGTGATCACTAGAAACACAGAATAAAGTTAATGTGCTCTTACAGCTCTACAACACTGAGGCCTGCCAATCAACATGTATATTATAATTACTGCACGCCCAGGATAAGGTAGCTTTGGGCAACAGACAACACAAAGATGGTAAGTAAGGGAGAGGCCACACCCAATATGCAAATATATGGTACCAGGAGCCTATAGGAAAGCTGCATGAACCAACACTGTAGAAAGAGCATTGACCCAGGTAGTGACTAAAACCCTCGTAAATATAACAAGACTTTTGTTTGGTGTGCAGATTTGTTGTGTACCTAAAAAGATTTGTTGGGATTACATAAATAAATTATATTAAAGAGAAAATACACAATGTCTTGTATTTTGAACAAATGTGGAGTAATTAAAAACTAGATATATTCATGTAAATGTAGAAACATATTTTTTTTGTTGTTTATATCACAGATTTAATTACATCTTAATTAATTACATTTACTAACGCTCAGATTTTTTTTTTCAGTGTATAAGGACTTTGGCTCAAGTTAACAAACTAAAACAAGGACAAAAACAATGATTCCGAACTTGATTGGCTGGTGCTGTCTTGAATGAATGAACTGGTGCGGGCATTCTGGGAACAGAAGAAACATGGAAGAAAACTGGGAAGTGTGTATGAGTAAAGATTTTTCTTTACATTTACACACAAATATTGGCTTTGGCTCTTTTTTATACAGTACTATAATTAAAACTCCTAAAAAGAAGAAAAATAAAAAGTTAAAAAAAGAGTTTTAAATCTGAAGAAGCACTCCTCTGGAAAATACAACAAACATGCTGAAATTATCATTTGTGTTCATTGGATGCTGCTCCCTTTTAAAAGGGTTCTTGATTGGTATTTTGATTAAAAAAAAAACTATTTCTGTATGTTTAATCAAGAAACTATATTTGTGTAAATGTTTTTTTTAGTTAAATAATTCCTTGTGTTTTTAAAAAGACAGTCTCTTGTTGATGGTCATTTTAAATGCTTTTTTGCCATAATGTCATGCAAATTATGTATCCTCTTTGTCACATTTAGCTATTCTCAGCATGACTGGGTTTCAGAAAGGCCTTATTTTTTACCATCAGTTCTACCAAGTTTCAAGTGGGTAGCAAACTAGGAAAAGGTCATTTCCTTCATTAACATATGCTGTCAATCTTAATCTCAGAACTACAGGATGGGGATTTGCACAGTATTGGGTTTGATAGGAATGAAAACCTGCCCTTTAGAGATATGATTGGATTTCCTCACCATATACACAAGAAGGAGAAGCCAGTTATTAGCATTAGAAGTAAATCAGGGTGTGAGTACTGTTGTATTTAAGTTATTTTAGCTTAATCAAATAATTAAAAAGTGTGGTTAGGGTTTAAACTGCAGTATTTTTCAAACTAATCTCCATCCCCTGCAGTTTCAGCATGCGGCCAATTACTGAAGGCAGTGATTTTGATGATTTTCTTTGTACTTAGTAAACAAGTAAAACTCGCTGACTCAAAGCACACTTATAATAGAAGCCAATGGGCTGTTTCTTCATTGATTGTTGTAATTAAAGGGAGACACACTGCAATCAAAGTAGGTTGCATCTATGGCTGCCACTGATGTCAGTAGATTGGGATTAGATTGAAAAATGCTGAGGTATTTTTTTTGTATTTTAGAATTATTTTGTCACTGGCTCCTTTTTGTAATTGCAAGTCTGGCCAGTTTTCTTTTATTTATTTATTTATGTAATGCCATCATCAAAAAAATAGTCGTTTTCAGTAGGAAGTGTTGGATTGCATAGCTATCTGGATGGAAGGTAAAGGTTACCAGTAACAAAAAACATTTGTTAGAACTCAGAGTACACAGTGTAGCTGAGGCAATGCATAGAGTGTGGATTGTCAAAAAAAAAAGAACAGCAGTTTAGTAAGATGTTGTAAAGTAAAATATAAAACAAATAAGGTAAGTTTAAGAGTAGGAATCATAAAATCATAGATAAAAAGAGCAAAGGTAATAAAAGGATGAATCAAATGGCAACAACAGTAAATATATCTAACTGTCAAGGTATGCAGGCAGGGAGACGAGGAGGCGGACGTAAGTGCAGGTAAGGGAAAATTAATTAAATAAATAATAAATAAACAAATAAAAAAAAAAAAAACAAATAACCAAAGAAACAAGTAAACACAGAACAAAGAAATAACCAAAACCAACGAGGGGTTAACGATAACAAACAACAGGGAGGCTAAACAAAGAAACAAACAAGTAACGGAAAATAATACAAAACTAAACAGGGCAAATGAGTAAACTAGGAAATAAACAGGGAACTATAAACAACAAAATAAACAAGAAGATAAACACTAAACAGGGAACCAAGTAGCGCAGGAATAAACAAGAGAAACGTGGAAAGAAAACGACAGGAGTTGGTGCAAAGACCAACCAAGACACATGGGAAGTAGAAACACCCGTTGCTAGGGGGCGGAGCTACAAATTGACACAGGTGGAAAACTACTGAGACAGAACACAGGGGCACAGGTCACGTGGGACAAACCCAGGCACGAGGACAGACAGGAAACAGGGCCAGGACATGTTGCCCATCTCTACTACAGATCCAGATACATTACACATTAGACTGAGCATTTCTTTTAATTTCAGGAAATATTAAAAACGAAAAATCCAGTTATAGATCTGTCGTGAATGAACAGCTCAAACCCCACTTTATAAACTCGGTGTGTAAGTGAATAAGTGTGTGAGAGAGAGAGTGGATTCATTTGTGTAACTGCATAATATTAGCTTTGGCAGATACTAGCTGGTACTGCAGTGTAGCAATGCGAAGCTCTCTCCGCATTCAAACGTGCAGTGTGTGTGTGTGTGTGTGAAAGAAAGGAAGAGAATCCGAGTGTGTGGCTGTTCAGCTGCTACATGTTTGCGGATGTTGGTAGCGTAATAACGTTGGCGCTGTTCCGAGCGCACCGTCGTCCCAGCTCAGAGCAAGTACGTGTACATTAAGAAGTCGTTTAAAAATCGCTTCTGGGCTCCGGTCCAGGTGGCGATTTATGCGTAATGCACAACGTGCTCTCTGGCCCTCTGAGACTAGAAGCTTAAGATTACATTTTATTTGCCTACACATTTTGGGAGAGAATGTGGGTATTGGGCTCTGAGGAACTTCATCATCCTTCTCTGCTTTCACCCTGTGGCAGTAGGTAATTATAATTGCTTGGTGTTGGCAAGCTCTGTTGGTTTTCATAAAAAAGGAAAAGCAGCGGCTTCACATTAGAGACCCACAAGCATTAAAGATGATTCACAGACCCACACTGTATATCCACCGGCCGTTTTATCAGAAACACCTACCTTACTAAGATCAGAGTGCAAATTATAGCCAAGAGGCTTTTATTGTCATTACATCTGAAAACAGGTACGCAGTGTAATGAAATTACGTTCCTCCGGAACCATGGTGCAACATGGAACAACAAGCAATAGACGACATAAAGTGCAGGAGTGACGACAGTGCAACATAAAAACTTTAACACTTAATAATAATAAATACAAAAGACGAGACAATTTAAAAGACAGGACAGGACAGTGCAGTAGCGATACGGTATAATAATAAAGTGTATAGTGAGGATAAGGTGTAGAGATGTGTAACATACTGTAACATGTAGAACAGCAAATATTGCTGATAAGGATAGAAACATTTCAGTCTCTGTGTGCTGAGTGTGTGTGTGTGTGTGTGTGTGTGGTGGGTGGGGGAGGTTCAGCTCTGTCTCTGTGTGTTGAGAAGTCTGACTGCCTGGTGGATGAAGCTGTTGCAGAGTCTGGTAGTGGAGGCTCTGTGTGTTGAGGAGTCTGACTGGCTGGTGGATGAAGCTGTTGCAGAGTCTGGTAGTGGAGTGCACCTGTATCTTCTGCCGGACGGCATCAGAGTGAAGAGTCCGTGTGAGGGAGATGGGTGGGGTCGTCCACAATGCTGGTGGCTTTGCGGATGCAGCGTGTGGTGTAGATCTCGGTGATGGAGGGTAGAGAGACTCAGATGATCTCAGCTGTCCTCACTATCCTCTGTAGGGCTTTGCGGTCAGAGGTGTTGCAGTTCCCAAACCAGACGGTGATGCAGGTGCTCAGGATGCTTTCTACAGTCCCTCTGTAGAACATGGTGAGGATGGGAGGTGGGAGATGTGCTTTCCTCAGTCTCCGCAGGAAGTAGAGGCGCTGCTGGGCTTTCTTTGTTATGGAGCTGGTGTTGAGGGACCAGGTGAGGTTCTCTGCAATGTGAAGTCAACAAAAGACTGAGGGATTCAAGTGTTTCAAGAGGGAGTCTAATGGGAGACTGGTACCACTTTAAAATAAGACAACCCTTATAAAGGGTTTATAAATGGTTTATAAATTAGATTATTAAGTATTTTTGATTAGGTTGCCTTAAAACCATTGATAAGCAAATTACAACACATTAATTGTAAAGGCAACAGTGATCAGTTGTTTGCTTCGTCGTTTATTTTATAGTAAAGAGTTAAACATACTTATACATATATTTAATATAAAGTTTAATGCTGATTGTCGGAAAACACAAAGTTAAGATCAGTATCTAGAAAGACCTGAGGTTTAACAGTAGAAATGAGTGTGAAATCATTACTTTGCCATTCTTTAAGTCACTGTTGTCATTTCTAGCTATGTTGTTATTTATTAATTTAACTGTTTATTAATAAGTAATAAATAGTATTTGCAGCCTAATTAATAACCATTAATAATCTCCTTTATAAACCATTCATAACACCTTTATAAACTTATTTTAAAGTGGTACCGGGAGACTAGTACAGTGTAAAGAAAGACTCTTGTGCTTTAGTGAACTGAAGTCTCTAAATTCTTGAAGTGCTATGCTTGCTTACTGTAATGTCTGCAGTACGTAAATGATTAATTCATTACACCAGCTAATGTTGCACACATCACTACTCAGCCCATAACAACACACACAATTGCAACACTGTTGGTTGCTATCATACACAATTAAGGCTTGCACGTAATGCATTCAAGCCATCCAAAAATCTAAATCCATCAGCAGTTATCTAGCCCTGAAAAATAATATTATATATATATTTGCTTATATCCCAACTAGATCCAACCCTGTAATGTGATTGGCTGAGAGGCATTTTATGAGTGCCGTTATCAGCCGGTAATGCACTTGACCAAAGCTATTCATGTATTACTCCACCACATAGAGGTAACCTAGCAATGATGCAGCACTTACAAGCCAAACAGCACAGCTACAAACAGAGCAGCAATGGTCGGATTGATGCTTAAAAACCCTCCAATGTGACTGAATTAAAAACAATTCTGCAATGAAGAGTTGGTTTGAATAGATTTTTTTCCTTAATAGGTGTATATATATATATATATATATATATATATATATATATATATATATATATATATATATATATATATATTTACTCATTTATGTATGTCTGATAAATGTAAGTATGATTTAAAAAAAAATAATAATAAATCTGTAGGGGGACAGATACGTTTTAACCGCACTGTAGATCAATGTACACAGCAAACACAGGAGAGCTGAAATTTCAGAGTTAAACAGCTGAGAGTTGATTTTCACTCTCAAAGTGTAATTTTAACTCTTTCAGAGTTAAATGGTGTTCAGTGTTGGAGTTTTTTGACAGAGTTGAATATTTCAGTTTTAATCCCACCTAACCCAATAAATACTGGCCAACTCCACAGAGATTTAATTAAACTCCGCCCAGTTAAACACGTTATTTGCATAATGGGTGTGTCCCCCAGATCCTAACTTACCATCAGTGTTAAATCTTGCCCACCAGGGCTACCTTCCATTGGGTATTGTGTTATATTTTGTTTAATGGTTGTTCGTCTAGCCAATACATTGTAGGCTATAAGAGCAAGTTAGCAAAATTACACGCTAACACGCTATCCTGAATAATAATTAAATAATAAAAAGTCATATTAATTGACTAATCTTCTTCTCATTTATATATTTTTTTAACTCTTTCCAGTGTTAGTGTAACAATTTAGGAAGTTAAGGAAATACAAATGTGAGTTAAAAAGGAACTCTGGCAAGGTGTTAAGTGTTTAACTATTTTGAAAGTGTTGATTTAACTCCAAAGAGTGCGAAGCTATATAAACCCTGAAAAAGAGTTAAAATCAACTCTGTGGGAGTTCATTTAACACTTGCCTTTTTGCCGTGTAGGACCACCAGCTTGGTTGACAATACTTCATTCTCACTGTGTGTAAAAACCCCAGCAAAGCTAGATACACTTTATCATCAGTATCAGTACAACACACACTTTACTGTTACTGCCATGCATCTACCATGTTGGTATTGTGAACTGTCCACCATCCACAGTAAATCAAGGAAGGTGCTTTGGTGTTCACTTTCTATTGATGGATGGAGCAGAGGGGGTGATATATTGTGCAGAAAGAGGTGGACCACCACACAGAACAGAAAGCTGTCTATACCCTGACCAGCTATACCATTAAAACCACTGACAGGTGAGGTGAAAAACTTTAATATGATGCTTTTAAAGTAGATAAATGTAGCATTATATAGCATTTTGAAACAAAGTGAACATACAGATTCACATTATTAGACTCTAGATAAAACACTGACAGAACTACTATAGGCTTCTTCAGTAAACAGAATAAAACACTGAATTATAACACAAGTTAACAATGGCGACGATCTGGACCTCAATTCTGGAACTGAATTCGAATTAAATACCCCTGCTCTAGGCTGATGGTGATGGTTAACCTTAAAAGTTAAGGTTTTGTGGAGTGTTTTCTTTATGCAGTGATTAGTAGCCCATCCACCAACTTTCCTCACCTTTTCAGAACTTAAAGGAAGTGCCAAATATCACAGGACACCTTCAGCGGTCTTAAGGAGTCCATATCTCAACAGGCAGAACTGTTTTGTTAGCACAAGTAGGACCTGCACATTATTAGGGAGGTGGTTTTATCATTTGTTGTAATGTGTAATGATCTCTGTAATTATATTAATAAAACTATAAGTGGGAAGATATTTTTATAATGAGTTTGCACAGCATTATGCGTTTAATCCCATTAATGCGTTTACATTTTAATGAGCATTAATGCGTTTAAAATGGCAAACAATGCAGTTCAGTAGGTTTAACTTCATTCTGGGTTCAGGTATCACAGATGGTTGTATTGCTACACAATTATCTTAAGCTTAATTAAGATGTTACAAATGAATTATGAGAAAATAATGTTGTTATAATAAAACCACTGTTTATGGTAAATAAGGCAAATGTCACAAATGAATACAAAAAATAGAAAAAAAATAGAGAGAAAGAGAGAGCGAGAACCCCCGCTGGCTACCCTTATCCGTCAGTCCATCTCATCTGCCAGTCTGTTCCCTAACTGCCGGCTATTCTGTCTATGAGCAAAACTTAGAGATTTCACTCTTTTATCTGAAAACCTGATATTTGAACATTAGCTGGTCTAACTATGTGTTAGCATTGCCCTCCAGGTCATGCCAGAAACCTAGTGTCCATATTAGGTGAGGGTTGGGCAGCTTTCACACCAAGTATCTTAATATCAATGCTCAGGTGATCCAGTATAATGCTGCTTTAGTTAGAAACATTTGAAATAAAGACATTTTTACACTAATAACAGTCTTCACAATGTCATATGCTACTTTACAACATGTGTAATGCCCTGCTAAGTACAGTTCAGCCACTGAGCTAGTCTTAGAGTCTCTGTAAAATGCGAAATCCACCGGAGATCCTATGTAAACCTATAGTTACTTACATACAGAGGTGGGTAGTCCAGGTCCAGAAAGCAAAAATCCACCCTGGGGTTTTGTTGGCTGAGCCACAGCAGAGACTCCCAGGCACTATTCTACACATACACCTACCTACAGGGGTTGAACAATTTAACTGAACCACCTGTATTTAGACCACAATAATTTATTGTCCCGACGGACAGTTCTGGTGGAAACAGGAGAGTTGAGGTGCACATTGAATTCTGCCATGATTGGCGCAGCCGTGGTTTTATGTTTTTTGAATACAATCCTGGTTAGCACATTCCGAACCTTCCTTTCAGACAGCTTCCTCTTGCGTCCACAGTTAATCCTGTTGGATGTGGTTCGTCCTTCTTGGTGGTATGCTGACATTACCCTGGATACCGTGGCTCTTAATACATCACAAAGACTTGTTGTCTTGGTCACAGATGCACCAGAAAGACGTGCACCAACAATTTGTCCTCTTTTGAACTCTGGTATGTCCACCATAATGTTGTGTGCATTGCAATATTTTGATCAAAACTGTGCTCCTACACTGCTAATTAAACCTTCACACTCTGCTCTTACTGGTGCAATGTGCAGTTAATGAAGATTGGACACCAGGCTGCTCCAATTTAGCCATGAAACCTCCCACACTAAAATGACAGGTGTTTCAGTTTCATTGTCCTTAATGCCCAAGTTTAGTATTATACAAAAAATCTATATGTGAAAATGTGTTCCCAGAGGATTGTAAAATAGTTCCTGCGGTTCTCTAGATTTATGTTACTCCAAGGAAGGAAATACTGTCTTAATAGGGGAGAAAATATTCTAAATATATTGAAAAGTCTCTAAATTAGAGAAGCAACTGGGAATATATATATATTCAATAAAGAAAAAAAAAAAACGTTTTTAATGAATTAAAAGTAACTCTTTTATGGCATCACTTCAAATAACATTGGTTCTGTTTGGCACCTTCATCTAATGTGGATTTCAGAAATTCAAAATATCTGAAGTAATTCTGTCAGGTACAGTTATTATGCATTATGATGGTTTATTGTGCATGAAATACCAGGACTTCAGCTCTACAATTAGACTGAAAGAAAAATAAACTATTTATTTACTTTTGTGCTTATTTCCTATTGGGTGTGACGCCAGTTTGGTACTAATAATCTACTCTAGTTTGGTTGTTAGCCACAAGAGAAGCAGCAAGCCTGTATAATGTTTGACAGTATTGCAACTGACAAGTGGAACAGGAAAATACGCATTGGTCTGTTGAGTCTTACGTTTACAGAGGAAGTGGCAAGTTCAATTTGCCGCAGTTGCGCACTCTGAGCCCATAAATTGTATTATGGACTGCCTGTCATTGGTTATCATCCCCAGTGCTGAAATCATACTCTGGAACAAATACCTCATGGGATGTGTGATCCGTTTGGCAAAATATCCAAGGCTTCATGGAGTCCTTGATTCAGTGTTATGTAGCACAAGTTGAACAAACATTTATGCAGCAGAGTATAATAACAGTTTAGTCAATCAATAGAGCAACTCAGCTGAATTTGGTCATTCAACAGTAAAAACATGATTACATTAATGCCTGAGATAAAAAGTGTGAGCTATGTAATTAAACCAATATAGAGGAAGCATTGGTTTCCATATGGTTGTCTGTAAAAAATGTACAATAATACAAATAAAAAAAGTTAGATATTTCAAAAAACGTAAAAAAAACACTTTTAAACCTTGTCTGTTTTCATCTTTGTAACTTTTCTCAGCGTCCCATTGTCACTTTCTTCCTAGAGATTTTTTTTTTTATGTTGCCTGCAGCACTACACTTGTGTGCATCCTCACGATATGAGCAAAAGTATTGGGACGCCCACTTTCTCAAGTGTATCCTGCTTATGTTGAACTGCTGAGAAACCCCTTAGGGTGCTGTAAGTAACCATCAGGACACATTGGTCCTAAAAAAAAAACTTTTCTTTAAAGCACCTTAAGGGGTTCCTCAACATATTTAACTTATAGCTTTTTTGAAACTATTTAACTTATAGTTTTAACAGCAGTACCAGTTGATATTTATGGTAAGCTGGGTTGCTATGTATAGAGAAATACAGATTGACACTATTAATAGTTAATAGTCAATACTAGGCAAGAAGCTTTATCAATCACTTTTCCCCAATGTTCCACACCCTTAAAAACAATCATCCTCTTCTGAAGAAACTCTGACCATTTTTCTTCCCAAACCTACTATATAATACAGGAGGATGGTGGCTAAACTGTCATCCATGGCTGACAACAATACCCAGCCCATGACGCACACTCTGACACCACTGGAAAGCTACTTCAGTGACCAGCTGCTTCATCCACATTGTCTGAAAGAAAGAAACCACGAGTCTATCCCTCCTGCTGCTCCCAGACTTCATAACCAGCACTGCTCCCAGTACAACCAGCATCGCTCCATGTAGATCACACAAACACACATACAGTGTACACATACCCACACACCTTACACTTACTACATGCAGAACTCTATTTCTAATATTCCTCATAATGTACGATATAAATGTGGAATCTTATATTATTTATCTTAGATTTATTCATTTCATTATAAACTAAATAAATGTTATATACAGAAGAAAAATCACAAATAAAATGAACAATCTTATAATATCTGCCCCTTTTATCCCAAAAATAATTTATAACAATAGTAATTTTCCAAAAAAACAAAACTAAACAAAAACTAAAACAAACAACAATATCAAATCCTTCTAAAACAACAGTTTATATAGTTACACATTATACACTATTTCATATTTTTTATACAAACCAACTTTTATCATTCTTTTAAACACACACATTGATCTAGCATTTTAACATCACTCTCCAATTTTTTTCAATAATCTTATTCCTTGAATTAAAGTAAACCTCTCATTCAGACTAGTTCAAAATGTAGGTTTTACAAACATCTCTACCCCTTAGGATTATATCAATGCTTTCTCCTAACCGAATTTTATTGAATGTTTGAAGGTAATGTACTTTTATGAGCCTTATACATAAACAATAAAATATAAAAATCAACTAAATTCCAATATTTTTAACTGATAAAACAGTGTAATTGATGGATGACTGTAATGTTTTTAGTGATAATTCTTACAGCCCTTTTCTGTAGAACAAGAATAGAATTTGTAATTGTTGTCTTATCTTATCTTATCTTATCTTATCTCATCTTGTCACTTTAAATCCTTATTAACTCTTGGTCCAGCAGATTGAGCTGCTATGCTATCAGTGGGCAGAGTCTGAGATAGCAGAACTGAAAGCTCCGCGCAGGTTCTAGCGGAAAACTCGACATCACGCCACTTTTCTCAGCCAATCACCAACTCCCACCTGTCCTTATAAGACCTCCCTCATACCTGTTCTCCCCTGCTTGCAGACGCTGACATATGTTTTTTACCCTCCTCCTTCCCCACCGCCTCCAGTTCGGTCCCGCCAGTTGCCCAGGGAATAGGCTCCGCCCCGTCGTACCTGTACAGCAGGATCTGCGAGGTTCCAGATGCTGCGGACCTGGGCTTTCGACGGGGCTTTCGCCAAAGACTCTATATACACTATATTCACTATTATTAATTGTCATACGTGTTTATTGGGATTAAATCTTTCTTGCTGCACTTTGTCTCTAGAGTTTTCCTGCTAGAACTGTCCTTGCTCTCTCAGGGGTGGCTAAGTTGATGGCATTACCACCTCAAATCACTACTAGTCACTGATGCCAGCCAGCATAGACATCTGTCAATGCAGCTGAAGCATTGGAGCAGCAGTTGGAAAAGAGGTGGTGCTTGACTTGTACTAAATGTACTAAATAAAGCATGTGCTACTAGTCCTTACCTACTGTTGGGGGCATTATAAGTGGTAAAAGGAGCTCATATAAACAGGGATTGGGTAATTGGCCATCTAAACTAGAGGGAAATTGGGTAGAAACTGAGTGAAATAAATTTCAATCTTCAGTAAATTAAAGTGTTTAAGGAAAGTTCTACCAGAAGACCTTTGCTGCCTTAAGGCCATTTTATACCTCCGCGTCAAACCTACGCCATAGTGTCGAGTAGGCCTCCTGTTCCCGCAGAGCCGCTGATACGCACAAGCAGAAGTATGCATAAGCTTCAGAAAAAGTAGCTTAAAGTAGATTCGACACAAAGGTATATACTGGCCTTTAAGGTGCTGAAGTTTTAATTTTTCCCTTACATTCCACCCATCACCTCAACTGTGGTACCGCCTCCAATGTGGAACCACCTAGTGACCCAGGGGTTAGCTCCTCCCTGCCAACCATCTACGGAAGGTTCTACGAAGGTCCAGACATGAGAAAACCTGGTTTAGTGACTGGGACTAGTCCAAAGTCATAAATTTGCTGGTAATGGTTTCTGTATCAAACTGTTAACTTATCAAGATTAAATATTCAAATTAGCACTTTTGTCTCTAGAGCTGTGCTGGTAGAAATGCAGTTTTGCATTTAACAAGCAAAGTTTTGCTGCTCTCTCACTTGCAAAGCCAGAGAAAGAAGAAAAATACAGCTCAGGTCAATGCCAGTATCAAACAGCAATCCATTCAAATGCTACAGCATAACTAATATTAATGCCCAGCAACCTTGGGCAACACTTTTGGTTGAATTTCTCCAGCACACTGAGCCTGAGACTCACGCGGTCGGTACATTGAGGGTCTCATTCCCTTACCTGCCAACAGGTAAAGACTGCCAGCTTCTGACTTGGTCCTCTGCCATCTGTCTGATCTGTTCACTGGTGAGAATTCTGTCTTGCGCTGCCAAGTGTGCTGGGGTGTACTCAGGGATTTTGCTCACCAGGCTCGTCTCTTCTCCAACACGGAATGTTATATAGGGCACGGATCCTGGCTGCCTCCCTCTGTCTTAGTAAAGGCATGGCTCTGAAAATAGAGAGATGCTTCGGTTGGAAACTCTCCACCAAGGTTGTTGCTTTGCTTCATGCACTGTGTAGATCTGATAGTAGAGTCTGAAGCTACTGTAGCTTAGTGAGAAATCAACATCAATTCAGTGATGCAATCGATTATGGTTGAAATGGGACCTAAATCTATAAAAACTGTCAGAAATGTCATATTAATTAGCATATTAATGCTACAAATATGCAACTCTTGGTTTTCCTTTCCTGGGGCAGTCCTAATCAGAGCCAGTTTCCTCATAACTTTTTGGTACCACTTTAAAATAAGACTACCTTTATAAAGGCTTTATAAATGGTTTACAATTAGTTTATTAATGGTTACTAATTAGGTTGTAAATGCCTTAAAAATGATCAATAATCAGTTATAACACATACGTAGAAAGTGCAACAACATAGATGGCTGTGGGTTCACTATTTGGCAAACAACAGTTCGTTGTTGCCCTTTCTACATATGTGTTATAACTGATTATTAATGATTTTTAAGGCATTTACAACCTAATTAGTAACCATTTATAAGCTAATTTTAAACCATTTATAAACCCTTTATAAAGGTAGTCTTATTTTAAAGTGGTACCAACTGCGCTTGAGGATACTTTCAAAGATCTTAATTTTTTTTTCTTTATTTAGATGAGTAGTTCTTGCCGTAATATGGATTAGAACATTAGTCAAATAGTATACTATAATATAATATATAATATAATAGTATAATAGTCAAATAATTCACTGTATACCATCAACTCTACCTCTTTACAACTTTACAACTGATGCTCTCAAACTCTTATCTGAATGCCATTCCAGCTGACTACCTAATAAATAAGCAAGGACAATTTATAAAAACGTACTTGACCATAAATAGTTGAAAATTGAAAACAAGCTGATACTGTGCCTTAATTTTAAAATTGTGGTTCAAAAAGTGTTACCAGTGTTTACCTACTACATCAATCGTGTTTGTTAAAAAAGTAACTGGAATTGGGGCTCCGAGTGGTTCGGCAGTCTAAGCTAAGCGCTGTCACTATGATCGGGAGATTGCCGGTTTGAATCCTGTTCATGTAGCTTGCTATCGGCTACCGAAGCCCTGAGAAAGCACAATTGGTCTTGCTCTCTATGGGTGGGTAGATGGTGATCTCTCCCCACATCACTCCAAAGGGTGATGGTGATCAGCACAAGGCTGCGTCTGTGAGCTGATGTATCAGAACCGAGTCGCTGCGCTTTCCTCCGAGCGATGAGTGCTGTGATGCTACTTGGCAATGCTTCATCAGCAGCAGTTTGAAAAGAGGTGGTGGCTGACTTTACATGTATCCGAGGAAGCTTGTGCTCCGATACATGTTGTTGAGGCATCACTAGTGATAGGGGGAGTCGGCTGGGTAATTGCTCGTGTAAATTGGGGAGAAAATGGGAAAAATATAGAAATAGAAATAAAAATAAAAAAAACATCTGTCACATGAGCGTCAAGACTTTTAGAGATACTTTTGTAACTCTTTCCAGCTTCATGCAAGTCAACAATTCTTGAACGTAGGTTTTCCAGGAGCTCTTTTTTTATGCGAGGCATGATTTACATCAAGGGCAGATTTAACCAACACATCCAATCTCATCACATCCTGGCTCACATCCTCAATTAGCACTTAGAAAAGTCATTAGCCTAAAGGTTCACATACTTTTATACACTTTTTCCCCCCTCACTGTGAATGTTAATATGTTGTGTTCAATAAAACCATGCAAACATATATTTTTGTGTGTGTGGTATTAGTTTAAGCAGACTGTGTTTGTCTATTGTTGTGACTTAGATGAAGATCAAAACACATTTATTGACCAATTTATGCAGAAATCCAAGTAATCCCGAAGGGTGTTTATATACAGTATATGAGGAAGATGTAATTGTGTTACTTACTGACCTCTTTTAATGGGTGTCTATGGGCACGACTGAAGTGTATGGCCAGTATGAATGCCCTGAGGGAGCAGAGGAGAGCAGAGTTGAAATGCTGCACCTGCCTTGGATGAAAGCTGCCCTTGTGGATAATGAATAGCCGGGGGTTAGGAAGGTTATTCAATATTCTTGCACATGAAAGATGCATGTGTGTGAATGTGCACAGGTCAGAGAGGTGTCGCTGTTGGCCGACTGGCCTTTTAGATAAAAGGAACCCTGTTTATGGGTCAGAGCACTTAGTATTTTTTTATATGTGTGTGTGTATGTGTGTGTGGCTTTAGCTGATCAAAAGCAGTATTCTTCGTCCATCTCCTGTTAAAAAAGGCTAAAAACACTCACAAGCACTCTGATCTTCCAGTTCAGCTACACGCTGTTGTTTCAAACGTTTTAACCTCCTGCCCCCCAATATGATCAAAGCCAGACTGCGCAGAAGAGAAGGGAGGGTAAAGGGCCAGAAAGACGTAAAGAAGAGATGACAAAAGGAGAAGGAGGAGTGATGGAATGACACATCTGAACACCGTTTCTTCCATTTCAAGAAGCTGTCACACGAAAGTTGACACTGTTTGGCTCCCTGTTTTTTTTTTATTGTTGGCAAGACATGCCTTTACTCGTCATATCGCAGGAATACAATGCTGTGATGTCTTAGAACCAGTACAATTGCTGGCGGCTGTGTGAAATGCGTAAAAACGCTTGTCTGTGGGCCTCGGCAATAGATTTTGAAGGTGAATACAGGCAAGACCAACAAGTCAAACAACCATACCCTTTTATCACCTTGTCATCGGCCTTCGTGTGGGTGTTTCTGTGTTTATACGCGTGTTTCTAAGCTAGCAAGCTCTGTGTTGAATAATCCATGATATTAGAGCTGCAAAATGTTGCATTGCATTCCGAAACAACAACAAAAAAAAAATGTCATAACATTTTGAAGTCACTCCTCGCATATTTATGTCCTTACTGCTACAGAAGGCTTTTATTCACGCACCTCAGCAGAATTAATGCGGCCTGAAGAAAGAAGTTCAAATTCTTTACAGCTGGAGCCTTGGATTACGGAGTATTGATAGGTCTGGCAGATCAAGGGCCTGTAATTATACCACTTTATAACATCAACTCTCACTACAGGAAAGATGGGAGCATGATTTTTTTTTTTTTTTTTAATATTTTATAAAAGCAGTTGTGTTAAAGTTGTATTCAAGGGGGGGCGTCGCCTGACCTGGGCTTCGGGGGCTTTAGCCACGAATGAATTTCCAGCAGCCCCGAATTATTTCGCTCAGCTCAGCTGTATTATTATAAGAGGAGAGAGGCCGCTGTCCGCTGTGTGAATGGAAAATCTCTTAACGCCAATCACGGAGCCAGTTCAAGTATAAAGTTCCACCTTTCAGGAGAAACAGCCAATCAGCTTGCTGGTTTTGCAGAGCGCGGTGGGCTAGCAGGGAATCACAATAAATGTAAAACTATATGTTTAACTTTCCCTGTTGTACCTAATCAGTCAATTACTATTTCATTTTTTAACTGTTTTTATTAATTTAGGGTTGCAGGATTACTGTAAGCTGTAATTAACGAAAATGTATTTAGCTAACCAACCAGTTAGCTTGAAGCTGGATGTTGGATAGCCAGAATTTAGTACTGTACTTAGTTTAAATTAGTTTCTTAATCCTGATCACTGCCCTAAAATTGTATGTTTTTCACTGGATCCAACTGATCAGCTAATAAACAACACCTTATTGTCTTAAACATTATATATATATATATATATATATACATATGGACGTATCTCTTTTTAAAGTCTATTATTAACATTGTATTCATCTATTTTTTTTTTGCTAACAAAGTCTGATTTCTTCATATATTGTGTAATTTTGTGGGACAAAGTAAACCCAATACAAATCAAAGCCTTAATTTAAAGCCCTGGTGTTTTATATGATATGAACTCGTAACAGTAGAGTAAATCACAAACCTATATTAAAGCCCAGTCATGCAAAAAAATAAAATAATAATAATAATAATAATAATAATAATAATAATAATAATAATAATAATAATAATAATAATAATAATAATGTGACATACCGTGAAAGCGGCAGAATCTTGAAAAATACTGTGATATGCATTTTTGGCCATACAGCCCAGCACTACTTATTATATATCTCCAAAATGATCAACTTCCGAAGAGTAACCATTTGAGTATCTCATAGTTCTTTATTTTTTGGAACATGACCTCATGCATCAGTCTCATAGCTAGCTCCCTCTCCATCATTCTTCTGATTGATTTTCTGTTTCATTGTGCTCAGAGTCTTCATTAGCCTACAGACCCTCCTCGGCTTTGATCCGTTTTTAATTTATTTGTGGACGTGTATCTCCTGTCTCTACCACTGTAGCTGAACAGCTTGCAGCAGAGATAGATGTGTGAGGTAGAGGACAGTGCCTAATGAACCATTCTAAAAAACTCTTGCTAGAGCAGGTATTTCTTTATAGTCACTGTTGCTGACCACATTTATCATATGTACATACAGCTCTGGAAAAAAAAAATGATGAGTTTATTTGATTTTACCAAATTAAAAAGCTCTGGAATATAATCAAGAGAAAGATGGATGATCAAAAGCCATCAAACCAAGCTAAACTGCTTGAATTTGTTAACCAGGAGTGGCATAAAGTTATCCAAAAGCAGTGTGTAAGACTGGTGGAGGAGAACATGCCAAGATGCATTAAAAATCTGTAATTAAAAACCAGGGTTATTCCACCAAATATAGATTTCTGAAATCTTAAAACTTAAGATGAATATGAACTTGTTTTATTTGCATTATTTGAGGTTTGAAAGCTCTGCGTCTTTTTTTTTTTTGTTGTTATTTCAGTCATTTCTCATTTTCTGCAAATAAATGCTCTAAATGACAATATTTTTATTTGGAATTTGGGAGAAATGTTGTCCGTAGTTTATAGAATAAAACAACAATGTTCATTTTACTCAAACATAAACCTATAAATAGCAAAATCAGAAAAAAAACTGATTCAGAAATTGAAGTGGTTTCTTAATTTTGTCCAGAGCTGTATATTCCTGTGTTTTATTTACTACTTAATAATGCATCCGTTCATGGTTCTGAAATCTTCAATATCAATCCACAATGCAGAAATTAATAAAAATAATTAGCCAGTTATAAACCATTCATGAAAAAGAGTGGTTTCAAAAGTTTGTGTGGTACCGCACACTGTAAGCCCGGATAAGTTGAATTTACTTAAAAAATTTGTGGAAACCGGTTGCCTTAAAAAAGTTAAGTAATGCGTAATTAAAACTTAAATTTTCATAACTTAGAACAACAAGTTATTACAACTAAAGTGGAAGTTGATTTAACTTTTTATTTTTATATTGTAAGCCCGGATAAGTTGAGTTTACTTAACTTTTTTTTAATTTTCTAAAATTAAGTAATGGGGAATGAGTTAGCATAAATTAAAACATCAAGTTATTACAACTTAAGGGGAAGGTAGCCCAGGGGGAATCACTACACACTGATGGTGAGTGTTAAGGAGTGTTAGGAAACTGTTGGACACACCCAGTATGCAAATAGATTGTGACAGAGGCCAATGGAAAAGAAGCTGTTAATGGAAACAGACTAAACTCAGTTATTATAAGTTGCTTTAACTCAAAGATCTCAGTTTGAATGTATATACGTGCCCACAAATGTTCAACTAACTCAAAATAGTTGAGTATTGTTTAGAAATCTCCAATTTTATGTAAAACAGACAACGTCTGGGTTTACAGTGAACTGTATATCCAGGGAATTCCTAAAAACTCCTACAAATTCAGCTCATTTAACCAGCAGCCATAACTGATATAGGCGTTTAATTGCACACATACTTGCTGCATCCCAAAGCCTAGGTTGTCACTCAGGATAGCTGCATTTCTCAGCCCTTACATAACTGAAGGCTGTTCTGTTCTGTAGGATCCTCCGTGGCGTTTGTCAGTAAGCTGTGATGTGTCAGTACAGCCTGTTCGGGCTGTCTCTGATGTGCATGAATGATCCCTGAAGAAGAGCCTTTGTGTACCAGTGCTAGCAAGACCTGTCTTCTCTCGGTTTCAGCCTAGACTGTGGGACACATGTACTGTTTTTGTATAATCCCTATAGAAATTTGTTGTCGGTAGAAGGAAACAAACTGAAGCAGCTGCACACAAGCAGCCTATAGTAACTATTCCCAGCACCAAACTCTGGATGTAAAAAAAAAAAAAAAAACTATGCACAAAAATGTGGCATTTTGGCATTTAAGATATCAATCTAATGTGTACTATGATTTTAGCTTAGTTTTTAAATATGGGATGAACAGTGAAAGATATATTTTGAGTGTATTGTCACTGTCATGGTGAAATATCTTAACCTCCCAATTGGCAACTTTGCAGGAAAAGGAAAATATATTAAAAACAATATTTAAAAAAAATAGCTTTAAATATTTAATTTAAAGCTATTTTAAGCATTTATACTTGTCCATTACCTATGTAACTTTAATACAATGTAAATAAATTAACTTTATTATCATTATTATTATCACATTGCATATGTACAGGTGTATAGGTGAGTGAAAAACCTAGGTGCATAATTCAATTTAGTATTTAGAAAGAACATAAATGTATACAGTAATAGAATGTACACATAAAATAAAATAGTATATATAAACAGCTCTAAAAAAAACAGATAACACTTAAAAATGATGCATTTCTTTGATTTTACCAAATTAAAAACCTAATAACAAGCCATCAAACCAAGCTGAACTGCTTAAGTTTTTGCACCAAGAGTGGCATAAAGTTATCCAAAAGCAGTGTGTAAGACTGGTGGAGGAGAACATGCCAAGATGCATGAAAACTGTGATTAAAAACCAGGATTATTACACCAAATATTGATTTCTGAACTCTTAAAACTTTATGAATATGAACTTGTTTTCTTTGCATTATTTGAGGTCTAAAAGCTCTGCATCTTCTTTTTTATTTCAGCCATTTCTCATTTTCTGCAAATAAATGCTCTAAATGACAATATTTTTATCTGGATTGAAACAGCAATGTTAATTTTACTCAAACATATACCTATAAATAGCAAAATCAGAGAAACTGATTCAGTCTCTTCATTTTTGTTCCAGAGGTGTGTGTACATATTTGCGGACTTGTTGCAAAACGTTTGTATGTTTTGTACAGTGATTTGTGATTAAGCAAAACGGAATATGTAAAAGAGATTTCTTTATGGTAAAAAAAATGTTTAAATAAACTGCAGACCAGAGAGACATTCATGGTTTCTGTCTCATGCTTTTAAATCTGTTATTTTGGGATATTATCTGTTTATGGGTCTCACGCCTCTGACCTGTAACATACAGTACCTGTGATTAATAATTTTCATGTTCACCTTGTGTTAAAAGGTGACAATACCAATAATTGAGATGAATGGTTATTTAATGACAGCAACAATAAGTTATACAGTATATTTTTGAAAATGTGCTGAAAACCTTTCCATATTGAGGATCTTCTTATCATCCCTATTCTGTTTACTAGTAAAACCCACTCGCAATAGTATGAAGTTGTGTGTTAGATAGATAGATACAGTTGTGGTCAAAAGTTTACATACACTTGTAAAAAAACATAATGTTATGGCTGTCTTGAGTTTTCAATAAGTTCTACAACTCTTATTTTTCTGTGATAGAGTGATCGGAACACATACATGTTTGTCACAAAAAACAGTCATAAAATTTGGTTCTTTCATAAATTTATTATGGGTCTGCTGAAAATGTCACCAAATCTGCTGGGTCAAAAATATACATACAGCAACATTAGTATTTGGTTACATGTCCCTTGGCCATTTTCACGGCAACTAGGCGCTTTTGGTAGCCATCCACAAGCTCCTGGCAAGCTTCAGGTCGAATGTTTGACCACTCTTCTTGACAGAATTGGTGCAGTTCAGCTAAATGTGATGGTTTTCTTGCATTAACCCGTTTCTTTAGCACTGTCCACATGTTCTCAATGGGGTTTAAGTCAGGACTTTGGGAAGGCCATTCTAAAACCTTAATTCTAGCCTGGTTTAGCCATTCCTTTACCACTTTTGATGTGTGTTTTGGGTCATTGTCTTGTTGGAACACCCAACTGCGCCCAAGACCCAACCTTCGGGCTGATGGTTTTAAGTTTTCCTGCAGAATTTGGAGGTAATCCTCCTTCTTCATTATCCCATTTACTTTCTGCAAAGAACCAGTTCCACTGGCAGCAAAACATCCCCAGAGCATAATACTACCACCACCATGCTTGACAGTAGGCATGGTGTTCCTGGGATTAAAGGCCTCACCTTTTCTCCTCCAAACATATTGCTGGGTGTTGTGGCCAAACAGCTCAATTTTTGTTTCGTCTGACCAGAGAACTTTCCTCCAGAAGGTTTTATCTTTGTCCATGTGATCAGCAGCAAACTTCAGCCGAGTCTTAAGGTGCCTTTTCTGGAGCAAGGGCTTCTTTCTTGAACGGCAGCCTCTCAGTCCATGGCGATGTAAAACACGCTTGACTGTGGAGACTGACACCTGTGTTCCATCAGCTTCCAAATCCTTGCAGACCTGCTTCTTGGTGATTCTTGGTTGACTCTTGACCATCCTGATCAATCTCCTCTCGGCAGCATGTGATAGCTTGCGTTTTCTTCCTGATCGTGGCAGTGACACAACTGTTCCATGCACTTTATACTTGCGTATAATTGTCTGCACAGTTGCTCTTGGGACCTGTAGCTGCTTTGAAATGGCTCCAAGTGACTTCCCTGACTTGTTCAAGTCAATAATTCGCTTTTTCAGATCCACACTGAGTTCCTTTGACTTTCCCATTGTAGCTTTTGTAGCTGAGTCTAATCACTGGGTCAAATGAGCCCTATTTAAATGGGCTCATGAGAAGTCAACAGCTGTAGTCAATCAGAATCACTTACAAGAAATGAAGAGGCCATGACATGAAGCTAATTTGATTGACACAACTCGCTACATCACCAAAATTGACAAATTTTGTTGCTGTATGTATATTTTTGACCCAGCAGATTTGGTGACATTTTCAGCAGACCCATAATAAATTTATGAAAGAACCAAATTTTATGACTGTTTTTTGTGACAAACATGTATGTGTTCCGATCACTCTATCACAGAAAAATAAGAGTTGTAGAACTTATTGAAAACTCAAGACAGCCATAACATTATGTTTTTTTTACAAGTGTATGTAAACTTTTGACCACAACTGTAGATAGATAGATAGATAGATAGATAGATAGATAGATAGATAGATAGATAGATAGATAGATAGATAGATAGATAGATAGATAGATAGATAGATAGATAGATAGATAGATAGATAGATAGATAGATAGATAGATAGTGAATGTCTGAAAGGACTATATGGGACTACATTTTAATTTTGGCTTTCTCTGGGTACTCTGGTTTTCTTTAAGTTTCCTCCCACCTCCCCAAATGAAATGAAAGACTCACATCTAATTCTGCCTTCAACGTGTTTACACATTTTCTCATTTCTCAGAAAATCGAACTCCAGACATTAGCTGTGTACAGTTTGACATTTTAGAGCACCTTCAGTGTCCTTGAGTTCGGGATTCATAATAAATATTGAGCAATGGTGAGCAGATGTCTAACCTATGGACATGCAGCGAGTTCTCTATAGCCTTTTCTCAACCTCAGTACTTGTTCACTTCAAGGGCACTTTTTGTGAGTGGATGAGAACGGGTCAAGTGCCCTCTGAATCACGCAAGGGTACAGAGTGAAATTCAGCCGTCTGGAGTCTGATAAAAGAGAGCTAGCTACTTCTTAACCAGTGGCTTACAGTCCTTCCAGTGATTCCACCCGTTCTTTACTTCAGTCCTACTGACTTTGGTCCAGCTCCCGCCATGGTGATTAATGGGGGGCTTCAGAGGAGTTTATCCATCAATCTCTTCCCACAAAGCCCAGACCCCCTGACAAACCACACTATGAAACCCACTGCGCATTAGTCTCTTGAGTAATTGAGCCTGTCTGCTCTATGGAAGCTGTTTCGGAAACTGGTGCTCCAAACGGCAGGGAGGGGAGAGAACCAGATCTCAGAGTGCAGGTGTGAAAGGAATAAAGGAAACTGTGGAGCTCAAGCTTCGGCTTTACTCTCTACCTGCTAATTTATCTTGATTGCTTCCAGCTCGTTTATCTTGATTCTCTTCCAAGCCTCTCTTCTGGCTAATAGGGGGGAAGATCTTGGCTAATTGCCAGAGGAAACACTACTGGGGAAACACTAATGAGCGAGGGTGATATCATCATCAGTATGTGGTTAAAACCTGACGGATGCAAAAACTGTCATCATCAAGGTCAGCACTCAGAGTCTGACTATAATTCCAATATAACATACAGCTCTGGAAAAAGATACTGTATATTAATAAACCACTTCAGTTTCTGAATCAGTTTCTCTGATTTTGCTATTTATAGGTATATGTTAGAATAAAACGAACATTGTTGTTTTATTCTATGAACTACTGACAACATTTCTCCCAGATTCCATATAAACATGTTGTCATTTAGAGCATTTATTGGCAGAAAAGGAGAAATGTCTGAAATAACAAAAAAGATGCAGAGCTTTCAGACCTCAAATAATGCAAAGAAAACAAGTTCATATTCATCTTAAGTTTTAAGAGTTCAGAAATCTATATTTGGTGGAATAACCCTGTTTTTTAATCACTGTTTTCATGCATCTTGGCATGTTCTCCTCCACCAGTCTTACACACTGCTTTTGGATAACTCTGTGCCACTCCTGGTGCAAAAATTCATTTTTCTCTTGATTATATTCCAGAAGTTTTCAATTTAGTATCCATTATGAACTTTCCACTAACCGCTGTGCATAATTCAATATCTGTATTTAGAACATAATTATATATAAATGGTTAATTAGTATATTTGATTATTTTTATAGTAGCCACTATGCAATATTCAGAAACTACCATGGATTATTTAGCACCCATTTTCAGTAAGCACTGTGCATTGTTTAGTATCCACTATGAATTTTCCACTATTTGAATTTTGGACTTTTTAGTATCCACCACTAATACAGTATATTTTTTATATCTACTATCAATTTGTTAGTATCTGCTCTGAACTGTATTGGATCTACTATAAAGTACACTCAAAAAAGTAACTTGTTGGATTAACTCAATTGAATTGTGGGCAGGATTTCCACACATCGACTTTGTGTAGCCTCAACCCAACCTAATACCTCCATGGAACACAACGTAATTGAGTTGGTCGAAAACATCTTCATTATATGTAGCCACAATAACTGAAATACCCCAGTGTACTACAATGGAATTGAGTTGGTCAAACACATATTTATCTAATGTAGCCACAACAATATACATATATTAAATGGCCTAAACCGATTTAAATTTATGCAATGAAACCTAAGAGTGTTGATCCAAAATAAATGTGTTATATTGAACTTAACAAATACATATACATATATATTTGAAATTAATATTTTTCTGAACTTGTATTTAGTCTTTTTTCTGGTTTCATTCAACTATTTTTTAAATACTCATAGAAAAGTAGAGAGAGTTACTGCAGCTCAGTAAATGATGCTTGTTCTACAGCCTATACAACACAGAGACCAAATATTTAATCATAATATGTGATCTACACGTTTACCTAACCTAGCCTGGGAGGAACCACTACACACTGATGGTGAGTGCTAGAAACTGGGGGACACACCCAGTATGCAAATAGATTGTGACAGAAGCCAATGGAAAAGAGACTTCCAATGGCAACAGACTAAACTCAGTTATTATAAGTTGGTTCAACTCAAAGATCTCAGTTTGAATGTCTATATGTGCCCATAAATGTTCATCTAACTCAAAATAGTTGAGTATTGTTTAGAAATCTCCAATTTTATGTAAAACAGACTTAATTTATTTGAGTTCAAACAACTTCTGGGTTTACAGTGTACCTCAGTTGTCCCCCTCCACCCCACTTCAGACACAAAACACAACATTTAGTTGTTGTTTTTTTATTGTTATTCAAAACAGCAAAGAGCACAACTCCGCCCATCCAGAACTTGGGCACCATGTGCCATCAGCCCTGAAGTAAAAAAACACTAAATCCCTTCAAACATTTCAATATCAAGCAAAGAAAAGAGGCACTCAGGCTGGAGGCAAATCCAGGGCACCCTCCACACTTACCTCACGCCGCTTTATGACGGTCTCTCCCTCCGGCTTAGTCGCATGCGCACAAGAAGGTCCCGAATTGAAACAAACACATTTGTATTGGGTTCATGAATGATGGGTAAACGTAGTGTGTTGAAACAATAAGATCTAAATGCATTTAATATTTAACCAATTTGTTTGAGCAAATCAAGCAAAAACATAATGTGGCACAACAAAGGAGGGCTTGGGTCATTTTTTTTAGTGTAGAGAGTTGAATCTGTAACTATAAAGTAAGTATGTAAATATTTAACTTGTATTACATCATCCTACAGTCTTATCCTTATGTGAATACATATTATGTGCATAAAAAATAGTGCAGAACTTCTAGTTTGGAATGACTTTATGTGTTAAAACCTCTGAAATCATAACACGCTGTACCATAAGACGCTAAAGCAGAGGAGAGCCAGGCTAAATCTAAGTACAGGCTACCTACACACTTATCTTTAGCCGTGGATTACAGACCATTTTCTGTTCCAGACAATTCACACAAGCTGAACTGTCTCAAAATAGCCCCTTAATCACTTGTAATAACAAACATTGCCATTTCTTCCTCCTGCAGTGTAGTTTTAGTTTTAAACAGCTTTCAGCAAGCAAAGAAAAAACGCCCACGGTCAGTTCCTTCATATACCACAATGCAAAGAGGTAAAACTTGTGACAGTTTTTGATCTATACTGCTATAGTCTCTTAGCCTATGGTATAAATGACTGAATAATACATTATGTACAGGGGTTGGACAATGAAACTGAAACACCTGGTTTTAGACCACAATAATTTATTGTTTATTTTCTGGTCTATTTTCATAAATGAAGCGCACCGAGTTATAAGGCGCATTATGCGACACTAGTAAGGAACAGGGGTGTCACCATGTTCTCCTTCGAATTATTCTGGAGCGATTTGTAGTGCGAGGAATACAGTAGTTCGACATGTATCATATGTCAGATACAGTTAAGTCCCTCCTGCCACTGTTTCTGATTGGCTGGAATTGTGGAAAGTGAATGTCCACTAAATCTTTTAAAAACTGTATTGGATTAAAATTATATACAGCAGCTTTAAAAGGAATCATTTAAATCCCAATTTTGGCTGGGAAAGTAAATCTACAATGGAATCTGCTTTTGTAGTGGTAAAACACAGTTTTATAGGAGCTTATAGGATGTATTGTTACACTAGTAAACCATATGGTAATCCAAAGAATATAAACAAATGCAGATCTGCTGCTACTGCATTCCACAACTTTTATATCTTTGGCTTCCCAGATGTCCTTATAACCCAGACATCCAACCCCTTCAAAACGCTAGTAGATATTTAAACCTGACATGGTTATAACACACATTTGAATCTATATTTATATAGAATTGATGTGTATAACCTCATTCTTTGGCTGGGAGAAAGAGATCTACCTTGGGATCTGTTTTGGCATTGCTAAAAAAGAGTAACTAGAGCTTTTAAGAAGTGGAGGTATGCTAAGAAAAAGACAGAAAACGTCCCTCTACTTCAAAGAGCAAAGCACAGAAGAGTTGGTGGTGCATCCAGCCCACTTTAAGCCCTCTGACCAAGCTATTTAAGGTTAGCATTCCACATAGCCCCCAAGCAAAACAAAGAATTTGGCAGTTCATCACATAGCTCATCCCATCTCTCATAGTAACACCAGAACTCAGAAAATCAGAGCAAGACTCTTCCAGAGTAGGTGGATTGCATCATCTTATGACAGCGACAAGCTTTCTCAGTTTTCCTTTTGTAGCTGCGGGGCGCCGACTGTTACCAATCAATTTTTGGAGTGTCTGAAGAAACAGGGCGCAGGAGGTTTTTAATTCAAACACTTCTGCACTTCTTCCCCTCCCTCCATCCAAAGAAGAGGATGAAGAAAGGAGAAAAAAAATAAGAAGACTACTGGCTGTAAATCTGAAGTTACCTTTTGAAGTCAGCCTGACCTCAGACACCCAGTTTAAAGGAATGATGGGCCAAAAAAAAAAAAAAACAGTCCTGTTCACCTTTGCCTCCTGCTGCACTGGAGAGAATATGGGATATCTCTCATCCTCTTCTTCCCCGTCTCCCCGTGACTCCTCTTTCACCTCCTCAAGGCTTGTCATTTCCCATCATCTGTTGCACATTTACACTCTGCTTCTGTCATTCTTATTCCTCCTTTCAGTTAGAGTTTATGTTTTTTTTTTTCATTATTTTTTTTTTTTCGTCTCAGAATAACATATACTGTAGATATGTCAGGTCATCATAAATGATTGACAGTCAAAAAAAGAAAAATGACAGAAAAGTGTCTTTGTTGTTCTTCTGATCTATTTGCTTTGAGTTTTGACACCAAGGAACCAAACACTTTCTACACAGTACCAGTCAAACCTTTGGACACGCCTTGAATTAAGTTTGTGCATAGTAAATACTAACGTCATCCAAACAATGAGGAGAATTATATGGAATTATTCAGTAAATAATATTATTATAAATATTCAGCTGGATTTTTCTTAGTCAGCTTTATGAGAAGGAGTCATCTGGAATGGCTTTCAGTTAACAGCTGTGCTGAACTTGTCAAAAGTTAATTACTTCTATTTTCTTTCTTTCAATAGCCCTATCTGAGTAATGCTCTAATCTATATTATTGCAATAACTTTTCAACTATAAAAAAGAAAAAAATACGATAAGAAATGAATGTCAGTCGATGGCTCAGAGTGGTTCAGCAGACTAAGGCGCTGCCACTATGATTAGGAGATCGCTGGTTTGAATCCTGTTCATGTAGCTTGCCATCAGCTACCGGAGCCCTGTGAAAGCACAATTGACCTTGCTCTCTCTGGGTGGATAGATGATGCTCTCTCCCAACATCATTTCAAAGGGTGATGTCGATCAGCACAAGGCTGCGTCTGTGAGCTGATGTATAAAAATCTATCCGAAACATTGTAGGAACTTCCTTAAGTGCAGTTGCAAAGACAATAAAAAATGTTGTGTTTAAACTGACTCTCATCAGGACCGCTCCAGAAAAGGAAGAGCAAGAGTTACCTCTGTTGCACAGAGAAGCCTCAGAAACCACATGTTTAAAGCACCCCAGATGCTTCACAGTAGAGCAATTTGGTTTGTTTAACCTTTCAACTACTTGACTTCAGTATTCATTTACAATGTAGGTAGTTTACAATGCCTAAAAGCTCCTTGGGGAAAGACTTGTGATATAGAACATTTACATCATGATAAAAATCTCATTAACAAACCTAAAAAAACGATGTCTTCAAGAAACTGAATCACCTGAAAGATCATTGAGAAACCGAAAGTGGCTCTTCTTCTTCTATGACTTTGCTCCAAAGAACCCTCCTTGCCTCCTTTATTTGAAAGCGTGTGCTCAGAATGTAAGAATGCTGGAGCTCTTATGGCTTCTGTGCTCTTATCTGTCTCTTCTCTCCAGCAGTCCTCTTCTCTTTTTTTCCTACTTTTTTATTTTTTTTTGCCAACCTGCACCCACTCCTTTGGCCCGTGCGTCACATGTGCTAATTGTTCTCACTACATGTGACAATTAGGAGCCGTTCTGTTCTGCTAGCCTGCATAAAAACAATATTCACGCAGTCAAAGATCAGTCACATCGTCGGCCCCGTAATTACAGCTCCGGCTCCAGCCTTTTCTTTTCAGCTGCTGCCACACAGACACACATATAAAATGCCTTATCTGCAGGTGGTCAGGAACACAACGGAGAATCGCTGGCACACAACAGGGTAATGTATGCTGCTCGTGAATCGTGGCCAGTCAGAGGATGACAAGCTTATTTGTACCTTGCCCTTTGCCAATCCAGAGCCACCAGGCAGGGAGGAAACCTCATGTCAAATCCGGAGACGACTGCGCCTTGGCAGAATAGAAAAGCTGAATTCCCTCAGAAAGATACAGCTGGGAGAAAGCCCCGGAGACAGCCAGTGAAACTGACTTTCCAGACGAATACCGAGGCCGTGAAGCCAGAGGACTACCAAACTGATGGAGTGATTGATGTTGATCACAGGCGCTCTGTCTGGAGCAGGTTTCAACGTGCCTTTTTTTTTATTTGATAAAACTTAGGGTTGAAGATTTGGATAGGGTTTACTTCCCACAGATCTACTGTACTTAACTTATAAAGACACATTGGAAGAACCAGTCGTATTAATATTATATACCTATCACTGTCACCAAAGGTTTAAAAAGTATTCACATTCATTACTCTGTAGGTAGAAGTATAGATACTTGGGTTTAAAATTAAGCTTTTTACTTAATTAACACTTTCAGACATATTATTATCTCCAATGATGGGAAAAAAATATGTAAGAACGCTGTTTCCTGTCTGTAATACACAGAAAAGAAGACTCTAATATTCTACTATAAAATTTACACAGCGAATAAATCCATTTAACTAAACTATTTATTTTCTTTGTTTCCATCGCATTGCAGGCCTATGTGTAATATTTTATTTTTTATATTGAGCTTTTTATTTCATAAACCATCCCTAAACAGTAAAAACATGATTAAAATGTTTTTATCACAGTAAATTAGTGAAAAATAGACACACAACTAAAATAGATAATACAACTGTTTTTCCATTTTTTTCTTGAAGTTAAAATAAAATAAAGATGTAAAGAGTAGAATGTATAAATATTCAAATAAAGCATAGATGCACTTCATTTATTGACTCTTCTTACTGTCACCCAAAACATTTTTTTTTCAATAAAAATGTTCAAAAATGAATTGAAAAGGTAATATATTTTCTGCAAAAGGTTTTGCACACTCTTTTTCATTTAATGTTTTTCTTTTACCTCTTTTATTATTTTTTTTTACATTGTAGGTATTGTGATATTAAAGACATCAAAACAACTTAGAGAATCATAGAGTTAATAGAGTATAAGTGTTTTAAATTCTACAGTCACATGACCTAAACCCAACTGAGATGAGGTGATTTGAGGTGATTTGGGATGAGCTGGAGCCTCACAGCGTAAAGAAAAAGCAGTAACTATTATTAAGCACCTCCAGAAACTCCTTCAAGAAGCTGAGAAAACTATTCCAGGTGACTCTCCCTCATGAAGACACTGAGATTAAAATATACCAAGAGTGTGCAGATCTGTCCTTAAAGCTAAATGTGGTACTTAGAAGTATGTAAAGTATACTGCTTTATTTAACACTATTTGTTTTAAATGTCCACATGTGTTCCTGTATGGCTTTAATATATTCTTCAATATTAGATTTACCATGTAAAAAATCTTAAAAAAAAAAAACACATTGAATGAGAAGAGGTGTTTCCCAACTTTTGACTGGTACTGTACGAATATAGGCTATTCCTTTCCCTTTCCCTTCAGTTTTTTTTTTTTTAAATACATATTCTTTAAATGTTTTAAAGGTTCTTCACACTCTCATATATCTTTCAGTAACTGTCGTTAAAAATTACAGTTTTTTTTCTCTTTCTTGGCATCACTTCAGGCACCTTTATTTCAAGAGTATAAATTTGCACCAATAGTGATAGACTAACAGAGGTGGAGTCACACACACTCACTGGAATACATGAACAAACAAATTACTATAATTAAGCAACAGAACACGAGAGGGAGTGTGTTATTACGAATAACATCACGGCTGTGATTCGGTCATAGGCACGAGCCGAATGTGAGTGTCGTAGATCATCACAGCCGTGATGTTATCGTGATAACACATGACCTCTCATGTTCTATTGCTTAATTATAGTAATTTTTTTGTTCATGTATTCCAGTGAGTGTGTGACTTTTATCCAACAGTTTTTTTTTTTTTTACAAAATGAATAAAGAAAATAAATCAAAGAACTTTAAGAAATTAAGAATGAATATGCTTTAATATGGACTGTGCCTTCCTTCAAAAAGTAGTTCCACAACACCTGTAACAGAACTGAAACTTAACTACTAAACGGTGCATGGTTCAAACAGACTAACCATGCATTTTTGAGCATTTCTGCTTGTTTTGCTGGGCGGTGTTGGTTTTAGCTAGCCGGCTGGTCTGGGGTTAGGTTAGCGTAGCTCTGCGGGCGAGCGTGCCACGGCTGAGCGCTAGCCTGTGCTAAGCTAACGCTGCTGCGGGTGCCATTGATGAATCAAAGCTGTCCTCTGTGTATACGCCATTACTCAGCAACACATCGACGGAGTGATACAAGTTTAGTGTACGAAGGCCGTGATGTAATCACATATATCAGCACGGCTAGAACACTTCTCAACCAATCAGATTGTGAGTCCGGAACTAACTGTTGTATAAAATACTGTATAGTATGTAAAAAAAAAAAAAAAAACTGATGAAAATTCTAGATATTGCTGGTGACTTGTTTCAGGTGATATATAAACTGGTCCAATTTAGCCAGCTGTTGATCAGTGTAGTATATGTTGCAGTGGATTTTAGTCATGCTGGGTCTTGCTGGGTCATTCAGGTCAACTGGTTTGGTCTTCTTTCTCATGTTAGTGGATCAGCAAGGTGTGTCCAACCATTGTTGCCTTTCTTAGCCAACCACCAAACTAACCAAACAAAAACACCCCCAATGCTGGTCAAGAACTAAACTGATGAACCAGCTTAGCCAACCTTTTCTCAGCATAAAACTTTTCTAAACAAGAAAATCTTATCTAATTTATTAAACTTTTAATACTAATAATTAAACAGAATGTGCCTCCTAATAATTGAGTCTTCTATCAGGATAAAAGGTTCTTTCATCTTTAAGAGAATAAAAAAAAAGCATTCGCTTCATGTCTAACAGATGTTTCCTTTGAACAGACAGATTATCGCAGTGGGACTGAATGGAATCCAGAGTCCAAACTTGAGGATGACTGGATGGGAAGAAGTATAACATCACCAGTCTATTTTCATGCCTTGCGCCCACGCCATAAATATAGCTTTGGAGTTTAGGAATATACCTACACTGATGGGTGTGGTCGCCTGGTTCAGGTAAATTTCTGGCGTGTTTCTCTCTTGACAGCAGGAAATACAGGTGCGCCACTGATTCATTAAAACCCTGACAGCAGTCAACAGTCAGGCGCCCAATCCTAGTATAGCCATGCAGGAGCACACTTTAATGCACTAACCCGACTTTTAACTTAACGTAACATTGCTGTTCTGTTAAATGAGCAGCTGGATTACCTTTTTAGTATCCTCTGCTGAGAAGCACAAAGCACCTCGCTGTTAAGATATGAACACAACAAAGTCAGAGTGCACCTGCACACTGATTTGTTTATTTCACGTTACGCCAAAAAAACACACCCATTATTGATTATTAAGAGAATTAATACATGCCGTTTGCACATTTTGAGCTGTGCAAAGTGTGCCCTTTGCGCCCTCACAATACCAAACACACACCGACATGCGCTAAACCCAGCTGTGCAAGACCAGTTCAGAAACACACTGTAGATAAACGTTTCATTTGCCCTAAATACACTTAATGATGTTTTCTTTAAAGGAGCAGACAGCTCCTTTAGTCCACATCTGTTGCCAACAGTTGAACTTAGACTATTGAATTTAGATTATTGAATCATTTTGTGACCAAAAGAAATGGACGATGAAGATCACAAACTGGGATAACTGAAAACTTGACAATATCTCACCTCTCCTATGACACCCGTGATTCTCTCACAGCTCCCTGATGCCTGCAAATCATATACAACATCCAAGGAATCAGGAAATCGATATAATAAGGGTTGTTCTATATAATCAATCAAGACAAATTGAGTATGCGACACAAAGAGCATCTTGCTTGGTTTCCTCTATAACTAAAATTGCTTGAAAATTGCTCTTTACAGATGCTCTCCATCCAAACTGACTGAGCTTGACCTGATTTTGGAAAGAAGTATGCTTTGCCTCGCCTTGCCTGACTTTGCCATAAAGTATTGATTCAGGGGGGCCTGAATACAAATACTCTTTCCAGATTTTTATTTGTAAAAAAATGTTAAAAACTACATATCATTTTCTTTTTACATTAAATTACATTAAATTTGGCAGACGCTTTTGTCCAAAGCGACTTACAATGGTGAAGTACAAAAGTAATAGAAGTTAAAGGTAAAACATCTTTAGATAGGGCCTAAAGGAGGTCAAAGGGAAATAATGGGATAGAGGAGTGAAGGAGGGGAAGAAGGAAATGAGGTTAGAAGTAGTTAGTGTGTTAGAGGTGTTAGGAGAGTAAGTGCTCTTTGAAGAGCTCTGTCTTCAGGAGTTTTTTAAAGATAGTGATTTTACTTCACAATTAAAAAAGTTGTGAATGTGGAAACCTTTAAGGGGTATGGATTCTTTTTCTAGGCACTGTACACACACACAAATACACACTGCATAAATGTCCACTGCATCAGTTGCCCATCACAGACACCACCCAACCACACACACAGTCACACATGCCGAAAATGGATTTGCATTCCAATTATGATTCTAATCATTGTTAATTCATCTGTGATGCATGATACACACTGTCATTACCATGTTATCAGAATATCATGTTATAAATAACCCGCCTTGGTATTTAGAACCCATTTTGCACTATATGGCCAAAAGTTTTTGGACACATACTATTTCACTCTGCTGCTTTACAGCCTCTACTCTTCTGTAAAGACTTTACACTAGATTGTGGAACAATTAGCCAATTAACCAGGCCCTAGAAAGTCAAACCATACAAAGACATGGTGAAAGTCATGGGACAGGGACAAGTACGGTACCCTATGACTTTTGTGATGTCCCATGGAAGCTAAAGAGCATTGCATTGACCTTCAGGACCTCAGTCTGGGGACTTCTGCTCTACAATCAGAGTGATTCCTTTTTTAGTCACCTTGCAATAATCATCCAGGCCAATGTAAAACTCACAGTATTTAGATGTGGGCATTCTCGAACCTTCCCCTGGAGTGAAACTTTATGTTACTTACTTATAATTTAACTTATATACCACCTTTCTGCCACTCAAGACACTCAAGGACGCTTACAATTACATTCCCCACACTGGTGAGAAGCAACAGCCAATCGCACACAGCATACTCTCAACCGGAAACGACCGTCAACCTGAAGGACTGCATCGGGCACTGAGGAGTTGCCAATTCAAGACACACCCATTCACACACCAAGGTATCCAATTTCCTGGGCAATTTTAAATATCCAATCCACCTGATCTTCATGCTTTTTGGACTATGGTAGGAAACCAGAGAACATGGAAACTCTACTCATCGTGCTGCCCCTATCATATTAGTGCACTGTGGTTGGCATGAATGAGTCAGGATAATTTGTTATATGGTAAATCTCAAATACTGTGGCATTCTTTTTTAATAGGCAAAAAAAAAAAAAAACAGAATAGGGCAGGCAACCGACCAGATTCAAAAGTCTCAACAAAAAAAAAAAAATGACATAAATCCTGTCAGCTTACAAAAATCTAGACAAAACAGCGGAAAGGATACAACGTGATGGTGTATTGGAAAATATTATTTCCCATAATTGGTCCAAAATTCCAAAACATATAGAAAAGTGTTTACAGACTGCAGACAAACAAGACCATGGTTCAGTAGATACAGACTGTAACCACCTCTTTTGTTTGGACCAAAACCTGGTTGTTTAGTCTGGATTGTGGTTCATGCACACTTTTAGACCTGCTACTTTAGTCTTTAGTTCAGACCAAACAGAATAGACCAAATGTCTGGACCAAACAAGCCAGGTGTGAAAGCCCCCTTTTAACTCTGATATCAGCTGTCAAATATGGTCACAATTCAGCTCACAGTGTTCAGGTAGGAGGGCTGCCCTCTGCAAGTCAGGTGATCTGTGCTAAGCTAAAAGCTAATTTGAGCTTTTCCCTTTTATCCAAATCTTACCAGCCTTGAATTACAAACAAGCTTCCATTGCTAAAGTCTAAACTATAGCTTAATGCACATTAGTTCAGGGTTTCTCAACTGGTCTCAACCCAGGACCCACATTTTCTCATAGTCATTAAGTTGCGAGCCACTTTTATAGAACACAAACCAAACAAATTTATTTTTGAAAAATAGCCTCCAAAAACCCATTTAAACATTCATATGCATGCAAAGTTTCAGAGCATTTTATTTAAGAAACTGAGGTGGAACATGGAAGCTACATGTATAAAAGTTACTGCCATAAAATTAAATATCAAACCTGCACAAAATAAATAAGGCCAAAAATTAAGATACTCCACTTCTCTGCATATCTTTGCATTTAAAATACATTATTAAAAAAACTCTTTCTGTGACTTTTTTCATTATTATTGTTTTTAGAAAATATATTTATTTTTTACAAGCTGTCCACGACCAGCCCAGAACATGTCCTCAACTAATGTTTGGGTCCTGAACCACATGTTAAGAACCACTGCATTAAATAGAATAGAATCTGTGAATATGTTCAATAGTAAGACTTGAAAAAGTCAAACTCGATGAAGAAAAATGGGAGCAAGCCTAAAAACAAACTTGCTGCAGTTTCTTCTTCAGCTTGTTAACATTACATCACACTAACAGGACCAAACGAAAGGAAAGCAACACTATCCAGTAAGGTTCTGTGATAATAAGTGTTTTTATTACAGTTTCATATGATCACTATAACATAAATATGTTATGACAGGTCTCATAAACAAGCCACATACAACAGAGTTTACCTTTATTCACTTTTTTACAGCCTTACATTCTGAACCAAAAAAAAAAAAAATAGGATTCTAAATAAGTTTGAGAAATAGTCATGAGAATAGTCACTTAAACCTATACTAATCACATACATAATCAGATACATCTAACACCCTGCACAAGGCGTGTTACGATGCTCATTGCTATCTTCCACCCTGTCAACAGTTCATGCCTTGCAAAACAAAGTCAATTGTGAATACAGTATATCTGTGCTGATGTGTGTGGCGGCCTCAAAATGAGGTGTGTTCAGGTCAATTTCTGGTGTATTGCTATCTCAACAACAGAAAACACAGGTGTGCCACTGCCTGATTATAACTTAGACCGATATCAACAGTCAGATGTTTATTGCTATCTCGGCAGTGAAGTGTCAACAGGCACATCTCCAACGTCAGTACACCCCTACTTGTTACTCCCACATGGACACACAGAAGTGCACAAACCCATATGCAAACTTTTACATCAACAGTAAACAGAATCAATAAGCAGGTCTGCTGAAAAGCATTGGACACGTCCAGCTAGTTACGCCACTAAAATAGCAATGCGCCTGGCTCTTAAAAACACTGATTATTTTCTTTCATTTCACGCCCAAAACGCACCCAAGATTAATTAAGAGAATTAGTACATGCGTTTTGCACGTTTCAAACCATACAAGGCATACTTTTCCCATTGTTATGATAGCAAAGACACACTGACACTCCAAGGCTTCAGTCCTGCAGGATATCCAGTTAATCCAAACACCATGCACTTAAAAACTGGACTGCCAAAAGCGTAAAAAGTGCATACACAAATTTAATTTCCTCAAACAGAACAAGCAACACCCCCCCTCACAAACGCATTTACAAGAGCTCCCTTGAATGAGGCGCAGCATAATCAGAAGTGAACAGCCAGGACACAGTGGAGGTGGGGGAGCAAGACACAGTGCTGACTCAGAGATAAGGCAGCAACATTAGCTCCTTCTCATTTAAAGCTCGGTGGTCCAAACACAGCGCCGCTGTAATAGAGTGATACCCTTTTTTACGGCGAAGCGTGGCCTTAGATGCCTGTTGAGAAAGACGGCGAGAGAGAGAAGATGAGTTGAGCTTTGCGTTGCCTTGCCTCGCCTCAGGATGTAATCTCCTTGCCTGGTCTTCCTCATTGGACTTGCAAATATTGCCTCAGCAAAGCTCGGCGAGACATGAATGCATTTAATTAACGTACAGCTGCTTCACAACGGAGGCTTGTAGGTGCACACGTACAAAAATGTACACATCCGCAGAGTTTTACTTTTGATCGAGTGGGCAACTTGTATCTTATTAGCACTGCCTGCACCTTCAGGACCTTACTGTTCAGTTAATCTGCTACAAAAGTTTCCTGAAAAAGGAGAATACGATGCCAAGAAAGGGCGATAAAGGTAAAGGTGAAAAAGACACACTAAATACTTTATGAATTTTAAGGTGGTCTTTCATCTTGGCAAGCCCTGTTTTTACCCTATCTATGCTTAGACATGTTTAAAGGATTTTGAAGAAGCATCTATGTAAAAAGGAATTATACTTAAGTGCCTTAAAAGTATGGTCAAATTAGGTAAATAATACTAAAAGTGCATTTTCAATTTAATATACTCTATGAAATATGTACACTAAATATATTTCCTATGTATTTCCATTAAAGGTATTTTTAAGCCATGCTTTAAATTATACGTTGTGTTGATAGAAAATTAGAAAATATATCTATAGTGGCATTAAAATCTGCTTAAAGTGCACTTTAATGTAGTTTTTTTTTCAGTAGCATTAAGGTGTACACAATATGTGCATCAATACGCAAATTAGTACACTTACAATATACTTCAAGTTTATTAAAAACACATATTTAAATCTACTTAAGTTTGCAGAAGTTGTACGAAAAAAGCACAAACTCTCTCAGAAGCACAATTTAATACTTTTATGTTGTGTTTAAATATACAGTAACTTAATTACAACCAAAATATACTTAATTTGGCATAAGTTGTTCCAAAATAGTTCCATTAGTATGTATTTTAATTTTTAAAAAGTATGTAATGTTTCGTGTTAAGTATACGTATTTTTAAAAAAATATACTTAATACACTTTTTTTTACAAGGGCAGACAGTTCCTTTAGTCCACATCTGTTGCCAACTGTTGAACATCTATTGATGTTGATGAACTGATGATGCCTGATAATCATGTAAAATATCCTAGAAACTAGGAAGCTAATATAATTGGGGATACAATCAATGTACAAAAAGTGAGTATGTGACACAGAGTTCATCCTACTTGGTCTCTCCTTGTGCTTAGACCTATCGGTTAACTTTGTGGGCGGGATTTACATTGTGATTGGCATTTTTAATGTTTACTGGACTTGTCAGTGAGCTCTGTGGGCAGGATTCATATTTGTCATCCTTCTCCCTTAGCTAGAGCATCTATTTAGATTAGTTTTTCTGTTTAATGGCAGAGAATTCAAAACATGGGGTACAAAGAAGGCACTACCCCTCTGTCAACTTACAACCTCAAACTGCATTACATGTATTTTATTGAGATTTTAAGCTAAAGACAAACACAACGTATTGAAGTGGAACACAAATGATACATGGTTTTCAAATTTTATATCAAATAAAAACCTTTAAAAAATTGTGACGTGCAGAAGTATTCATCCTTAGTATCAATACTTAGTAGAACCACCATTTACTGCGGTTTTGTCTCTACCAGCTTTGCACATCTAGAGATTTTTTTTTTTTTTTTGAACACATGAATATTCTTTGATCTAAACCATTCCACTGTAGCTCTGGCTGTATGTTTATAGTCAGAGTCTTGAATCTCCTTCCCAGTCTCAAGTCTTTTAAAGCCTCCACCAGGATTACTTCCAGGATTGCCCCGTATTTAGACCCATCCATCTTTTCATCATCTCTGACCAACTTACCTGTCCCTGCTGTAGAAAAGTATCCCTACAGCATGATGCTGCCACCACCCCCCCTCTTCGGAGGACCATTAAGAAGGACCATTTATTCGTATTAATACAAACATCTGGTAACTGAGGTCACTGTGCAGAGGGAGGACATACCGATAAGTATATATACAAAATAAACCACATAGAAAATAAAGATAGAGGGGAAGAGAAGAGAGAGAGAAAATAAAATGAGAGAGGAAAAAAACACAAACGCAAAACACAAAAGAAGAAGTTGTACCCGTGAAAGAAAAAGAAAAAAATCATTGTTTTATAGTACGGCTTCCTATATTTTTCCATTTATACACCCCTAACATAATAACAAAAAAATAAAATAAATAAATAAATAAATGAAAGTAGCTAAACGTCTTAAATGTTAAATGTGTTATGTGACTGTGTGCATGTGTGTGTGTGTGTGTGTGTGTGTAGGAACGTTCGGCTAGTGGTGATATATGGATGATATGGTTATAGATATATAATGGATGTGTGTGGGTTATCTGTTAAAGACTGATGGAGTCACTGACGTAAGAGGTTGTTTAATGTTGACCAGGTTTTTTATGTGTTCATGAGTTCTGTTTTTGAGAGATGCAGATATTTTTTCCATTTCTATGTGTTCTGTGAGTGAGTTTTTTCCATTGACTGATGGTGATTTTTTTCCTTGATTTCCAGTTTGTGAGAATTGTTTTTGTTTGGCGATGGTTAGCGCCACCAAAAGTGCTCTGCTTTCCTCCTGGTTTAGGTTTTTTAGAGGAAGTTGAGAGAGGCTATTATCACCTGTTGAACAACAGAAGAAGAAAAACATTATGGAGAAAATGAGACACAGGAGAACGTGGAGTACATGGGCACGACTGCAACTGCTGGCAAAGATATTGTTGTATAAAAGCACATTTATTTGGCAAATTCAAACTAGCTTTGAGTTTTGCTCTTGAAGCTGCTGATAGGAATGCATTATATCAGCAGTACAGTCAAGGCAACAAAATGTATATAATTACTCATTTTTGCTGAACTGCTGAACTCATAACACACAATTAAATACATTTCCCTCTATAAACTGATCAATGTTATGTATATGGAGGTGCAATCCTTATGGCTTTAACTTTGTATATACTTTAAAACATGTTCTCACCATTTATGTAAATCTACATTACGTTTTATTGTACTTGGCTTGTGGTTTGGGGTGTTTTGAACTATAATGTTTGTTTAACTAATGTTCCTAAATCTTTGCATCCAATGCAATATTCGTTTGAAATAAAAATGCTCTTAATCCTTGTGCCCTTTTGTGTGTGTAGTCCACTGCCAGTGTTTATCATAGTTAACTTCATGTTTACTTACAATTAAAGCTATATTTAAAATATAAAAAATACCCAAATAGAAATGTAATGTTATACCTTATAGTACAAGTAAACTAATATATATTATAATAGTAAACTCTTATGTACTGTACATTTTATAAAAATGTAGATTCCTTGGGCTCTGACTGGTCCAGCAGACTATAGTGCTGCCACTATGACATCAGGATTGTTGGTTCATATATTGGTTGATATCATATATATATATATATATATATATATATATATATATATATATATATATATATATATATATATATATATATATATATTGATATTGGTCTTGCTATCTTTGGGTGGATAGATGGTGCCCTCTTCCCCACATCACTTCCAAAAGTAATGTTGGTCAATACATTTTTAGATTCTAGGAAGTCTTGGAAAGCGATTTAAGTGTATAGAACTAGTAAACTAGTAAACAAAACACCTGTAAGTTCATGTTTAATATAGTTGCAATTCAACTATGTTAAACATCACCACTTTGGGAACTGTCTATTTGAAGTGGTGTGTCCACATTGGTCTCTACATGATACTCTGGTTTTCTCTTGTCTCCCAGAAAGCCATAGGGTACGTGAATTAGCCATGCTAAACCACCTGTAAGTGTGAGTGCCCAGGGAGAAAGTTAAGAAGATGGGTGAAGGTATGGATATAAATAAGTGGATAAGCGGAACTCAAAGTTTACTACTCTTATACAGTAAGAGTAGTTCGTAGTATAATTGCAGTACAAAATAAACTACTTTTAATCAATAGAGGTAATAAAACATTAAACCTCTTAATATGTACTACTGCCTCTTAATATGTACTACACTGTGACTTGTACATTTGCTCTCTGTCACTTTTCCTTTCTTTCTTTTATCCTCTCTCTCTCTCATCTCTCTGTCACACAGACACACACAAACAAATCCAACCCTAAAAGCACAAATCCACAGCACTGTTTGCCTGAGCATCACAAACAGCACTCGACTGCATAGACACACACACACACACACACCTCCAGAATGAATGTCCCACCCATTAAACTCGATTAAAGCTCAACTGAGGGAATTTACTAGAAAATCTCATTACTATAGAATTACAATAACTCCACATGAGCGATCGTAAACAGAGAGGCGCCGGCGAGGGAGCAGCGCTGATTAGGCGGCGACACTTTCATTATTCCATCTTTAAATTCATTATTGACACGCCGTACTGTTTTCCTAGAGCTTTTAACGCGCCCCGTTTACGCCTCATAACTCAGAGGAAACACTGAGAGTGCCCCTGCCGACGGAGCGCGACGGATGCTTAACAAAGGCACGGCTAAATCATCCCAGCGACATCGATTTCCTATGGAGATGGGGCGGGTATCGCTTTGCGACAAAGGACAGGTGGTGTGTTTTGAAAATCGTCCGCTTGTCCTGGGATTGTAATCACGAAGAGTCTGACATAGGAAGAGTCCCTGCGCCTTTTGTAAGTGTGTGACTGGTGTGGCGATATGATTTCAATGGCTGTGCAAAAGAAAAAAAAAGAAACAGGGCCCTGGAGTGGGCAGTGGGAGGAGACCAGAGGGACTGCGCCGAAAGATGAAGGCAATCTCGGAGGAGTTTTGACGGACAGAACAGGAGTGACAGATGGGAAACAATGCTGTGTGTGTGTGGAGACTGTGAGAGTGAGAATGCATTTGGGGTGGAGAGAGAGAGAGAGAGAGAGAGAGAGAGAGAGAAAGAAAGAAAAAGAGAAAGCGAGAGAGAGGGAGAGGAGATAAAATCAGACATACTGAGAGATAGGGAACAAAATAGCACTGAAGTGACAGCCACTGCCACTTTGACATGCACACAAAAGTGTAAGTGTAAGAAGACGAAGGAGGAGGAGGAGGAGAGAGACTGAGACAGACTGAGACTCAGAGAGAGAAAGAGAGGGAGAGAGAGGGAGAGTTGGTGTAAATGGCGAGCCAGCCAGGAGTGGGTGGGATGGTAGAGGGGGGGAGTGGAATGCAAATGTCTGGCAGAGATAGTGAGCGAGCCAATCAGGGTTGACATATGGAGCAGACTTTGGAGAGAGCTCCTTCAGCCTGTCTCTTATCAGAGAGAACGCTGCTTTCACTCTGATTGAATGACTAATCTCTCCTCGTGACAGAGCACCAGTGTATGTGCGGGTGCATGCATGTGTGCGTATGGGTGTGTATTATGCGTGTGTGTATTAGTGTGTGTGTGTGTGAAGAAGACAGTGAGAGAGTATAAATGCACAGAGGGTACAGTGAAGCAAACCAACGAATAAAAGAACAATTGCCCGAGGCACCAGAGCCTGAGGGAGGAGGAGAATGAACGAGAGAGTAGGAGGCGGAGGGGGATAAGGGCGTTAGGTGGAGGGTGAAAGGAGTGTTTCGGAGAGGTTGTGACAAGGAAGAGGAGTTGTTACCAAGCGCGAGAGTGAGAGAGAGAGAGAGAGAGAGAGAAAGAGAGAGAGAGAAAGAGAGAGAAAGAATGAAAGAGAGTTAGAGAGGGGGCAATATATTATACATACACACAGACCGGGACAAGCTATGCATAAAAAAAAGAAGAAGAAGAAGAAGAAAAAAAAATATGTTCTTCAGGAGGCGAAATATGGGCATATTAATGCATGACATTTTCAGAGCTAGTCTACATGTCAAAAAAGGAGTGCTCTGCTGGAGGGAAGTGAATGAGTGGGAGAGAGAGAGAGGGAGAAAGAGAGGAAAAGAGAGAGAGAGAGAGAGAGAGATCAACAAAATCTTGTGTTATTGTGTACTCAAGTGCCCACAGGTGCCAACTAAGGGGCGGGGTCCTAAGACAGTCCCCTCCAACCCAATGCCATTGAAAATATGGCCCTAAGCTTAATTTAAAAAATAACATGTTTGTTAAACTGCTAGAACAGTCCTATTTTACTCTGACATGGCAAATGTCACGGGACATGACCTGTTTTTTTTTATATTTTTGAAAAGAGGACTAAAAAAAAATTGGTGCACATCTTGCTGGCGCATTTGTGACAGAAGTGTCTGTGATGTATCAAGGGCCACGGTATCCAGGGTAATGTCAGCATACCACCAAGAAGAATTAACCACATCCAACAGGATTAACTGTGGATGCAAAAGGAAGCTGTCTGAAATGGATGTTTGGGAGCTAACCCGGATTGTATCCAAAGAACATAAAACCACGGCTGCCCAAATCACGACAGAATTCAGTGTGCACCTCAACTCTCCTGTTCCCACCAGACTGTCTGTCGGGACAGTAAATTATTGTGGTCTAAAACCAGGTGTTTCAGTTTCATTGTCCAACCCCCATATCTGGGGTCTCTTGCATTGAATGAGAATGTAATTTCTGCCTGAGTCTCTTTTACCCAAACATGGACGAATCTAGACAGATGCCACTAGTCACAATCATTACCATCCACACTAGACAGTGCAGTGGGTGGTAATGCCTTCTATTATGTACTCCCAGTAAAAAGTGATTACGAAAAATTAAATGGATGAAATGGATAAGGGGACTGGCAACCACTAATCAGGCCTTGCTCACAAAATACGATATCACAACTTTATAAAGGTGTCGGTCTTCCCATACTGTATCCTGAGGTTTCACTTTACTGTAATAAAACAATTTACTGTACATAACGCTGTCCCATGACTTTTTGTGAGTCACTTATCCGATGTAAATGATCACTTACTGCTGTCTTGCTTTTTATTTTATTCCTCTTCCTTTTCCTTCTTTCTTTTCTGGCTTCCTGATAGATAACTCCGCTTCATGATGACAGAAGTTTCATATTTTGTCGGCTAAAGGAATCACAAACCAGGCTGTCTGGTTACTGTCAGCAACAAGTGGGAGGAGCCCCCTTGAGGGGGATGTACTTTTACTGTAAAAAAGTAAGAGACCACTTCAGTTTTCCGAATCAGTGTCTCTGATTTTGCTATTTATAGGTATATATTTGAGTAAAATGAACATTCTTGTTTTATCCTATGAACTACAGACAACATTTCTCCCAAATTCCAAATAAAAATAGAGAAACAGCTGAAATAAAAAAGATGCAGAGCTTTCAGACCTCAAATAATGCAAAGAAAAGAAGTTCATATTCATACAGCTTTAAGAGTTCAGAAATCAATATTTGGTAAAATAACCCTGTTTTTTTATTACAGTTTTCATGCATCTTGGCATGTTCTCCTCCAACAGTCTTACACACTGTTTTTGGATAACTTTATGCCACTCCTGGTGCAGCTTGGTTTGATGGCTTGTGATCATCCATCTTCCTCTTGATTATATTCCAGTGGTTTTTCAGTTTGGTAAAAATCAAAGAAACTCATCATTTTTAAGTGGTCTGTTTTTTCCAGAGCTGTATGCTGCTTTTACATGCTGTTATTTTATTTTTTGTTCAATTCTACACTCTAAGAAATATAAGTACAGATTTGTACTTAAAAGAGTACAAAGCTTGTCGCTGGGGCTGTACCTTATATTGAGGTACAAAAAAGTACCTTTCAGTGAAAGTACTTTTTTGTACCCATGGTTTTTGTGGAAGTAAAGATCATAAAGATTATAAACATTATAAACATTGTCATCAACTAAAAATGGCTCAAAAATTTGATGATACAAAATTGTCTGGCTTTCAAATAAAAAATGTGCAATTTAAATATATACTGTTCATTAGTACAGTGATGCAGAATACTGAATGTACCTTTTGGCTGGTTAAATGGTACAAATCTGTACTTATTGCTGTTAGAAATGACTTTGTACTTCAGAGGGAACAAATCTGACCCTGTAAAGACCAATATTGTACCTTTGAGGGTACAATTATAAAGAATGTACCTTTGAGTACAAAAAAGTACTCATATCGTACCTCTGTTTTTTAGAGTGTAGCTTCAATGAAAAATCTACATCTCCATAAGGAACGTTCTAGTGTTTCTTTCTGAAAACTTAATACTTATTCATTTACAGAAACAACAGAAACCAAGAGAGTAAACTGTTGTGTCCATATTCACTGCCCAATCCAATGCCTTGACAACAGTCTGAAGTATAGAACTAGAATTTTCTAATATTGGAAACCATTGTCTGGGATTGGGGTTTGGGATGCAGGACCAATTTACTGGGCTTGTCTGGGATTAAACATCAAAATGTTCAAGGACCAATGCCTTAGAATAAACATCAAGATCAACTCTGCTCTTCACACTGATCTTATTTAAAAATGCTCATTTAAATCAGCCTTCCACTTCCACAGATTCCTTTACCACAGTTGGTTTAAGCTTGCTTGGTGTAGGTCTGGCCAAATGATATCTGTAAAGCTGCTCTGTGCCAAGGTTTTAACTGTTTAAAGCTCTATATCTATGTATCTAAGACTAAATTATATTAGAGCAGTTATAAATCCTTAGCTACACTCAGTGAAAGTGACACTGAATGACAGTAGCGGCTGACAGGAGTCAGGAACAGTAGTGAAGGCATAAGTGTTTAATTGTCAGAGCCCCTTAAGCAGCATGAGTAAGTGAATGCAATGACTATTGAGACTTGCTCCACTTTAAAAGGAATTAAAGTCAGTGATGTACTGACAAATGCTGATACTATTGATTTAGCCTGCGTGAGAACCTGGAGGAATTAATTACAGGTTAATATGACTGCTGGCAGCGTTGTCAAGTTGCATTCGTTCAGTCTTGGCAAGCTGTTGTATTTTCCTACTAAAACAGTTAAAAATTAAAAATTATTTTGTTAAATTCTACAGTTCTAATAAAATCTAATAAATACAGTAAAATCTATCTACATAACATGTGTATGCATACTGTACATTTCTAGAAGACAACTGTACTATATCATTAAAAGAAAACAATACAATCTTTGGAATGAATCCATAATACAGCCTGTGAGATGAGATCCACTCCTGAATATCGTTGCTGTCCAATAAAAAAAAAAAAAAAACTTATCTCCAAAACAGCGACTTTACAGGAGAGAGAAAAAACCTTGTAAACTTTCAATGGAGGTCAATATAAAATGAGTTTATTTCAGGTCATTTTGGAGTATTTCTATTGCTCTGTTCATTGAGAAATTGTGGCACAGTATAAGGGACAGTTTGTCTGTTTAAATTATGCACTAAACTAAAAGATGTAACACCTTAGCCCATGTCTGTCTTCTGTTTCTCCCTCATTTGGTCTCTTGTGCTCCTGCCCCTCTGTTTTCCTGTCAAGTGTTCCCAGCCATGTGCTTGTGTTGTGTTTTTGTACCTGTCTCCACCCTAGCTCCGCCCCAGCCCTGCCCTAGCAATTAGTGTTCTCACCTGTGTCTTGTCTGTAACCCCGCCCCCTCGTCATCCAAGCCCAGGTGTTTCTCACTCTCCTCCTGTATTTAAGCCCCTCTGTTTGAATGTGCAGTGTCGAGTCTTTTGTATCTTTGTACTCTAGTTTTGTGTTCCGTGGTCCCTGAATCCAGGTCTGTTTTGATATCTTAGTTAGTTTACAAAGTTTGTTAAGTATATGTTTCTAGTGTTATTATAGTTATTCTGTGTTTTATTTATTAAGTTACACCTAGTTTTGTTCATAGTTTTCTTAGTTCTGAGTTTTTTGCGTTACCCGCGTTTTGTTTACTGTTTTGATTTAACTGTTGAAGACTGTATATCAGTTTTGTGTTTGCACAAAAAGTGTATGCCTAATAGCATGTACAAGGCCATGAAAAATACGCTTGACACCAGTTTCTTTCCACTATTTCTAAATTTTTTTTCTAAGGTTTTTGGGCACCATGCAAATAAGAACCAGCCAAAACGGGCACATGTCACCTCGCTGCACATTGAGCTCCATTGGCTACCAGTTGCTGCTCGCATCAAATTCAAATCTCTTATAATCGCCTACAAGTTGATGACAGAACAGCTCCTTCCTACCTGCACTCACTCCTGAAGGCTTACGCTACCTCCCGGCCGCTGCGCTCCTCCAATGAACGTCGCCTCGCTTTACCAAACAAACATTCACACAAAGCAATCCAGACTGTTCTCATACAGAGTTCCCCAATGGTGGAACAAACTACCTTCCACTACCAGATCAGGAGAATCTCTCGCTATCTTTAAGAAACTCCTGAAGACAGAGCTCTTCAAAGAGCACCTACTCTCCTAACACCTCTAACAAACTACCTTCCACTACCAGATCAGGAGAATCTCTCGCTATCTTTAATAAACTCCTGAAGACAGAGATCTTCAAAGAGCACTTACTCTCCTAACACCTCTAACAAACCAACTACTTCTAACCTCATTTCCTTCTCAATCCCATTATTTCCATTTGACCTCCTTTTTTTATCTAAACATGTTTTTTTGAACATTGAACTTCTATTACTAAATGTACATCATTATTGTAAGTCGCCTTGGACAAAAGCGTCTGCCAAATGTATGTTCATTTCAAATGTTCCAACACATAAACCACCTATGTACAGTAAATGTGGAGGAATGCTGGTGCACTCTTCATTGCAGAATTGTGATGCACCAGAGCTTTAAAAGTGTTTATTGTTTTTTTTTTTTTTTTTTCTAATCTTTCCACACTGATCTAATCACTATTTATTCTACGGTACAGTATTGGATTCAAACAGGAAGGCAGTAATCAGCTTAAGCTTAATTGATATAGTTTAATTGATATCAAAAATCAACTTAATTGTTGGATATGCTTAATAAAGGACAATTCCTTTTTCACAACAGTCATAATGGAAGCAGAATGTTCCTTTAATAAATGTAATAATAATTTTAAAAAATATATGTTGTATGTGTTTAATTATGTTGTCTTTATAGAAGTGGTTGTTTGTACTCTATGTGAATCTATTGTAACTCACAAATATGATTTTCAACATCACAATATCGTAACGCCTAAAAGTCATATGAAATCTCAAATCGAATGTATAAAAAATGTATAAACATTAAAATCAGTATTCTAACAGTGCTGGCTGTATGTTGACATGTGGCATGGATGCCATGCTATCCATTATTTATCCATTATACAAGTTTTATACCATCCTGCATTGAAATTTATCACACAGTGCAGCAGATGTGTCACTGCGGCAAATCGGCAAATCCGTTCAGCATATATAACTGTCATTTTGAAGGGTTTAAGGGTGGCACATATTAAGAAATACAGCCTCTGTTGAAGTGCGTTGGGTAATTAAACCTTCCCCTGTCTTCCCTCGGCATGGTGGAAGTGGAAGTGAGGCTTTATGCTCTTACCTCTCACTGAGTCTTTCAGTCCTTCATAAAACATGCCATCTATGGATGCTGATAATTGAGAGAGAGATAGAAAGAAAATGAGAGTGAGTGAAAGAGAGAGGGAGAGAGAGAGAGAGAAATGCTATCTTTCTTTCTCTAGCTTGCTCTTCTTATAATACTGAAGAGGAGGTACAATGAACCATACAATCCCCGAAAGGTCACATACTAGCACACATACAGACCAGACATGGACACACACACACACTCACTCTGACTTTCCAACAAATGCTATACCTTTTAGTCACCAAAGAAGAAGATGAAGAGGAGTTGAGAACATGTCTTGTTTAGACTTTAAAAAAAGTGATTTTGTGTTTTAGTCACATTAACCAGTAACATATTTCTTTGGACAATAAGGCGCACTTAAAATCCTTTAATTTTCCTAAAAATCTATAGTGTGCCTTATAATCCAGTGCGCCTTATGTATAAATTCAGGTAGTCAAGTATTAAGGAGCAGTAAAGCCACTCCACTAAAGTCTAGCATTATAAAGTTGAGTTTTCAGTGAAGTTTCTCCAGCACTAAGGCTGGGTGCAGCAGCATTAGCATTAGTTGCTAACCACAGCGCTAGCTTTTTCGCCATTCAGAGGTGAGTATTATTTGACTGTAGTCTGCATGTTTGCCGTGTAAACACAAGCTATGTGGGATAAACCGCTAAGTAGGATAAACCCATACAATGTACCAGGGCTCAGTGTTGTAGGCTACAGGAGCAAGCTACCTTTATTCTGTGTTGCTGAAAGTGACTGTGTGTTGGTTAACTTAAACATGCTATGTCGTTGAAACTGAACTAAAACAAATCAAAATGATGACCTGACTGACTTGAGCCAGCTGGGACTTTGCAATCACCAGATCCAGGCCATTTTGTTTGCAAAGGGAACCGAGTACAGCATTCGTAATAGCAGTGCTTGTTTTCAAGAAATTGCTTGATTTGTAGAATGCACAGCCTTCCTTTAAAGATATAGGGCCCTATATTAGCTTTCTATAGGCGAGCCATCAACAGTGCACCTTCTGCACCTTAGAAAAAAACAATTAAAAGCATGTACTAATTCTCTTAATTTGTCATTGGTGTGTTTTGGATAAAATGTGAAAAAAAAAAAATCAATCAGCATGTCACTTGCCATTCCCTTTAAAAGTAACTTGGCCCAACTGCATTTCCAAGATAGCAATGAACGTCTGACGGTTGACTTTGTTTTTTATTTTTATTTTTTCTAATTTTTCCCATTTTCTCCCCAATTTACACGGCCAACTACCCAACCCACCCACTAGGACTCCCCCTATCACTAGTGAGGGTGAAGGCTAACACATGCTTCCTCCGATACATGTTAAGCCACTTCTTTTCAAGCTGCTGCTGATGGAGCATTACCGAGCAGCCAGCGCGCTTGGAGGAAAGCACAGCGGCTCGGCTCCGGTACATCAGCTCACAGACGCCCTGTGCTGTGGACATCACCATAGGAGTGATGTGGGGAGAGAGCGCCATCTACCCACCCAGAGGAAGCAGGGCCAATTTTGCTCCCTCTGAGCACCGGCAGCTTGATGGCAAAGCTGCATGAGCTGGGGTTCGAACCTGCGACCTCCTGCTCATAGTGGCTTGACTTTGTTTTTCATTGACAAGATAGCAATACACAGAAATTATCTGAACACACGTCACTCCAAGCCCACCACGCCCACTGGGGTAGAAATATTTAAAAGCATTTTTGCTATGTACACAATGCAGGTGCAAGGCATGAAATGTTGGCGGGGTGTGAAATAAAAATTTGCTATAGGGAATCAAAGAGTACATAAGGTTCCATCTCTTCCATAAACATGAAAAAAACATCTCTTGGAACACAAATTAACACAAAATAAAATTTTATCTGTGGCAGTTAGTAGTAGCTGCAGTTTTTTTTTTTTTAACACAGACTACTATGCCATAAATATATATTATATGAGTTCAGCCATCCAGCTACCAAAAAGGCTTAAATCATTCATTACCCAAAACTTTATTGATCAACAACAATTGACAAAAGATTAACTGTCAGAAAGTGAGCAAATCTATTTGAAAAAAAAAAAAAAACATAAATCTTGTCTAGTGGCTGCTGTTGATGACAGCTTCCAGTTGGAAGTGGTATCTGCCAGTCAGTATGTGGCAGCTTTTGGTGGCAGCTTTAAGTGACAGCAAGTCAGCATGGCAGGGTTAGCTGGAGGTGGGTGTCAGAAGCAAGCTTTCTCACAGTGCATCCATGGCTTTCTTACACAGCTTCTTCAGAAGGTATCTTCAGAAAGATTCGCTTAAAGGTTGGTATGTAGCACCTAGTGCTAATGCTAATGCCACAATCAAACACCAAAAGTTGTAGCTTCCCTGAACATGCTTCTGGCCTGTATCTACTTTTATACTATACATTTTTGAAAGATAGTATTTGCTGTAGGGTTACTGTATTCTGCTAAAACAATTTATATTCTCTACGTTACAATTATAGCCTAAAATAGCCTAAAATAGAATACAAAATCTGATCAACCAAATTGATTTTAACTTAAAAACTCACTTTTATCTCTAATAACCATGATAACAACATTAATGTGGTATTAACCTGGACCATATCTGGTATTTACAAGTCTCCCACAGGCCAGAAGTGGATTAGATGCAGATGCTGGAAATTGTACTATTTGTTAAATTACCTATACAAAATGCTACTAGGTACATCAAAATCATTTTTTTTTTTTATCCATTTTCTCATGCCTGGTCAGAGTCACAGTTTGTCTGGAGACTAACCTGGAATCATTAAGCATAAGGCAGTAATTCCCCCTGAACAGTCATGACGCACACACTCAATAGCTCAAACAGTAACACCTAGGGGAAAGCTAGAATGGTCAATTCACCTATCATGTGTGTGTTTGGAAGAAAATGGAGCACCTGGGGGGGGGAAACCCAGATAGACATGGGTAGAACACAGCAAACTTCTCAAAGAAAGTCACCGGAACATGGATTGAACCCAGCCCCCTTGAGGAATACAACACCCACACAGACAACCTGTGGTGCCACCATGCTGTCCCAGATTCACCACGTCAAACCATTTAAAAGACAAAAAGTAGTAATAGTGATTTTTTATTTTTTTTATAAAACATTTGGTTGCTTGAATATATGGTGCTGCACCATGTTACAGGCCCTCCCACACACGATTTTCTCATTTTCTGTAATTGTCCAAGGTTTCCAGATTTCCCAGGATGCATGAGAACATTTGCAGCAGGCACAGACTGCCCATCAGAAGTACCTGGAGATTTATCTGTGTCTAGACCTGGAGATGGCCTGGATAGTGATGCCAAGACAAGGTAAACAGCAATACCTCGGGGAGCAATAGCTCAGGGAACAAATACATTAGCTATTTGAACTCACCTGACCACCTAGATTTATCCCAGGAAGTGTGAAGAATCGACCTGAGCTTGGCTGATTGGTTGATTCCCATATTGGGTGTTGGCAAAAGTTTTGCAGGTCAATTCCCATATTGTATTTGGCAACTGAGGTGTTAGCAAATGCTTAATGGGCTGATTTCCAAACAATACTTGGCAACTGAGGTGTTGACAAAATATTTGCAGGCCGTTTTCCATATTATCCTCTGCAACTGAGGTGTTGGCAAAAGCTTTGAGGGTGAATTCCCATGTAATACTTGGCAACTGAAGTGATGGCAAAAGCTTTGCGGTCCAAATCCTATATTCTACTTAGCAATTGAGGTGTTGGCAGCTTTGCGGCCCACTCCTATATTGGCAAAGGCTTTGTGGGACAATTCCCATATTGTACTTGGAAACTGAGGTATTGGCAAAAGCTTTGTGGGCCAATTCCCATGTAATACTCAGCAACTGAGGTGTTGGAAAAAGCTTTGCTGGCCGAATCCTTGTTATACTCGGCAACTGAGGTGTTTGCAAAGGCTTTGTGGGACAATTCCCATATTGTACTTGGCAACTGAGGTATTGGCAAAAGCTTTGCCGACTGATTTCTATGTGATACTCAACAACTGAGGTGATGGCAAAAGCTTTATAGGCTGAATCCCATATTATACTCAGCAACCGAGGTGTTGGCAAAAGCTTTGAGGGCTGTGTCCCATATTATACTCTGCAACTGAGATGTTGGCAAAAGCTTTGCTGGCTGATTTCCATGTAATACTCGGCAACTGAAGTGTTGGCAAAATCTTTTAGGGCTGTGTCCCATATTATACTTGGTAACTGAGGTTTTAGCAAAAGCTTTATGGGCTGATTTCCATGTAATACTCGGCAACTGAGGTGTTGGCAAAAGCTTTGTGGGACAATTCTCATATTATACTTGGCAACTGAGGTGTTGGCAATAGATTTATTGCCCGATTTACATGTAATACTCACCAACTGGGGTGTTGGTTAAAGCTTTGCAGGCCAATTCCAATATTATACTCGGCAACTGATGTGTTGGTAAAAGCTTTATGGGCCGATTTCCATGTCATACTTGCCAATTGGGTTGTTGACGAAACCTTTGCAGGCCAATCCCCATACTATACCCAACTAATGGGGTGTTGGCACAAGTGGCTTGGGCAGATTCGCATACTATATTCTGTAATCTGGGTGTTGGCACAAAGGACTCTATTCTAATGGCTGATTCTAATATTATACTTGGCAAATGGGGAGTTGGCATATACTTTTTGGAATGTGGAATTTGGTCCAGATATGGCGAGTTATTTAGCCCCTGCTGTAGGCAAGTTTCCTCAGTTGAACATTCAATGTTGATTTAGAAACGGAACATAAAGTAGCTAAACATAAATGTGTTATTTTTATGACAATAAATAAATATATATTGTGATATATTTGTAATCATTTTATTTGCAGCTTTGTATTTATAAGCCTCAATTCCTCTAATGCAAATATTTACAACAATGATACTAACTATCATTAAAATCTTTTGATGGAAAAATGACCCCAGTTCAGTCCTGCTGGTCGCTGATGCATTCAGGTAGAGTAATATTATAAGCTTATATACAAACTCCATATGACTTCAAATTAAAGGGATCTACATTTTCCATTTTCTAGAGTTCTTGTTTCTTGCTCCACCAAAGTTACATAGTGCAGTAGCTACAACAAATACACAATTATACCTATAAGCCTGTGTAAATACTGTAACTTACTGTTATTTTAGGGTATAAGTACTAAATATTGCTATTAATGTAAGTGGCTACCACAAATGCATGTCACTTTGGCCACAGCAAAATGAATCATTCACTAAAATATGCATTAGGCTTCCTTTATTGTTGGATGCATATAGATGATTTTGTGATGGCTCATTCATTCATCACTCCACAATAGTAAATGCTTATTATTGTTTTGATTTATCATTGTAACAATAAAACAACAAGACCTTTATTCCTATTCATGTATTTCCATTCTCAGAAATGTACATTATGAGACAAATAACAAAACTAATAATTGTTGGCTTTGTTAGATCGCACTATTTATTAATGCAACTTCAGCACTAAGAATTCAATTATTAGGGAAGTGTAGACTAGGCACAAATCGTCTGCTGAAATGTAAATGCTGAAATTAATGCATTTAATGTATGCCCCTGAATGGCCTTTTTACAGCAAATTACTAGTTTCCCATGAAAACCGGAAAGAAAACACATGCCGCAGAAGGATGCACAAGCAGACTAAATAGATTAACAAGCTCGTACACACAAACACACACACACACAGATGGTTCGAGTTGAGGGTGGCAGTAACATCATCATTTTCCTCTCTGTTGAGACTAAACACAGAGCTTAGAGTCAGCATGTCTTTTTTGCGCAGTAAACACAGCTGCATGCTGGCTCTTCCTTCAAAGAGCTAAAAGTATCCTCTCATTTTGGTGTGTGTGTGTGTGTGTGTGTGTGTGGGTGTGGATGTGGGTGTGTGTTTGAACGTCAACTCAAAAAAGTAATTATCTTTGTCATGGTTTGTACAGAATTGCAGACACGTGCAGATACTGATAAAAGTATATAAAGTTTATTAAAACAATAGCTGCGGTCCAATCTGAAGGGAGCTGCCCAACTAGGCAGCATTTTCAGGCAGCATAGGCACGCTCCCGAGAAAAGGACTGTCCCATTCGGAAGGTAGCATGTGCTGCCTACCTGGGCAGCTGCCTTATTTTACCCCGATTCTGAAGGCAGCGTGAGATGTATCCTTCACGGCGAAGGCAATCCCATGATGCATTTCACCAGATCAGAGTTCCAGCGCTCAGATTTAAAAACATGGCGGACGGAGCCGGCACTGCCACGGAGTTTCTGTACAAATGTAAGTAATTCCCTCCTGTATTTCCACTCACCGCTGCGTGGGTTTATCAAACTAGCATATTTTAGACTGTTTTAAGTTGTTTTCCATCGTTGTTTTCGCCTGTACTTCATTTAATGTAAGACCTGACCGGCGGAAGCTACCGTTAGCTTACCGTTAGCTTAATTTACCAGGTAAGCTAACATGCATCTAGCCGACTTACAGAGTACCAAACGCGGCTGCAGCGCTGAGGAAACCCCCGCTAGGAAACAAAGACACCCTGGCCGTCCAGTATAAAAAGTTTTAACTGTTTTAAGTCACTGTTACGTATAACTAAGTGATTTACTGTGTAAATAGTGTAAAACTGTAGAATAACCTGTAATTCAGTGATTTAATGCGTAAACAGTTTAATTGTTAGAGGGAATAACTAGATTTACCTGTAACTGAGTGATTAACTGTGTAAATAGTGGAATTATGAGCGTGTTCTCCATAAACCGCTGTTACTAATTCAGATTTATTTTTTCCACAGGGATGAACGTGGGCCGGGGAAGGTGAACTCTGGTCAGACCAGCTGGAGGCAGCGTTAGCTCCCTTTATGAATATAATTTTTTTTTCTTTGAATGTAATAAAGTTTTCTCTCTTAACATTATTTTTGCTTGATGTGTGTTTATTGTCACTATGCTTATTGTAGTATCACATCTCAACTAGTGGGTATGGGTAAATAAATAAATAAAAAGTTTATGAATCATGTGTTTTATGCAACTAAAAGGTAAAGATAAATTAGCTGACTGTGTATGAATGTACTATTGTGTGAAACGTAGCTTAGTTTGATAATTTAGCTCTGATGGCTCATACAAAATATTTATTATATTATGGTTTCATTACTCATGCATTTCTATGAAGCATCTAATCAAAAATAAATTAAATACATAAATAAAACTGACCATACTCTGAGAATTAAGTGAGGAAAAGTGTATAATTAAAGTAAATCATGAATATTTAAATATCTGTAATATTTGGATGAGTAAAAGAGAAATAGCTGCCGCTGCATTGAGATTTATCCCGAGGTAAGTGATCATTAACTTTAGTTTTTTTATAAACAGCTCACGGGCACAGCGCGCTAGACGTGATGACGTATGCTGACTCCAGAGCGTGTCCCGAACGCGCTGCCCTATAAGATCCCTTATGGGTGAAAATGCTGCCGAACGAGGGAGCTGCCTTTGAAGGCAATGACTACCTAGGCAGCTCCCTTCAGATTGGACCGCAGCTAATAAATAGATGTAATCGTAGTCGATACAGAAAAATGGGTGATCACCAGTAAACAGAGCAATGAAGACAAAAGCACCTTTATAGTGCCAGTAATCAGTATTCGGGACTTCCTGGAGGAAGCAGGTGAGGTGTCACGTGATCAGGTGAGTGCGTGATGTCAGCGGGTGGTGCATTCTGGGTAGTGTAGTTGTTGACCTGACAACCTCCGTTAGAGCTTGGTGTGGAATGGACAGAGGAGCTAACAGCACCAGACGTGACAATCTTCCATAAGAGGTTTTAATGGTTGAACCATATGGACAAAAATACATGTATACTGTGTATATGGACGTGTTTTAAATGTACTTCAAAATACGTATATACATATACTAGTGAATAAATAAAAAAATATCAAGCATATCATTGAATAGTTACTTTATTTCAGTAATTCAGTTTAAATATTATATATATGTATTAAACACACAGAGTGATCTATTTTAAACTAAATTATTTATTTTATCGCTGATGATTATGGCTTACAGCCAGTAAACACCCCAATTAGAAAATTCGAATATTATATCAACTGGTATTTTTGGCAGTGTGGGCAGTGTGCCAAGTCCTGCTGGAAAATGAAATCCGCATCTCCACCAAAGTGCAGTGTTTTCCCAGAAATTCTTACAGCACTTCATGCTTCCCTCTGCTGACAACTTTTATACAGATACAGATTTCATTTTCCAGCAGGACTTGGCACACTGCCAACACTGCCAAAAGTACAAATTGTTCTTATATAATATTCTTATATAATATAATAATTTTCTGAGACACTGATTTTTGGGGTTTTCATTGTCTGTAAGCCATAATCAACAACAATAAAAGAAATAAAAGCTTAAAATAAAAGCTTGTTCCCACAGAAAAATGTGGGTAATTAATAGCATTCATTGGATTTGTCAGGACATAGGAACACATATAAGTGCATATCTGAGAAGGACAGCTGTACATTTCTTGCATTTCTAGTACAAGTCTAGCATCTATCTTGGATCCGTTTCTTCAGGTTATAAGTTTCAACAATTCAACATATCTTAAATGAGAGTCATTGGGTGGTAAAGCCACACTGTGACCCTCAGCTGAGAGCAAGATGGCTTGGATGGTCATAAATGATCTATAAGCCACCGAGTCACAGGCCTGCCATGAACTAGATGTCACTGTCTACAGTCGAGCAGATCATCAGAGGCGTTGTCGGTCAATGCAGCCGCCTAGCAGGAGATTTTCAAAGCACTTTATACTTCTCTATACCATCTGCTGACAAGCCTTGTGAAGATGCTGATTTCCTTTTCCAGCAGGATCTAGCACCTGCCCACAGTGCCAACTTCTATCAAATGGTTTGCTGACCATTATATTCCTGTGCTTGATTGGTCAGCCGGCTCTCCAGACATGAACCCCATAGAGAATCTGTGGGGGATTGTCAAGAGAAAAATGAGAAACACCAGAGCGGCAATACAGACGAGCTGAAGGCCAATATCAGCAGTGCCTAAAACTGATTGCCTCCATCCCATGCTGCTTTGATGCAGTAATTTGTGGTAAAGGCTCTCCAACCACACTGTAAAAAATTACAACAGTACACAGCAAAAACTAGAAAGTTGAAATTTGAGTTTGAGAGTTGAGAGTTGATTTTGACTCAAAGTGTAAATATAAGTAATTCAAATTTAAATAGTTTTTAGTGAGAACATTTCCATGTTAACCCAAATACTTCATTAAAATTTTAATGCCCAACATTACAGACATTTCTCAGACATTTCCAGAAACTTCCAGAGACAGCAGATAGAGGGGAAGAGGCAGCAGACATATTTGCATTTTTCCAAAATTATTAGTCTGTGATTCTATGTGAAAAGCTGTGGGAGGAGTAGCGTATAAAAAACACAAATAGAATAATAATAAGAAGAAGAAGTAAAAGAAACAGATTATGAAGAACAGTAAATTGGCTTTTCCAAGTTTATTCACATGCTTTTCTTTGTAATCTTTTTACTCTTCTTCTTCTTATTATTATTATTCTATTTGTATTTTTTTATACGCTACTCCTCCCACACTTTTTCCACATAGAATCACAGAATTTTGCCAGACTGTAGGACCTATGCTGAATTACGTTGCTTGTTAAACTTGCCCACCTATTTTACTTATCTGGAGGGAGACGAGACGTCGGCACCATAATGGATAGACTAAAAAACAAACTCTATGTTAAAATTTCTTAGTACACAACACTAAATGTAATCCTGGCATCATGAGTGTGTGTGTGTCCCAAACCTAGTCTTGTACACCTGTGCTGCCTTCCTATGAGTATTCAGTCAGTGTTGTAGGTTGTAAGAGCAAGTTACAGAACAAGTTATCCTCTTAACAGGCCAGGATTTTTGTCAGTAGTCTGCCTGATATTACACCACTAAATCTTGAGGATTTCTATATAAGCTTTCATGTTTGATAAGGAACATTACAGAAAAGCATAATTTGAATTGGAATAGAAAATAAAAACAATTATTTAAGTAAAACTAATATCAAAATATAATGAATAAAATCAGAAAATAGGCTCTTTAATAAATGTAATTTTAAAATCAGTATTTTCCTGAATACAAATTAAACAGTTCATGTATTCCAAACCTTTAGTTTCGTTATGTTTGTCTAGTTTTTACGTCTATTTTCAAACATGCAGAATTTGGGTAGATTCCTGTTACCGATCAGAAATTATTAAGTGGAGTAGAGAGAAATCAGGCAGCTTCTCCAAGTGTCCTGTTTTCAAAGTTATTTTACTGCTGAAAAAAAAAGAGTTTTGTATCACCTACACCTGTAGCCTGTATACAGGACAAGGCATGTTAAGGGGTTAATATAAAAGGACATACTTGTCAGTCATTGGACATTTCTGTATTCTACATACCTCTCTTATCTTATCGTATACCTCCTCTGATTACCATAAGCTATAAGCTAAATTTAACAAACATAACACAAAAAAATGTTAATTTTATGAATATAAAATACTACGTATATGTTCGCTCTGACTGCATCAGATATATGGATGCCTGGGTCCCCTGCTAAGATCATAGTCTCAGTTCCTCATCGCACATTCTGCACAATAAAATTGCCTCAGAGAGCACCCTAATCACCATCAAAGCATTCTGATGGGCTCAACTTTTCCCTCAGAGTAGGTAATCAGATGCTCAGCATGATCTATCAGCCCTTCATCTGTTTATATCATTTTCCCTCTGATTCGTTGCCTTTACACTTCATCTCGCAAGATCCGCCAGTGGTCCCGCGCTGCTCGTCCGCCGGACTGGCTGGACATAGTGTTGCCCGATTTGTACAAATCCAAGCAATTTAAAGGTTTTCACTAGAGCTTTATATTCAGGCCAAGATAACACAGTTTCCTTCTTTAAAACTGAGCTGCTGATCTCCTCCTGTGTTATAAGATGTGTTTTGGCAGGGTTTGGTAGTTTAGGTCCATACAGTAAAAATCCATCCCTTGATTTTGTTCCAGCAGTCTGAACACCCCTGCTTATATCTCCTTGCTTCATCTCTCCCCAATTGTTCAGCCCTTGACCTGGTAACCAATAAAAACCTTCAGTCTGGATGTATCAGTTCATCAAAGGCATTCCTGAAAAATCCAAAAGAAAAGCATGGAAGCCCAACACAAGTTACTATTAAGTTACTATTAAGATACTAAGTAATTAGAAAGCTATCTATCAATTTTTTTAAATTCTTACTAGTAGTGTCAATCGGTTAAAAATTCTGTGATTAACTGCGATTAATCACATTTGTTTTTCTTTTGATGTACATTTTTATAATGGATATTTAAATGTAAATAAAAGAATGAATGTAAGAAATGTAAAATGCTATTAAACGTATATTAGTGGTGTCAAATAATATATATTTGTATATTTGATGGGAGATAAAATCAACGTAGGGTGCTGGAATAAAGAATGCATGATAAATTGGATTGTAAAATTGTTTGTGAGGATTTTCTGAATTCAAACTTGATTTGATGAGTATAAAAATATAAGGGATGAGGAGCAGGAGGGCAGGAAAGTGCGAGTCTGTGTGTGTGTGTGTGTGTGTGTGTGTGTGTGTGTGTGAGAGAGCGAGAGAGAGAAAGAGAGAGAGAGAGAGAGAGATCTCTGACCGGGTTGAAGCTGGAAGTCTGAACCAGAATGTTACTGCTGGACATAGTAAGAGCGTTAGATTAATTCAGCCAGAAAACAGATAACAGCAGAAGTAGGGGTCAAACTTGGTGCCTTAATAAACCTACATAAAAAAATAGTAACGCGTTACTGATTAAAACTAACAGTGCGCTTACATTTTAACGCTGACAGCCCTAATTTTTACCTAAGTTGTCATTATCTGAGATAATTTCCTGATACACTGATAAAAGTGTTTTGAGTGGCTGTTGGTTTTACCTAAAGAAAATATGCTGGTATAAGACAGATCAATTATACTTCAATACTTCAATGCATAAGTGTTTTTTCTACCCAAATAAATGAGCCTTCTACAATGCTTAATTATTTCTTGTAGATACAAGATAATTTACTATCGTTACAATTACCGCACATAAAGAATGACCTGGCATGCCCATGCCCACAACAAATTGTATTGGTATATATTTGGTGTCACGCCGGCAGACACTCGCAGAACAGCAATGTCAATTTATTCTTTATTCTCTTTATTGTTGAGGTGAAAGCTAGGTTTGCACACTAAGCGTGTGTCTTATTCACAGAACACTTGCATAGCTAAAATAGGTAGGGATGGGTGACTATTGACTGTTGTCAGGGTTTTAATCAATCACTGGTGCACCAGTGTTTTCTGCTGCCAAAATTGAAACACATTAGATATTTACCACCACGCCCATCAAAGTAGATTTATTCCTAAACTCTGAAGCTATTTTAATGGTGCAGTTGCAAGGCATGAAAACAGACTAGTGATGGGGTGTAACATAGCAATGATCATCGCAATGTAACCTTGCGCAGGGTGTACGATAGAGGCCAAAGTCTTGATATTTTTTTCCATATTTTGAGACACTTTCATGTTTCTTTAATGGGCTTTAATAGAGAAATTGGCATAAATGAAACTAAATTAGGAAAAAAAAACACTCTTATATGAAAATGATGAAAGCTTCAGAGAGGAACAGGGACTCCACATGCATTCAGTTCCATGGTAAAAAATGATTGCATGTCTAAGGTACAGTTTCTGTGAGTTGGAATGTAAATAAACTCCAAAAAACTCCATGTTACTAGAATTCAAGATAAGCACAAGCTCTGGGTGCAGAATATCAGAAGAAATTACTTGATATTGCCTTCCTCCTGCTCTCTCATCATATCAGCTTGGCTTGTGAGTGGTTTGCTTTATGCAGTCTCCTTGCTAACTCAGTTCAGCATTGAGAGTATCATTTTCAATGACCTAACTGCTTCTGACAGTCTTATTACTCCTCAGCCTCACCAGCAGCAATTATTCCAGCAATGTCTCACCATTCAATCTGGGCAAATTGAACACAGACCTCATCCACCTTCCATGGAATTCTCGGGATTACTGAGCCCGTCTTAGAGAGCCAAGCTTAGCTTCATACACAGATGCTGGAGGAACTAATGAAGCCTTACGCCGTTGCGTCCACCCACCCAGTTAGACATTTTCACCCACAGATATCTAATTTAAAATATCAAGCATATGTTTTACTTTTTTATCTGTCAAGAACTGAACATGTACTTTTCATGTGATTGAGCTCTACACTATAAAATAATATATTTTTTTCATCTTCCATGTATTTTATTCTCTGGAAAATAACCTAAGAATAGACTGTTTTTCTGTTTTAACGTGCCATGTGAGTCCATGACTATCCCTGCTTTAAAGGTGCCAGTTTAGAACAGCCTGGGTTGAGTTTGCTAAAAGGTTCCTAGCATTAAAATGATTCTTAGATGGCCGGGGGGAGCTTCACACTGAGCACTCTCTCTCCATGTTAAGATGCTTTTAATCACAAGATGCTTTTGGGAAATTTGGCCCTGTTTGTTTCAGTTTTTCAGATTGACAGACAAAAATATCTGTAAAAAATGTATTTACTGCAAGTAGAGGACATCAGAAAATAACTTTAAAAAGTTTTGTATGGTATTCAGTGATTAGTCCTATTTGAGTAATGTTCTAAGGCAAATAATAATAAGAGCTACTCAATTAAGTCAAGAAACAAAATACTTTAAGCAACGAAGATCAGTCAATCAGAAATACAGCTGTGGAAAAAAAATAAGAGACCATTTAAAAATTATGAGTTTCTTTAAATTTTAGCAGATTGAAAACCTCTGGAATATAATCAAGAGGAAGATGGATGATCACAAGCCATCTCTTCATTTTTTCAGAGTCGTATTTTAAAAAAAAAAAAACTTTGCAAAATACTTTAAAAGTCGCAAAGACAATCAAAAACATTATGATGGAACTGGCGCTCATCAGGACCTCCCCAGGAAAGGAAGAGCAAGAGTTACCTCTGGTTCACAGGACAAGCTCATCGGGTTACTACCTGATTCCTTTATAGTCTGGATGGCTTCAGCATTCCTTGCATAAAAATAAAGAAAATAAAAAATATATATAAAAAACAATGAATGAATAGTACTGTATATTTTTCAAAATGTATATTTCCTTTCAGGCTCAGAAATATAACCTGCATTCTGTCATATTTTTACTGATGCTGATGAACCAAACATTAATTAAATCCTTTCTTGATAAATGTGTAGCTTTAATGCTCTTCTAATTGATTTTTCATGTTGCAATTTAAATAAACCTGCAATATACAATCAATCTGTCTACATGAACATATTACATCTATATTTAAAACACAGCTCTGGCTACCTGTATCAAATCAATTTACTTTTAATATATTATTGCTTATTGTTGTCACGAAGTGACCCAGGCAGGGAGACGAGGAGGCGGACACAAATGCAGGTAAGGGAAAAATGAATGATTTAATAAATAAATAACAAGTAACAAATCTAGAAAATAAACACAAAGCAGGGATATATATATAAGGAGCTTAGGGAGACGGAAATAAACAGGAAACTAGAAACATAAAACTAGATATAAACACAGAGACTAAGGCGTGAGGAACAGAGGCAATGAAACACAGAGAAACGCTGAGAGACAAAACGACATGGGAAGGTGCAAAGACCGACAGAGGACAAGATGGCAGAGGAGGGCTATTTATAGTAACAGGAAACACTAAAATTAGAAACACCTGGGGAAGGGGCGGAGCTACAAATGAGACACACATGGAAAAGTACTGAGACAGGAGACACAGGGGAGCACAGGTCACGTGGGGAAGACATAGAGACACGAGACGAGGCCAAGATGTGACAATTGTACAAAGTCCTACTCAACACTTCTTCACACTCTTAAATGTTGTTAAACTCCATACCATCCATTTCACAATGTGCCTTTATTATAATTGATGCAGTACAATGAACAGTACAATACATCTATATTTTTTCATATCCCAGCTTTAAAAACTTGAGTCAGAGTGCAGAGTCAGCTAAGCTATGGTACACCTGGAGCATTTTAGTGAAGCTGGTGAATCGAACCCACAAGCCTGTGATCAATTACTGATCGATTGCCTTACTTAATTAATTACATTCGACTCCAGTTAAACAGCAGCGCTGATGTGAAAAAATACACCACAAGTGTTTTCTTTTTCTTTTTGACCACATTCTATTTTTTTTTAGCTTATATGAATGTTTTTCTTTATGTGCCTTTTTCTTTGAATTTCAAAAAAAAAAAAAAAAAAAAAGATTAATATATATGAACAAAAAAGCTATTAGAATGATACTGTATGGACATTGTGTGTTGTGAGCCATAGCCCAGCCTACTGCATTGGAAAAATAAAAATGTGCACAATGAAATAAAGCATGGCAACATCCCAAATCATATTTTCCTACTTATAAATGATTTTCGAATCTAAAAAGCTGTGCATAAGAAAATGATTCCACTGCATTGAACATACAAATAATACATTATTTCTCTTTCTTATTTACTGAATCTTGTTTTTGGAGTGCATTACAGACAGAAAAGAGCATTCATTCATGATTAAAAATAAATATATGATTAATAAAAATAAAGATTTAAAGTTAACATCAAATATGTAACAGAAAAAAGGTTAAAAATACAGAAAAATAAACCATTTATATGATAATACATACAAACAATAAACCATTACTAAAACACTTGTTAAAATAAAAGCAACATAGTCACATTTCACAAATATAGATAGATAGATAGATAGATATAAAAAATATAAAAGATTACTAAAAAGTAACATTTAAAAAAACACAAGCATATTATGCTTAAAAGTACCCTGTAACTTATTTCACCTAATATAGGTCTTTTTATTAAAGCACATACATGTATATACAGAAATCTGATTAAAACAAACCAATCAGAACAGTGCACATGTCATAATATTTGTTTAAATGGGAGGAATAAAAAGAGGTTGGAACATTGGTTGTGTATGTGGAAAAACATGATCGTTTTCAGGCAATAAAACCAAAAAATTATTTAGTTAATTTACAGCTTTTTAATTAACTACAGTTTATTATAAACTACTGGGTATTGCATGTCTGATAGTGACTCTGCACAGGTTTTTTTTTTTTCAGTTTTAAAGAACAGCTCCTGTGAACAGTGTGTAGTGATTATAAGAGCACTGTTTAGAGACCCTGCAGCTTTGGTGTATTTATCTTGTCTCTAAGCCTTGGTTTCAGTGTGTTGACATGTTTTGTTTACTACAAGTCTTGGCGGGATACTAATGACTGTGTTTCTTGGATTTTCCCTAATATACTCTCTCACACACACATGCATCATGTCCTAAGCCCCTGCTCTCTGTGAGAATGTATCTTTGAGCTTCTGAAACTCTAACACAGCTCTGTGTGTGTGATTTTTTATTTCATATGTATTAATTACTGCACATACTTTTTTTTAGTTAATCAAAGTGACAAATACCAGAATTAAATAATCAGATACACCCCTATACCTCTATATGCCTAGGTTCACATTATACATACCTCAGATTTTTTTGTCAGGAAAAATGTAAAGGCATCACTTGCTAAACTGGAATGCGTGCACACAGTGAAACCCTTATGCATGCAAATACAGTCATATGAAAAGGTTTGGGCACCCCTATTAATCGTAATCACTTTTAGTTCTAAATATTTGGGTGTTTGCAACAGCCATTTCAGTTCGATACATCTAATAACTGACGGACACAGTAATATTTCAGGATTGAAATGAGGTTTATTGTACTAACAGAAAATGTGCAATATGCATTAAACCTAAATTTGACCGGTGCAAAAGTATGGGCACCTTTATCATTTTATTGATTTGAACACTCCTAACTACTTTTTACTGACTTACTGAAGCACACAATTGGTTTGGTAACCTCATTGAGCTTTGAACTTCATAGCCAGGTGTATTCAATCATGAGAAAAGGTATTTAAGGTGGCCAAGTTGTTCTCCTATTTGAATCTCCTCTGAAGAGTGGCATCATGGGCTCATCAAAACAACTGTCAAATGATCTAAAAACAAAGATTGTTCAACATAGTTGTTCAGGGGAAGGATACAAAAAGTTGTCTCAGAGATTTATAACCTGTCAGTTTCCACTGTGAGGAACATAGTAAGGAAATGGAAGACCACAGGGACAGTTCTTGTTAAGCCCAGAAGTGGCAGGCCAAGAAAAATATCAGAAAAGCAGAAAAATAAACAAGAGATAAACACAGAAACTGAGGCGCGTATAACAGAGGCTATGAAACACTGAGATCAACTATAAAACAAAGAGAGAGACGAACAGACAGGGGAAGGTGCAAAGACCGATGAAGGACAAGTGACACAGGGGATTTTTAAATGAACAGGAAACACACTAGAAGTGGAAACACCTGGGGAAGGGGCGGAGCTACAAATGAGACGCGTGGTGGAAAACTACTGAGACAGAAGACACAGAGGGGCACAGGTCACGTGGGGAAAACACACAGAGACATGAGATAAGGCCAGGACGTGACAACATGTTTAATAAAATAGCTATTCATTCACTGCCACCACATTGTAATTATACTTTGGGGCGTTTTGCATTTCCACAGAGATCCACGTAAACACAACAGGGGAGTGGAAATGGAGGAGCTACTGAATGTGATGACATGAAAAGCCAAAAAAATTACTGGTCTTCCTGGTTTTTTTTTTTTTTTTTCAATTGCACTCCAGATGCAAGAGTTTTATGACCGAGTAGAAGTGTAAAATATTTTTCAAAGACGTCCCCCTGAGAAACAAATTCTTCTGGATAGGGCTTTTGTTTGTTTTTGTTAAGGCATCAAATACAACCAAGCTTGCATTTGCATCCTGCTTTCAACTCGTTACACAATAAAGAGACCACTTTTATATTTCTGTAATAAAATCCTCATTCCTGACAGAAAAGAAGATTCCTTACATTTAAGAAAATACCCTAACCAATCTTTTTTTCCTCTCATGTTCTCTCTCTTTTACCCCTCACTGCCGGCTCCACAGCAAGCCTAAGCGATGTCTGGACATTACAATTCCCCGTGCAGCGCACAGCACTCTGCCCTTGTGCTCTTAAACAAGGGTCTAATGACCGACCGGCGGTGCCATTTATTTCCCACGGCATTTTCTAATCGACCTCTCCAGGTGCTTATCACTACTTCACACTGACCACAATCCCGCTGCCCGCTCTGTCCCCTCTGCCCTCCTCCGCTCCTGCTCGCCCGACTCATCCGACACTTCATTCTGTCAAAAGATTTTTTTTTTTATCATCTGTGGACAGTACTGATGAGATGTGGTCGGGGCAGCTGTGTCTAAAATGGATTTTTCAGAGGAATTCTGAGCTGTAGGGTCACTCTGAATACAGTCTGATATAGTGCTGGAAGTGCTCCTCTTATCTCCATTTGAAGGTTGCTCTGATACTGAAGGAAGATGGACTATAGTGTTTAATATCCTCTTATGATTCATGGAACGCTCTTTATTTGAGCTTTTGGTCCCACTTTATAATAAGTGTCTTTAGTAACTGTGTGGTTACATGTTAATAATCCATGTAATAACATTGTAACAGCTGGTGAAGATGATCAGATTTAGTAATTTAGTTATTAATTATTGTGTTAATCTAAATTTTAAATTTAGATTAGATTGTCTTAGATTTAGATTGTCTTGCATATAACTGGGGCTGTAATTTTCTTTTTTTTAAATACATAAAAAAAATCATAATTCAGATTTTACCATAGAAAATTATTAATAACTTTCACATTTTAAGGAGCAAAAATGTTGCTAACATATTTGTGAATACTAATAAACACATTGGAAACATGCAATTGATATACATTTGTCAGGTTTAATAGTCTTACAACTAGTGATTTACTAATGTTCAAATACATATTAGCTAATGATTTGTTAAAATGACTAAACATTAATGTCAATGCTGATAGCGAATTTATATTTTTAAAACATTTGTTGATCTTCAAATTCTGATGAACTAATAATTTGTTCCCATTTACATACCATTAGTTACGTATCAAAGGACTTTAATGAAAGATATTAAAAGTGTTACCAATAGAGTAAATCTTCTATTTCTGACAGATGTTTATGTGTAATTAAATAACCTGGATAACTGTAATCAAGCTGTAACAATGTGTACCTCACCAGTAGTTACAATGCAATATCAATGGATTGTTAATATGTAACTACACAGTTATTAGAGACACTTATTATAAAGTGGGACTGAACCTTAACTTCAAGCCCATTTAATAGATGTGTATTCTGGTGAGTCGGATATGTATGTGTGTGTGTGTGTGTGTGTGTGTGTGTGTTTGATTGTTCTTTGATGTGCAATAATTGCAAAAGAAAAAAAACAAACAAAAGAAAACATTATATGTAACAGTGAGACCAATGCCATTATTTCTGCTGTAGTTTGAAAAAAAAAATAATTTCACATTAAAAAGAGAAAATTAAACAGCATTTTGAAACACACATTAAAAGCACAAGAGATGTGAGGCTTTCAGTGCTGTAAATACACAAAAAACATTTTAGCATTTATTTTTGGGTATATACAGCTGGATCTGATGCATTGTTCAGAAGATTTTGTCTGAACCCACCTATTTTTTTCTTATGAACAAAAGTATTGGAACAGAACTTAAAATAGATCAAAGTGAATGAGACCTTTAATATTTAGTTGCAAATCATTTGCTTCCAATAACTGCATTAAACCTCTGACCCACTGACATCACTAGACATTTGCCTTCTTCTTTTGTGCTGCTTTTCCAGCAGGCAGTATGTGGTTTGGGTCATTATCTTGCTGCATGATAAGGGATCTAACAGTCAATTTGGTTCCATATTTCTTTAAATTGTGAGACTATAAAATGTTTCTGTAGACCTTTGATTTTACTTTACATCAATGGGGATTAATAAATATATCCCAAAAGAAGCCATGCAAGCCCAAGCCATGACACTACCTCCACTGGGTCCCACTTTATAATAAGTGTCCCTAAGTACTATGTAGTTACACTGTAACAATCCATGTAACTACAGTGTAACTACTGATGAAGTACACATTGTTAAAGATTAACTACAGAGGAACAGGTTATGTAACTACACATGTGCATTAAGGTTAATTTTGACTTGTGTAAGTACACATGTACCAGGGTGAGTGTACTTACACAAGTGATAGAGCAAGTGTACTTACACGTGTAACAATGTGTGTGTACTTACACATGTGTAATAGTGTGTGTGATAAGTTGAGTATAAACTTATCCAACAGCTATTGTCTACTACACACACTATTACACGTGTGTAGCACACTGGTACACATGTGTACTTACACAAGTTGTTGCAAGAATGGTCAGCGGTGGAGTGGACAGAGAGATGAGATGAAACTTTTTTGCAAAAATAGAGCTCTTTATTTTTTTGAGTCTTTTCTAAAACCCCTTTTTTATGTGCAAATAAGTACAGTAATATGCGAACATAAACTAAACAAAACAAAAACAACAAAATGCAAAAATAAACAGGCTACAAGTTTGCCAGGCTAAATCAAAATGAATGACCCTAAACCATACTTCTATACTGCCAAACACACGGTACCTTCCGCCAAGACAATTACACCTCAACCAACCAGCTCTGGAGCCTCTACTGGGCTTATATACCCGAAGCCCCTCCCTTCAGATGAGCCCATCACAAAAGTAAATCAATCATTTAAATAACAAAATTAAATGAAAAAGAACAACTGGAAAGAATGAACATAAAATACATAAACACCCGAAATAACCTCCAGTAAACAAAAATCACTGCTACTCATTACCAAATTCATTTTCCCCAAACCCAGTAAAACACCCCCGCTAAAATGGTATGTGCCGCCCAGAGCGCGCACCCCCCCCCCCCCAATAATTACCCTCTTGAACAGTGCCTCCGTTTCGTCCGGAGGAAGTGAGGGAGTGAGGCTGGTGAGTCTACAGAAAACAATTGTGTTCGTAAGTTTGCTACAATATTAAGCTACAAAAACGGACCTGTGTGTAAGCGTGCTTTGTTCCTGTTACTGGTAAAATGTTTTAAACAGATGAATGAATTTTTAGAGATATGGGTGTGTTGAAATAAGAGTGGTGAAATAAAAAAACAAATGCTTCCAAAATGCTGGTTGGCCACCCCTGCACTCGGTAACAAATGCTAGTAAAGTGTTGTGGTGAACAGTGAAATGTGGAATATTAAAACCGGGTAAACCAAGACAGAAAACTGAATGGGAATGAAACGCTTCTCACTGCAGTAGGTCAGCTGCTGTTTAAATATGCCGGCAGAAAGCTGCCTATGCGCCTATGCGCTTGCATGAGTCACTGGGTGTGTGCCTGATTGGCGTCAGCGTCACGGCTTACTCCGTGACACAAGTCAAAATTAACCTTAATACATATGTGTAATTACATAACCTGTACCTCTGTAGTTAGTCTTTAACAATGTGTACTTCATCAGTAGTTACACTGTAATTACATGGATTGTTACAGTGTAACTACATAGTACTTAGGGACACTAATTATAAAGTGGGACCCTCCACTGTGTTTCACAGACGAGCTGGTATGTTTGGGATCATGAGCAGATCCTTTCTTTCTCCCAACTTTAGCCTTTCCATCACATTGGTAAAAGAAAATCTTCATCAAATTAATCCATAATCAGTCCACATGCTTGTCTTTGTATTTTTCATCTTCTGTTGAAGCCTCTGCAAACAGTTGATTATGCTTTTTCTTTACAGCACTCACAAATGCTTCTGTAATCAAATGCTCTGTTTTTTTCTTGGTCCACCTGTTTAACCTCTGTTACTTAGTACACAAGTGATGACTTTCTTCTTCAGGACTGACCATGACCAATATTTGTGCAATGGCTCTGGTTGATTTTTCATCCTTTCTCAGCTTCACAATTACGTGTTTTTCACTTAAAGACAGCTCTCTGGTTTTCATGTTAGTTACTTCTCCAACTCTGAATGCACAGATAAAACCCAAATCTGAAACTGAACCTTGAAATTAAGGACACACCTGGGCAAAATAACACACCTGACAGTCGCATTTTCTAATTCTTTTACTTGCAAGAAAAATATGTGGATTCAGACAGAAGAAACCTGAAAATAAAAGCTGAAATGTTGATCTTTTGTATTAAATTTATCTTTTAATGTCAAATCTAAATGTTTTCCATCTACAGCAGAAATAAAATGATTGGTCTCAGGGGGGGTTGTATGTGTTCACCACATGAATGGTTTAAAGGTGGAGGTCAAAATCCATCTATCCAACACATAGAGTGAATCTGGTTGTTTTTGTCCATTGCTGACCTGACATTATTAAGGTGGTGGAGCATTCTCTTTAACAGCGTGTTTTGAATGAGTGCATATGTATTATTAACATCACTGTATTTTAAACTGTGTATATCTACACTCCACTTTATTAGAACCCCCTCCTTTGTTAATTCACTCAGCAAGTGTGTGATTAGAGATTGTATAGACTGTGGCTCATCTGTCAGCACAGTTTTCGTGTCAGTCATCCAGCAACCCTTCATTAGCAGTCCGTTTCTTAACCACAGCACCACTGCTGACGGGGTATTTTTTCGTTGGAGGATTTTTCTCAGCACAGCAGGGTATCAGACTCAGCAGCACGGCTGGGATATTTAAACCACTGGGTTTAAAATATCTGGACAGCAGTGGTCCTGTGGTGTTCCCTTTCCACTGATGGACGGGGGAGAGAGGGAGGCTGATACATTGCACAGCAACGGCTGGACTAAAGTGAGTAACTGAAAAGCAAAAAGGTGTGCCTGAAGTAGTGTGAAAAAAGGTAGAGACAACCTTTCATTTACAGTCATTTATAGTCAGAACAGCCAATAAAAATAAGATATAAATTAGAAAAAAGTAAATCTGTAACAAAGCATATAACAGGAAACACAGGAGACACAGACACCTCAAAACTAACTATTGTCAGGGTGCAGCAGACAGACGAGAACGTAAACAAAAGATTTTGATATTTATTAGACAAGAATCTAAACAAAAACTGAAACTAATAAAACAAAATAGGTTTACACAGATTACACTCTGACTGAAAACAAAGAAACAACCTGACCGATGAGAAACATGCCTAGGAACGGACAACCACGCTAGAAAGGGGCTATAAATACACATTAAACATAAACAGGAAACACCAGGGGAAGGTAACAAGAGGCAGAGTTACAAATGAGCAGGTGGGAACACTAAGGTAGAGACACAGGAGGAAACAATGCAGAAGAAAAACAGAGCCATGTGCTTCCTGCCAGAAACACACAGAAACAGACCAAAAAAGATAGAAAACAGAACAAGAGCATGACAACTATGATATTATGTGAAACAGTCATATGATTTAGTCTGTTCACCCTCTGTTCTAAAATTTCTAGCTCATAGTTTTTCCGCAAAAAAATGTTTTGGGTGTGCCATTTTGAATCTCTAGTGGTGCCAGTATGAGAGAACTGTTCCCAAAACAGCCCTGTACAAATTTAACAGCCCTGCCCCCCATTCACACCTGGAACCTTAAAACTCTAACAAGTAACATCACCACAACATTTTGGCACAACAACAAACTTTGTCATAATTTGGAGATCATTTTTCACTGTAAGATGTGCTTACTTGTGTTGCAAGCTATCTAGACATTAATAGCTGAAGACAGTAAATCAGTACTGCTATACTGTACACTGACTACTTTAAGTCTGTTTTACATCAAATTGGATATTTCTAAACAATACTCAACTATTTTAAGAGAGTTGAATATTTGTGAGCACATATAAACATTTAAACTAAGATCTTTTAAGAGTTGAACCAACTTTTAATAACTGAGTTTAGTCTGTTTCCATTAACAGCTTCTTTTCCATTGGCTTTTGGCACAATCTATTTGCATACTGGGTGTGTCCAACAGTTTCTGACAGACACTCACCATCAGTGTGTAGTGATTCTACCTTAGAAATAAATCAACTTTCCCTTATGATGTAATAACTTGATGTTCTAAGTTATGCTAACTTAAGTTTTTATTACCCAGTACTTTTTTAAGGCAACCGGTTTCCTCATTTTTTTAAATTAAATTCAACTTATCCGGGCTTACAGTGTACTCACTTCGGTTGGATACTTTAATTTATCACTGTTGCAGAATATCTGCAACATGTATTACTGATTTATACCAATTTATGTTACCCAGAAGCTGCTTATGACAATAGGCTAAACTCAAATATATCTAATTTAAATGTGTAGTATATTCATTTGAAAATATCAAATTTGACATAAAACACACTTAATTTATTTGAGTTCAGACTATTTGTGCATTTTTAGTGTAGGACATAGCACTCCATAAAGAATTACAGTGATGGCAGATTAAGATGGGTACATTTTCTGAGATACTCTAGCAATAATGAGAACTATTGAACTACTTCCATCAAAAGAGTAGTTTAAAAGTTCTTTAGAAGAAGTCTGCTTCTCACAATCAAAGCAATCTCAAACACTTTCAGTGGTGTAGAGGTCTAGAGTGGTCAGTCCATTGTTCTGATAAAACACCAGCTGCTTCAGCAGTTTGATTTTACAAAGTTCTTCTTTTTTGTCTGTCTGCTTTTCTCAGTATACTTCTCTCTTCATCTGTTGGACAGCAAGTCCTTGTGATGTATCAAGAGCCGCGGTATCCAGGGTAATGTCAGCATACCTCCAACAAGGACCAACCACATCCAACAGGATTAACTGTGGATGCTGTAAGAGGAAGTTGTCTGAAAGGGATGTTCGGGTGCTAACCCGGATTGTATCTAAAAAACATTAAACCACGGCTGCCCAAATCACGGCAGAATTCAATGTGCACCTCAACTCTCCTGTTTCCACCAGAACTGTCCGTCACCATAATAAATTATTGTGGTCTAAAACCAGGTGTTTCAGTTTCATTGTCCAGCCCCTGTAGCTCCTAAATAATACACATAATTATCTAATAAGCCCTGGAGTGTTAAGAGGTCAATAAACATTATGTATCTTGTTTCCTGTTGAAGACTACTTTGAACTCCAGATTCAGAAAAATCACAATGTGCCCTATTGTACACCATGCGCAAGTCGCATCTTAATGCTAATTCCTATCTTCCCAGCTGCGCTGTTAAGATTTGAAGGCGCCAAAGTCAGAGCACACCTGGCTCTTAAAGGGAATGACGACTGGCACACTGATTTGTTTATTTCACACTATGCCCAAAACACACCCATGAGTAATTAAGAGAATTAATGCCTTTTGCACATTTTGAGCCACGCAAGACAAAATTTTCATAAAATTCACAGATGCGCTTCAGAGCACACACTGAAAAAAATAAATCTGAGCGTTAGTAAATGTAACGTAATTAAATCTGTGTTATTAACAACAACCTTTACATGAGGTTGTGGGCAGGATTTAATGCCACTATATATTTTTTCTATCAACACAACGTATAAATCAAAGCATATTGCTTAAAAATACATTTTGTGGAAATACAAAAAAAGGAAATTTAAAGTTTCTTTTTATTAAGTATAATAATTTGAAAATGCACTTTTAGTATTCTTTACCTAATATATATTAAAAAATGATTTTTTAATGCTCTTAAGTACACTTCCTTTTCACAAGGGGAAGGAAGGAATCACAGAAGTTAATTCCCAACTTATGCACCACTTATACTACCTATGTAGATTATTTTGCAAGTCATGAAATATCTGTATGTAGTTCTCAATATATGGAGTGAGGAGGTTTGTAAAAATCCAACAATCTTCATCTGGAAGTTTTTGAAAATCTCAATTTTCAGTGACCAAATATAGGGTTTTCATATGAATCGAAGGCCAAAATGCAGCCATTAACCTGCATGTAGATGGGGCCTGGGTGAGCAGCACCATTACAGATTCAGGGAACTTGGCCAAGTTTTGGCAAATGTACTACAGATGATGCAGCAAATCACAGTCTCTCTAATTCAGTCACCAGCTAGAAGCAATCTTCAAGCCTATTTCCTCAACAGCTTAAAGCATTCCAACTCATTCAACACCTGACTGGGGGTTAACTCACTCTACTGGAAAAGTTTGATGGTGCTTCCAACACGTTCAAAAGGCTTCTGGTACAATTTTAAAGGACTGTCCCAGCGCTCTTTACTTCTCCATGGTGACTGCTCGGAATTACCAAAAACACCCAAAAACGCAAAACAACAACCCTAAAACATCTATTTCACCACAAACTAACACCACAATACCTCAGAAAACAACGTCAACACACAATTCCTTAATAATTAATCAAATTTACAAAATCAACTTCACCCCAAAGCATTATGGGAAAGCTCTATGTCACAGTATCACATGACACTGCGTGGGTCAGTGTTTGTTCCTATTTTATATATTAAAAGGTACACAGTAAATACAAAGCCAGTGCCACAAAATAACTAAAGTAACTCACTAAAGAGCTCATGACAAAGATGTGATGGAAAATAGGACGGATATTGTAATATAAGTAAAGCTTGGAAAAAAAATATTAAAAAGCAGTCAGAAAAAAAAAAAGTTTTATGCTTATTTCCCTGAATTCCCACTTTTTCCCATTAGATTTACCTTGCATTTTTGATATCACATACTTTTGACATAGCAAGCAAACATGGCCCAAATCTTATTACCCTATTATCAGACACTGGAACTTTATACAGTAATAGCTCCTTTGATTTTGGCAAGGATGAAACCGAAAGTGAAACTTCACCGCTGTCCAATGAAAAACAGCAATTTTACAGGAGAGAAAAAAGCCTTGCAAACTTTGAATGGAAGTCAATGTAAAAAGAGTTTATTTCAGGTCATTTTGAAGAGTTTCTATTGGTCCGTTCATCAAGAAATTTTGTCTGTTTGTCTGTTCAAATTATGTAGTGAACTAAAAATCGACAAAAATGGAGATGTTTTTCATTGGACAGCGACGATATGCATGTCAGTTTAAAAGATCTCACATTTAAAAGATAAACAGTGTGAACAGCCTAAAATGAAGACTAAATTCTCAGATTTAGTGAAAAATATAATAAATTAGGATACATGAGAAGACTGAACTACTTCCACGTTGATAAAACAATGATGATTTTGTTTTATCGGATCAGTTTTAGCTTTCTCTTTGGTCACGTGGTTTGATAATTTGGCATTTAAAAGAGGAATGGCCTGAATCCGATTGTAAGATGGGCAAGTAAGTTGATTGGTAAGCCGCTACTCAACTTGGAGACCTTGTATGTGTCACCGGGGAAAGGACGCACACCAAATGACAAAATACTTTTTTTGGGGGTATTTTATTCCGATAGATCCCACCCCAGGGATTTTTATGAAATATTGAATATAAAATGTATATTAATTATAAAACAAATATGAAATAAAAGCAAAATAAAGACAATCAGCACTTGCTGAGCAGAAATATTAGTCTGAATGCACAACAACACTACACCACCTATCTTTGACTTACTGCAACTGCAGTGTACAGATTTATAGACTTTTATCAGAGCTTGTACTCAATTGTACTCAAAATAACAAAAATAAAATGAATACACTGTAAAACCCTACCATAGAACACAGCACAGTATTTGGTAGTGGCACTAATTACAGAAAATAGATAAATAACATTAATACCACATTAATACCATTAACAGAGCTCCTTTTATATTTGTTTTTAAGCTCACCTCAATTTACTCAACAAGATTTGAGCATTTCTTTAAGAGAACTTGGATAAACAGCTTCTGTAACCCAGAAAAATACAAGGCTTGAACACGAGGAGCACACTACTCCACAGAAACAATCTGCCCGCATCTGGTTGTGATTCATTCAAAATACATGTTTAGAAAGGCAATATAGGCATCTACTACTGTTATAGGCCAACTAAACCTTATATTGTTCAGTATTTCCTGATTTTTACCTCTTATTTCATTAGGATGGCTCTGGATGAATCCTAAAATGGAGCACCACCATTCACTGCAGCTTGAGCCTCCTTCTCTACCAAGCTCTTAGCTCCTCCCTTTCCTCTCTCCAGGTGACAACACTTCTGATTGTGTTTCTTAAAGTTACAGACACACATTTTAAAGGTGTATTCTCAATTCACCACCTGGCTACATATGGTAGACAGTTAAAGCGGGTAACTAATGCAATTTTGGGGGACAGTACTCATCCCCTGTACAGTGAATTTATGTCCCTTCCATCTGGACAAAGGTTTAACGTACCAAGATGCAGAACAAAATGAAATGAGCAGAGTTTTATTCCAGCAGCCATAACTCAAGCAAATAGGACAAATAGGTAAATGTTCTTTTTCTAACGAGATTTTTTGTAACGAAATTTACCTTTGGGTACAAATAAACTAACCTAACCTACATTTTTACCTGCTGTGTGAATGTAGCCTTAGTTTTGCTTGTTCCTACATTGCGCCCACCTCTTATCATACTAACACCACTACTTCCTACTGCCAAGGTTCTGGAATGGGCTCCTGCTCTGTGGGAACAGATCCATATATATATTTTACTCTTTAAGTCTGTGTTTGACTACCCTGTAGATGTCAAAGAGGGGGATGAGAGACTTTTAAGAGACAGGGTACTAGAACTGCAGCAGATTCTGCACAAGAGTTTCACACTATTGCAGCAGCTAGTGGGTGGAATGACTCGACTCTAATTACCATCTTCTGTAGGAGAAGATGGAGTAGTTTCCCCCTCCCCTTGAGGTCAATGGTTCACTGGCTTTTGCCATCCTCACTCCCAGAACTCATCGTAGAGGGGCTGCTTTGAATACCTGGTGGACTGAGGTGGGGTGGAGGGCTACAGTCCTGTGGAGCGGCCCTTGTCCTGGTGGGAGGCTTCGAGGGGCATCCTGGATCTAAAACAATTGTCCATTCATGCCACCCCGATCGCCCTTTTCCACATGCTTTTGCGGCCGTCAATGTATATCGCCTGCTATAATACAAGCCATTCACTTTTGGACTTGTACTGTGATACTTGAGTCTGTTTAACCCCTTAAAGGTCTCATTCCATCACTTTTTCATTAATTTTTAAATGTCTAGTTGTGGTCTCTAGTATGAATGAATGCCATGTGAGCTAGTTTTTGTGAAAAAAAAAAGAGCTCCGGAGATCTGGTATAATGCTGTTTTAGTCCTGTGGAGGAGTGGAGGGGGAAAAACAATAGGATTTTGGCTCCTGTTCATAAATATACATACATGCAAACACATTGCTTCTGATTGGCTAGCAGCACTGCGAGGCAGCAAGACAGACAACAGTTAGAAACATTTTAAAATAAAGAAATTTTTTACACTAATAACAGTCTTTGCAATGTCATGTGTTATTTTACAACAAGTGTAATGCCCTGCTAAGTGCAGTTCAGCCACTGACCTTGATTTAGAGACTCTGTAAAACGCCGAATCCACCAGAGATCCTATGTCAACTTATAGTTACTATAGATGAAGTAAAAATCCACCACAGGCAGTTGGAACAAAACCCCATGGTGAATTTTTACTTTTAACTAGTGTAAACAGAACTGTTCTAAAAATACACCTAGCTATCGCAATTGTACTTTACTGGTGGTGTTCCATAGACAAATTTTAACCGCTTATTCCTTAGCTCCGAATTACTTGGAAAAGCACAAAACACTGATGTGTTATTTGCACAAATAACACAGGAACGAACTGTCATGCTAGATAGATAGATAGATAGATAGATAGATAGATAGATAGATAGATAGATAGATAGATAGATAGATAGATAGATAGATAGATAGAAAGTTTGGTTGCTGTGGTACCTCACGTGGTTAGTTGGGTGTTACTAGTATATATAACCCATATTTAAACACATAGGACCCGATCTAACACCCTGCACAAGACAAGAAATGTTGTGATGCTCATTGCTATCTTACACTCCGCCGACAGACTATTTTAAATCCTTGCGCCTGAGTCGTTTAAATAGCAAAGGAGCTTGTGAATACATTTGCACCGATGGGTGTGGTGGTCTTGAAATGAGTAGTTTTCAGGTAAATGTCTGGCATATTGCTATCTTGGCAACAGGAAACACAGGTGTGCCACTGACTATCTTGTCATTGAATTGTCAACAGGTTGGATTATTTCATTTTACAACCAAAACACACCCATGGTTACTTAAAAGAATTAGTACATGCATTCTGCACACTTTGAGCCACGCAAGGCATACTTTTCCTATCGTTACGATAGCAAAGACACACTGACATATCCTAAATCAAGCCTATAGATTGCTAAAATAGGGCCTCAAATGTTATTTTTCTATGTTTAATGAATGCCAGTAAATGATCTTGAATCTTGAATGTTGAATCCTTGCCTTTCCTTATGTGAGCAGATCATCTCCATCCAATCTACTCAGGCAAATGAAAAAAATAACGGAATTTATATGCAACATTTACATCAGTACTGCATATGGTATAGTGTGTGTCCTTGGAAATAGATAATGAGTGTGGGTTACATGGTGTGTATCCACATCATTAACCTCAGTCATGCTGTTTCTAGTGTACTCTAACTTTGCATTAACCTTTAAAGTGTTTAAATATTTTCTGTGAGAGAAAAAAGTGCACTTCTAACAAAGACAGAGACAGTAGTGCAGTCAGCAAAGAGCAAAGGCAGAGGTGTGTGTGTGTGTGTGTGTGTGTGTGTGTAAGTGTGTGCATGTGTGTATCTGAATATACACCCAAGACAGCCAATTAAAATCACAAAGGGTTGCATCTATCTCATGGCCAAGGATCATTTGAGTGGGCTTTCAATTTCCTGTTGACCTAAGGCTATAAACAGGCCATTGAACAGCAGATAGATATTGAGATCAAATTACAGCAAACAAAGTTGGAAACTTCAGGTTGTGATGGCAACCCACAAAGTTTAATGGAGCAAAAAAGGTTAGTTGTAGTAGTGTGTTACATTGGAAATAAGAGCAAACTGTGTGGAACATTGAGGCGAGTGAATTACGCTAATGACCATTTAATATGTGGTACTTAGGCCTATCACAATAATTACATTATCAACTTATCGTTCAATAAATTGAGATGACCTCAATCATTTTAATTATAATCGTGATAGCGTTCATTGTGTTTGCACTTACAAAATGCACTTACATACAATATATTGTGACTGTGGGGGTGGCCACCGTGACACGGCCGTGCCAAAGCACAAAGAGACACAGACACAGGGAGTGAATGAACTCAAAATGTACCTTTATTAAGAAAAATGCCCTCCATCAACATCCAAAACAAACTTAAAGAAACATAGTAATGGGCCAGTGCGGTTCTAGTCGCTTAACTTTAGTGTCTCTTAGGTTTTTGTTGCCTCTAGAATGGAAGTAAGCTTTTTTATGCCGGTCCAACGCGGGCCAGCTGGGACTGACCGGGGCTGCACGTCATGACGTGAGGCACATGGTTCCCCTGCCTCCACACTTCACAATGTATATATATATATGACCATAACCTATTTTGATTTAAGGTGGGAACTTTTTGGGTTCCAAAATTAGGTGCGTGAACAGGAATGGAAAGTTTCATGTCTTTAAAAGGGTGTAATTCCTTTGTTTTTATAATATGCTATCATTATATAAGTGCCATTTAATGGTCTTAAAATGCCAAAAACATTGTTTATCGAAATCATTTCGTGTTTTTTTTTATCGTGACAGGCCTAGTGGTACTGGAATCAGATACATAGCTGATTTGCTTAATTGTGACTCAATGAACCAGAATTAACAAGATTTTTTCATCAAGGAAGAGGAAAAAAAGCTTGTGAGAACAAAGGAAAAGGATCAACAGCAGTGAGGGGTGCTATAGTGATGTACCAGACCTCATAAGACTCATGTTACAACCACTCAGTGTTTCTAATAAAATGACCAAAGGATGCGCCATCAGAATATAAATTGCTTAAAAACAATGATACAAACCAAAGCTGTCTGGAACTGCCTGAAAGCGTCTGTGATTCTCCCAAGGATGAAACTGAAACTTCACGTGAAGCATTGCTCTTTTGCACTTACTCATCAGATCTACCAGAACTCCAGACTCCAAGTGTGCAATAATCACAGCTTTAATTTTGATAGTATTAACAATTTATTAGATGACAATTTATGTAAAGTTAGTCTTTGGAGTAGGCCCCATTTTCGGCCCAGCTATGCAGCATTTGGGTCCTTGCAGATCCTGCAGTATGTAGGATGCAGGGGTGGAGACAAACCCTGGGAAGAAGGCGGGACCAAACTGGAGGCGATGGGGAGAAGGAGGGGAAAGGAAATAGTGCCTGCAAGTAGAGAAGGGCGTGTAAGGAGAGGTCTTATGAAGACAGGTGGAAGCTGGTGATTGGTTGAGATATGAGTGACTAACACTGAAGTTTTCTGCTAGAACCTGCGCTGAAGCTTATAGTTACGCAGCATGAAGTGTTTAGACAAATGTTACATATAGGTCACATTAAAAGAATTGTGAGAACAGCCTGAAATAAACATCGGATTTGGTAAGAATTACAGATTTGGGCCAGCATAGTAAACTGTGTAAACTAAGACTAGACTAAGTTGCCAGTTTATTCACAATACGTCCTTTATAGCTATGCTCATTGGTCATTTTATCAAAAAACCTCCTCTGTTGCTGCACAATTTATCAGTACCCTCTACTTCATCAATCAGTGGAAAAAAGACCACCACTACAGGATCACCACTGTTCAGATATTAATAGACCCAGCAGTGACAGTGGCATGGTAGTGAGATGCTAAACTGTCAGGTTGAACAGTACTGCGGGAGTTTGGACACACCAGCAATGGTCTTGTGGTCAGTTTTCTTCTTCTTTTTCTCTGTTTCTCAGTTTGTCTATTTCCTTAGTAAGTTCTTTCTGACCAGCTCCACATCCAGCTCCACGTTCAGACCAACACTGTTGAGTTTTCTTCTCACACTGGAAGATTTGGAATATTTTTCAGGTCTATATTTAGAGTAAAACTTACTTTTTAATAGTCTATTTCATGGTCTGTTTGTATGGTGCTCTTTAAAATACCTTGTGCAGCTCGAAACATGAAGAAGTCTTGTATTAATTATCTCAAATAATCATTGGTGTGTTTTGGGTGTAGTGTGAAATAAATCAATCAGTGTGCCAGTTGCCATTTCCTTTAAAAGCCAGGTGTGCTCTGACTTTGGCGCGTTTGTATCTTAACAGCATGGTGTTTTGAGCGTCTTAGCAGAGAATACTTCACGCTGTGAAGCTACACCAGCAGCTCATTTAGGGAACAGCAATTTAAAATCCTTATTCTGGTGTAACTATTTGTAAATTCATCCCATATGACAAAGAATTTATTCAATTTATTATTTTAGCTCCAATTATTTCACAATTTATTTTAAGTCACATGTATATGTGTGTGTATATGTCATGTATGTGTCCAACCATAAAATGATCAATTAAGTTTATTGATCTCGTAAAAGCCTTATCTGATTCACAGATGTGATTAACTGGCTTTGTACTATAATATAATTAACCACCGTGACATTCTGGCTCACGGTGGCTAATGTCCCTCTGAGGTGGATAAACGCTTGTTTAATGCTCGTTTAAGCTTCAAATAGATGCATTAGATTTCAGCAAATCTGTTTGCCTGGTATGTGGAGCTAAGGGTTAAATTTCACATGAAAGTTACAACATCTGACAAATTACACAAAGAATCCTGAAAAAAAAAATTTTTTTCTTTTTTTTTTTAGATTTTTAACTAGACAATTTAACACGCACGAGGTTCAACTATTAACTGTATATATGTGTTCTATTACGCATTGTTGATGCATCAAACCAAAATTCACTTTTTCCCAAGTTGATACATTAAACATATTCTTCACAGAGTGCCCTGCATTTCAGCATCAATTACCTGGTCAGCCTATCTGTGTAAATCATTTACACAGTTTTTTTTGCTCATCTAATGGGAAATAAGGATTTCTGGTTCAAACCAGTTTTGGTTAGTTTGACTGAAAGCAAATTCTACCACTAACTAACTAACTAACTAACTAACTAACTACATAAATAAATAAAAAATGTTTTTTTTTAAATCAGACAGTTTAATGTCACATTACCTTACATCAACTCGCTTCTTGTCAAATTTTGCCGTCCCCATCATACCCTCCGCCATCATTCCAAGCTCCTCTGTGTTACAGAAAACCTTTTTTAACCAATGAGATAACATGTTTTTAGAACAGTGTTCTGGATAGTGGAAGGACTGACAGATCAATTTTACTTTTCAGTCTGTCTATGTCTTTGCTTGTGATTTAAATTGCTAACTGGCTATCCTCCCAACAGTACTAAACCTAAATCTTTTATACTTTTTCAGTCTTTGTATTAAAAACAATTTTTTAATTGTTTATTTGGATAAAGAATAATTTCAACAAATTAATGAAAATCATTTTTTTTATTAAATATTTGGAGTATTTTTTTGGATGTGGAGTATGAATTACAGTGGTGGTGATGGGAATCCTAAATCATGATGTCTACAACACAAAAATAGCCACCCAGCCATTGAATCTCTGCAAACAGCTCTTTATATTAAACCACACTGAATGACCTTGTTTATGTCTTAACCCCTTAATTATGCAAATATTTGCTTAAAGGTTAATTGTTCAGTAAAATCCTCCTGTGGCTTTAAGAAAGTGACATATTTTTTTATTCTGTGTTTTAACTACGTTTGAACTATATGCACTATTTGATCTCTTAGAAGCTATTTTTTGGTATTGTGTCTCTTGGTGAGAGATTGTTGAGTGCTGAACACGCCTGACACACTCTAAAATATTCTGCTCATATTTAGAGATTTTAAAAGGGGTTGCATAATTAGACTAAAAGAAGCAGCATTCATTCTTTTATTTGTCTGAGAAATTGTACTTTGTTTTTTTGTAACATTTTAACTGCATTTAAACTATTTGAACTAGAATTCAAAAGTTTTACAGAGGTATAAAAAGCCTCTCTGATAAAGAATGGACCGCACAGATTATTTTCCTTCATATTTTAGACTTACTAAATTACCTTTTATAATATAAGTAAACCTTAAAAGATAATTCTGGTGTAAAATGGACTTTTGTTGTAGTAAAACATGATAAAAAGTATTTACCTTTAATGAATAGCACACCTCCATTCTCCCACAGCGTTCAGAGATCCAGAAATTTTAACAGTTTGTGCAAAGACTGGGTGACACGGGGCATAATTTGCCCTGATAATTTTTTTTTGTTTATACCGTTATCCAGAATTAAAGTAGCTCCACACCTCCTTGCTAGAATTCGGAGAGCCCTGACATTTAAAACGAGGCATTAATAACTTAAAAAGTGCACAAGAAGCTTATTAAAAAACACTGGTTACATCCCATAATGCTAGCTTCCGAGCGCTGCCATTACTGAACTTAATAACATAGACACACACATATATATATAAAAATATATAATATATATATTATATATATATTATATATATAAATATATATATAAAAAAACGCGAAATCTTTAAAGTTGGTAAAGGAAAAAATGCACGTAAATTCATTTCACACAGTTTTAATTTCCTTAAATAATCCCTTTATTAATTTAAATTATTTAAATTATTTTTAATGATAACACAATACTTACTGCTGGCCCTTGTTCATTTATGTCCTGAGATGGTTTCATCAAGAGGCATGGACAACAGTACAGAAGTCAGTCTCCAAACACAAGCAGCTACAGAAAAGCACCAGAAATAGAAGCTTGATTTGTCGCTAGTCGTTTTTTAATAAAGAAAATGCCGCTATAAGGATTAGGAAAGTCTCAGGTTCAACTCAGAACACAATGAAAATGCGCCCATCACGGAGTTTTACACTAAAAGAGCGCTGATACGCTCATTTCGCTGGCAATCAAAAAGGGACTCCGCATCAGACAGATCATCCAATCATCACGCAGAAGCTGAGCGTCCGGGCCGGCCGAGGCCAGCCCACTGGTCCATAGACCCCCAGAGACGCTGAGCGTCCGATGGGCGGGACAAAGCCCAGCATTTATCCAATGACTCGTCTCGTTTCGCCGCACGCTTTGCTCCGCTATTGAAGTCTGTGCACTGTTTAAAGCAGCGCTGTGAAGCTGCAGGAATGAGTGAGAGGAAAGCCGCGGTGTTACCAGTGATAAGAAGCTGATTCTGAACTAAGTTCAGCGTGATGTAGCGCATATTTAATCAGTGACATGTACACACAACAGTATATATTTAATCACTTATTTTTTTACATTTTAGGGGAAGCTGAGCTTCCCTTGCAGTCTTAGAGCAATCGCCACTGATATATATACATATATATGCATAGACTCAGAAAGACAATAAAAGTCAATTTTACACCGGAACTCCTTTAAAACACACAGAATCATTATATTGCACTGTATTTCTCCTGTGGCTTTAAGACACTTGACTCTTTTTCTTTTACTCTTTTATTCTTTGCCTTCTGTATTTATTTCTTTCCTGTCTTTAAAAATCTCCATTTTCTTCTTCTCTGAAGCATTTTTTTGGCTGTTGTCACCTTCTAACCCCTGTTTCTCTGTTTCAGTATTCACTCCGCCTCCTTCTATTCCTTCTCCTAATTGTCTTCCTCTTCCTCGCCTCCTCACCTCATCCCTCTCTATATCTCTGGACATCTCATTTGTCAGAAACCTCACTGGCCTTGTTTGAACCTCCCTCTCCAGTGTGTGACAGGCTGTTCTCACGATTAATACCCTCCACACACAGACACACACACACACAGATATATACACACTGAACAGTCTCCGTCCTCCCTTATGAATTTCAAATGGACAGAAAATCTTATCCATATATCACAGGCTTCATTAACCACGCAGCATCTGTGTGTGTGTGTGTGTATACGTGTGTATGTGTGTGTGTGTTATATATATATATATGAGTGTGTATATGTGTTAGGGGGCATCAGGCCAGAGTGCTCTTGGCTCATTTCCTTTTAATAATATGAAGATTGAAATTTTAAAACACTTGCGTTTACTTTTGCTATCCGTCTCCTGAGGAAATGACCACCATTAAAGCAAATTAGCCTTACATACACCTCTTTAGCCACGGAGAGAAAGAGAAAGCGAAAGAGAAAGAGAGAGGGTCTGTATATCTACAGAGATCGTAAAATTTATTTATTTTTTTAATTTTTATGTTTACTCACTGCACTAACACTAGGAGTAATATTTACGTACTTATCCCCATACTTACGCAAGCTACGTCTACGCTGGAATTCAAATCTCAATAAAAAATGAAAAGCAACATCTTTGCCAAGCTGAAGGACATAGTTTCAGTTTTTCAGGTAAACTCAGTGCTCGTCTCCTCAACAAAATCCATCACCAAAATGCTTGTTAATAGAAGATTTTCTCATTTCTTCAAGAGAACTGAATGTTAAAAGACAAAAAAACAGTTAGTCTTAGTTCAAACTTATTGAAAAAAAATACAAAACATAAAAGTTGTCTTTATCATTATTATTTTATTTCTACTTTACTAAAGATGACCAAATAAAAATTGGTTATTTAAGAAGTCCACAACATTATCTGTTACAAGCTGTCAGCCCCACATTTGCCAGCTTCTTGTTAGTGTGAGTGCAGTAGGCAATCACAGTACTGTTCTTCTTAAGTCAAATTCGTATAATTATTATTCCACCTGTTTGTTGTACGGCTAACTAATGCCGCAATTTTCAAGAAATTGACTTTCTTTCAAAAGACAAAACGTGTGTCCTCATCGGGAATGGTGGGCTTGTATTCAGCTTTCCGGTCGGACTTACGTTTTTCGTAAAAACTTCGTAAATGTGTGCTTTTTTTGCCCATTGACAATGAATGGGGAGAACTTTGCACGCCCGTGTACGTCACAATTTTTTAAATACAAACACAAAACCTATGGACAACCTATAGAACTTATTGAGTTCTTTACGAAAATATGCTGCACGAAACGTTACGACGTACGGTTTTCGTACAATTGTCGTACGAAATGGCCCAATAGGAATGAATGGGGCCAATCGGAGGACAGCAGCTAGATCGAAGGACAGGTAGCTAGAACTCCAGTACTGTGAGTGTATGGAGCAGCTATGGGATAAAACAGCATTAGGTCAAAAGTTTGGACACCCCGGCTCCCCTGTACTGTGTGTAATGGAGCTACTGGTCAAAAGTTTGGACACCCTGGCCCCCCATGACTGGTTGTAATGGAGCTACTGGTCAAAAGTTTGGACAACACGGCCCCCCAGTACTGTGTGTAATGGAGCTATTGGTCAAAAGTTTGGACAGCACTGCAATCACACTTGCAGTTTCTGCAGGAATTGCATTCTTGTTTAAATTTTTGTTCCACCTTAAATGATCAAACCAGAGTGCACTTACATACATATTCATAACGGGATTAACCCACAATTATCTATTTATTTTAGTTTTCTCATGTAAACAGCATTCTCTGATTTTTAAATATACATCCAGTTAAGAAATCTGATAAACTCATATTTCTCAGTCCATGTATGCTCTTAACTTTGAGTATTCTCAGATTACTCAGATTACAGATGTACACACGTGAAAACAGACTGTATTACTGGAAATAAGTGAACAGTGTGTAACACAGCCTATGCAATATATTGCAATCTTGTCAATGTAAAAGTAAGGTATAAGTTTAGATACTAGAGATTAAAATACGTCCGTAGAAGTTAAAGTATCAACTCAAGCTTTTTACTCTAAAAGTGTAAAAGTACTGGTTTTAAAACTATATTTAAAGTATAAAGGTAAAAGTAATGTAAGGTATGGGGAAGAAATGCCATTAAGTATAAAAGCTTAGGCCACGCCACAGGAGCCTATAGTGCACTATACACCCTACCCCCTAAAATATATAATATTATATTAAAATATAGTCACTGCGCATTCCTCCGATATACAGCTGAGTAGCAGCTGAATGGCTGGGACATCTGGCCGTGCTAAATTGGGAAAAAATTGGAAACACATTTTTTGAAAATTAAGTATTTGTACTTCATTACCTAAGGTCTTTGGTGACAAAGCACTTTTGAAGTATGGAGTTTGGGTTTTACAAGATCTTTTTTAGTGTCATTTTATTATGACTTTAGTAGCTGGTTGCAAAGCAAAGATTTGAGTATTGCCTGATGCATGTGAGCACATTCATTCCCCATTGTCAGGTTTGACCCAGGCAGGGAGACGAGAAGAGCGGATGTAAAAGCAGGTAAGGGTATTTATTAAATCAATAACAAAGAAACAAAGAAAACAAGTAAACACTGAACAAAGAAATAAACCAAAACAAACGAGGATGTAAAGATAACATAAACAGACTAGGAAGAGACGAGATATAAACAAGATCAACAAAACAGGGAGGCAAAACCAGTGACTGTAATAAAGATGGACGCCGTGTCGCCGTTCCCATTCATTCAATGAAAATGAAGCCAAAATCTTCCTCCATTTTGGCGCTCCTGATACCCGAGTCTGCGCAGTAGAGACCAGAGGAGGGAGAAACACTGTGGAGAGACAGCCTACTTATTTAAATAACCCCACCCCTGAAGGCTGCCTCGAGGTCACAGGCTACAGAGCGGAGCGGAACGGAGCTGACGGTCTGTTATTGGTCCCGCCCATAAGCAGCCCTTTTACAATAACCACACCTTTTTTGAATAGAGCTGAATGTCACGGACACCCAGGCAGGTAGACGAGGAAAGCGGACACAAGTGCAGGTAAAGGCGAAATAAATAAATAATTTATTAAATAAATAACAAAGAAACAAGGAAACGAGGAACAAGTAAACATGAAACAAAGAAACACAAATAACCAATAACAAACGAGCGATGAGAATAATAAACAAACAGGGAATATATAAATAAGGGAAACAAACTAGAAAATAAATAAGGAAATAAACTATAAACGTGAAAACAAGAAATAAACGAGAAACAAATGACTAAGGTTATATACAGGGAACATAGAGCTAAACAAGAAACTGAACTAGACAAGGGGAACTAAACTAAGCAGGGCAAGGGAGAAAACAATGGAAATAAAGGAAACTAGAAATATACACGAGATAAACAAAGGTCAACACAGAGCAAGGACTTGGGCTATGAAACGCGGTGAAACAACAGAGAGACAAAACAACAGGGGAAGGTGCAAAGACCGACGGAGGACAAGGTGGCAGAGGAGGGCTATTTATAGTAACATAAAACACACTAGAATTGGAAACACCTGGGGAAGGGGCGGAGCTACAAATGAGAAACACATGGTGGAAATCTACTGACAGGAGACACAGAGAGGCACAGGTCACGTGGGGAAGACACACAGAGACATGAGACAGGGCTAAGACGTGACACTGAATAACGTTTTAAAAAACGAATTCTGTGGGGATATAAAAAATTGACGTTATAAGCAGAGGTTACACTAGCTGCTGCATTTAAATAGTGGAGGTAGAATTGGAGTATATTGGAAAAAAACGTGATTGAAAGTTGTCTGTTTTGCCATTGAAACCTATGGGGATGGGTGGAGTTACACAGCTTTCTAAAACCGAACAGCAGGGGGCGCCCGACCTGTGGTGGCTTCACTTTTGAGAGACGATGCTCTGTCCAGCTATACACAGTCTATGGGCAAAACAAAGAAACAAACTAATAACTAAAACAAGACTGAATTAACTAAACAAGGCAAGGAAAACAAAGGAATAAACAAGATACAAAAAAGAGAATTAAAGTAGGATAAACAAGGAGATAAACAAGAGAATGAAGGAACTAAGGAACTAATGACTAATGGTAACAGTACTGAGAACCGTGGAAAGACAAAACAACATGGGAAGGTGCAAAGACCGACAAGGACAAGAGACAAAGGAAGGCTTTATAACACACAAGGGAAGTGGAAACACCTGGGGCTAGGGGGGGGGGGGGAGCTACAAATTGACACAGGTGGAAAAGTCCTGGGACAGAACACAGGGGCACAGGTCACGTGGAACACACACAGGCACAAGGACAGACAGGAAACAGGGTCAGGACATGAAACCCATTGTCTAATTACCCAAGTTCATGTTAAAAGCACTGATCAGAGTGCTAACAAATTACTAATATTCTGCAGAAATCAGATTATAAAGCACATGAGTAAACGCACTCACAATCTTGGTTCTGGTATTCCCTGTCCCTCCAGATTTTAGTGGTTTACCTGCTTTAACACAGTGACTGCAACTCTGAAGTAGTCTGTTAATGATCTGATTATGTTGAATCATGTGTTTTAAGTGAAGGGATAGCCAAAGTGTGCTGGGCAGGGTGCCCCCCAGGACTAAGATTAAAAAAAAAAAACACTGGAGCCTCATAGCCTTAATCTAGGGCTTGGTTATAAATCTTAATACTGTGTCTCTGTCCCTCTGTCTCTCTCTCAAACACACACACACACTCGTACACCTACACACCCACATACACTGATTATTCTGACCACCTCAGCAGTGCTAATTCATGCACGCTCAATTATTGGCCAGCTAAATTAAAAACGTGCAAATTGCAGTGTAAATCTGTGAGCAAGGGATGAAAATGGGAGCTGAAGAAGAGGGAGAGGAAGAATTTAATGAAGGCATTTACGCCTGGTAATGACTGTCCCCCCTACCTCCCTCTTCAACTTCATCAGCCGCCAGATAATTAAGAAAGAAAGAGAGAAAGAAAGAAAGAACATGGAAAAAGTATACAGTTGTGTCATCCTTTCATACATTCATTCATCATGTGATATTTTAAAACATATGCTACAGTTATAAAGTTAAATATAAAAGAAAAAAAATGAATGAAGCACTTTATTTCTGACAAGAAAATAGTGTTTGACAGCCAGTGGAGATTGATTTTGTTCCCAACTGAGGTGTTGAATGTTAAACTCCACATTCTTTATCATATACACATACCAGTAATCTCTTGACATATGTATAGAGCAATCTATGTATAAAAATAATATATATTTAATGTGTCAATTAACTTTAAACATAATAAAAAGCAAATATATATTAAATCTCATAAAAATCTCATAAAAAAATAAACACATTACTCTGATTAATTTCACTCTGTGTGATGAAAACCTAATTGAATTTCCTGTATGTAATCATGAATACCCTGTGTTCTCTTGTCTTGCTGTGGAAACTAGTGTGAATATGTGTCAACTGCAAAAAATGGTTCTTTGACTGTAAAGTTAATAATATGGATTACAAACCTTCACAGCTTGTTACGTTATGATATCATTACTAAAATGACAAGATACACAGCAAAATCACATAAAGTTAGAATCAGATCACCAACTTATTTGGCTGTGTCTTAAATAAAATAAGAAACCCATGGCATGGACCAAGACTAATTTTAATATACTAAACAGCAATAGCTTTGCTTTGTTTATGATCAGTGGACACCATATTTTATTTTATTTTGTTTATTATTTTTGCTCCCCACTTGGGCTAAAGAAAAGGTGGTAATTGCTTTCCAAATATATCAGATTTGTATGTATTATTAAAATCCTCTGAACATCCTCCTTTTTTAAGTTTTTAAGAGGTTTTTAATTATATAACACATCAGTAGGTAACATAGACTTGGTAGAAATATAATTTATACATACAGGGGCTGGACAATGAAACTGACCAAAATAATTTATTGTCCTGTGACGGACAGTTCTGGTGGAAACTAGAGAGTTGAGGTGCACATTGAATTCTGCCGTGATTTGGGCAGCCGTGGTTTTATGTTTTTTTGGATACAGTCCGGGTTAGCACCCGAACATCCCTTTCAGACAGCTTCCTCTTACAGCGTCCACAGTTAATCCTGTTGGATGTGGTTGGTCCTTCTTGGTGGTATGCTGACATTACCCAGAATACCGTGGCTCTTGATACATCACAAAGACTTGCTGTCTTGGTCACAGATGAGCCAGCAAGACGTGCACCAACAATTTGTCCTCTTTTGAACTCTGTTATGTCACCCATAATGTTGTGTGCATTGCAATATTTTGAGAGAAACTGTGCGCTTACCCTGCGAATGGAACCTTCACACTCTGCTCTTACTGGTGCAATGTGCAATGAAGATTGAATGAAGATTGGCCACCAGGCTGCTCCAATTTAGCCATGAAACCTCCCACACTAAAATGACAGGTGTTTCAGTTTCATTGTCCAACCCCTGTATATAATCAGTGTAAAAAAATAAAAAGTATTCTGATGTAACACTGATGTGGTCATATTTTATTTAGTGTTTTAGAAAGTGCGTTTTTACATGGCCATGGCCTGAGCTTGAAAAGAGCTGCGTTTCTCAGCCGCTACAATAAAGAAAGACTCCTAATTTAGAGCACGGAAATTCAGACAATGTTCTTGAGCGATTTCGCAAGAAGGACGCAACTGGTGTATCCTTGATTGACCTTGGTTGCCCACAATTCTCTACGCACAAATAATACAAAGGGGAAAAACACAGCACTAGAAAAAAAGCACAAATGGCAGAAAATAAAGCAAACAGAATTAGTTTTAAAATGTTATTTTTTTATCGTTATAATCCATGCCAGTAAAAAAAAAAATGAACAAGCACAGTTTTACACTGCAATAGCCTAAGTGATCAACAAGCTAAGAAGAATTTTTTATGAGACATTCCTTTTATCATCTTCCCTACCTAGACTTTAGAACAGAGCTAATATAAAATATATATTATATAATATAAAATTAATTTCTAATATCTTGTGTTAATAGTGGAATAATGGAAAATAAAAGTGACTAAACTTATAAGTTATTGGTTAAAATGAGAGTTTGGTGATAATGACCCAGCAAATGACTGTTATTCAATTTTACAAGTATGGACACAAACAGTACAATAACCAGGATGTATCATTATATAAATATAATCTTCCAATAAATGACTTGTCCATTCATCCTTTCTTTAATTTTCATCCTAGGTAAATCAGCTTAAGCTTTGCTTTGGTTTGCTGCGAGTAATCACAAATTAGAATTATAAGTAATAACTAAATAGAGTGAAAAACATGGCTTTTGGAAACTGGAGTTTTGTTAGTGTATTCGTATAGAATTAATTCTAATTTCTAACTTCTATGCGGATTGTATCTGTTTTTAAAATGAGGTTGCTGTTAGAATTAACATACATAATACATACAGTATTTGTTACAGTTGGGGTAGGTGTGGGATATGGGGGATGTGGAGATTTATATAATGAATATATAATGGATATATATATATATATATATATATATATATATCTGAACAATAGTTGCTGCTTTTCCTTCATGCTGTGAAACTCCAGCTCCTCCCAAATCACCTCAAATCACAGTCTCATCCAATCAGGTTTAGCTCAGGGGATTGTGGAGGACAAATATTTATTTTTTTAATTGTTTACACATTAAATAAAGAAAAAAGAAAAACATTGAATGGGCAGATGTGTCAAAACTTTGACTGGTACTGTAAAAAAACAGCATAACTCAAAGTTGCTCATAATGGTACTGATAATGTATGTTTAGCATATTAGCAGATAAGCTAACCAATGTACCGATGCCTGTGTGTGTGTGTGTGTGTGTGTGTGTATTCGTGTTTAATGATGCTTGTGGAGACACTTTCCCAAAACTGTTAACCTTCAAGTGACATTCTGAAAGTAACTGTAGGCTACAAACAAACTTTTTTAAAGACTTGCTGTCTTCGTTTCGCAGTGTGTGCGTATGTGTGTGTGTGTACTGTATGTGTGTGAGTGTGTGTTTGTGTGGGAGAAAGACGTTGCCAGACAGAAAGAGCAAAAAAAGGAGGCTCGCAAATTGTCCATCACTTTCAGCATGAGCTAAGTCCTCTTCCTTTCCTCTCAGCTGCAGCGAATGTTTAGCGGATCCCCCAGCGAGATGCCGCCTCATTTGTCTTGATAACGATGAAGAGGCATTTTTCCAGCAGCTCCTGGGCTGAGGAGCTGTCTAATGGCAGCATTCTATTGGACTGCCAAAAGCCAGCCGAACCTACCTACGAAAAAAGCACTCCTCACTGCAGGGTGCAGCCCATCATAGAAACATCACTTCACTAAGACTTCGCTCCAGCAACGACTGTTCTGAAGGGTGAAACTGTATGCTATGCAATGCTATTCAGATAGAAGATAAAGATAATGATGAACCAGGAAGAACAAACGATTCATAATATAGACTATTTATTGAGTTGCACATACAGCAACAGCGTGTAACGCATGTGTAATACAACATGCCAGATACAGTATCAGGCAATAATCCATCCCATCAAGCTTAAATATTCTCATGCAGTTCCTGCATATTTTGTATTTTGCAGTACTGACTGAGTGTTCATAGTGTTCCACACATTTTACATAGATCTGTATCTGTGTGTCTGTGTCTTCAAAGCAAGCTGTTGAGATGACAGCAGTATGTGGACGAGCATTGTCCTGAAATAGTGAAATAGAGCACATGTTTATAGTATGTGTTCAGAAAAGGTAGAGCCACTGGTTGCATGACCTCATATAATTACCTATAATAAGAGATGTATAGTAACAAAGTAGTTAAGTACTTAAATGCTGTATCTGTAGCAGTGGTGTGCAGTGAGGCCCTTCTAACCCTTCAGAGAAGGGGTGACAATAAATGCATGTAAATAATTACATCATTTTTAATCAGGAGTTATATATCATAGCTATTGTAAGTGTAAGAATTTATTTTATAAATTAACTAAAAAAAAAAAAAAAAAAACAGCAACTTATTTAAAGCATTAGTCTGTGTTTTTCAGTTGCTACAGGACTCTTATCTGACTGACGGATTGGTTTTAACCAATCAAAGCTTTATAAAATGGATTCTGCCCCCTTGTGTCTGCATGGAGCCTTCTCCTGATTTTGAGAAGGGTGTAGTAATGAATCTATTAGCAAAGTCGAAGGACAGTCTAACCAATCAGATTCATGATTTTCACTATGGGGGCGCGGCCATGGCTGCCTAACCCCTTCTCTGCGCTGTGTTAAAGGTGTTATACGTGTTGTTTAGTCATAAACGGAGCTCATGCTGGATTAATTCAATAGTTAGCTAACTTTCACATAATGGCGACTGCAAATAAGACAGATATTGTGTCACATCATATTAAAAAGCCTTTTTAATGGCTGTCCTTCAGTGTGAAACTAATTCACAATAATAGGCCGTCTGACTGGAGAGTTTTTGTGTGTACTTAATGTTTTGGCTGCCTTGTCGTACTGTAGACATACAAATGAGTGATCATTGTTGAACGGTTGTACTTGTAGGAAAGTTAAGAGTTGATTGTTGGGTCTATTGTATACTTTTGTAGTTTGTAGCTGTATTTGTGGGCTGTTAATGTGTATTGAGTTAATATAACTAAGACAGAGAATATGTAGTTATTGTAATATTTATCTACAGTGCCCTCCATAATTATTGGCACCCCTGGTTAAGATGTGTTCTTTAGCTTCTCATAAATTGAGTTTTGTTCAAAATAATATAGGACCACGATGGAAAAAAAGAGTAAAATACAACCTTTAACTCAAGTGAATTTATTCAGTAGGAAAAAAATCCCACATTAAGAAATAATTATTTAACATCAAATCATGTGTGCCACAATTATTAGCACCCCTGATGTTAATACTTTGTACAACCCCCTTTTGCCAACAAAACAGCACCTAATCTTCTCCTGTAATGTTTCACAAGATGGGAGAATACAGAAAGAGGGATCTTTGACCATTCCTCTTTGCACATTCTCTCTAAATCATCCAACGACCTGGGTCCTCTCCTCTGCACTCTCCTCTTCAGCTCACCCCACAGGTTTTCAATGGGGTTGAGGTCTGGGGACTGAGATGGCCATGGGAGGAGCTTGATTCTGTGTGCGGTGAACCATTTCTGTGTAGATTTGGCCACATGTTTAGGGTCATTATCTTGCTGAAAGACCCAGTGACGACCCATCTTCAGCTTTCGGGCAGAAGCCACCAGATTTTGTTTTAAAATGTCCTGGTATTTTAGAGCATTCATGATGCCATGCACCCTAACAAGGTTCCCAGGGCCTTTAGAAGAGAAACAGGCCCACAGCATCACTGATCCCCCGCCGTATTTCACAGTGGGCATGAGGTGCTTTTCTGCATACTCAGCTCTTGTGTTACGCCAGACCCACTTAGAGCATTTGTTGCCAAAAATCTCTATCTTTGTTTCATCTGACCAAAGCACACGGTCCCAGTTGAAGTCATAGTACCGCTTAGCAAACTCCAAACGTTTGCGTTTATGATTGTGAGTGAGAAATGGTTTCTTCCGTGCATGCCTCCCAAACAGCTTGTTGGCATGTAGATAGCGCCTGATGGTTGTTTTGGAGACTTGTGACCCCAAGAAGCTACCATTTGTTGCAATTCTGTAACAGTGAGCTTTGGAGAACTTTTGATTTCTCTTATCATCCTCCTCACTGTGCGTGGTGGCAAAATAAACTTGCGTCCTTGTCCAGGCTTGTTTACCACTGTTCCAGTTGTTTTAAACTTCTTAATAATTCCTCTGACAGTAGATTTGGACAGGTGTAGGCGAGTAGCGATTTTCTTGTAGCCATTGCCTGACTTGTGAAGGTCAACACACATCTGCCTCACTTGAATGGTATGTTCCTTTGTCTTTCCCATGTTGAAGATAAATGGCCTCTGTGTCACGTCATATTTATACCCCAGGGAAACAGGAAGTTGTGAATTACTAATTAAATGTTCCTACATACTCTGATCAACTTCGTAAACTACTGTAGAAGTGACAGAAATACTTTTATTAAATTTATTTCCTAAGAATTGTTAGGGGTGCCAATAATTGTGGAACAGGTGATTTTATGAAGAATAATTATTTCTTAGTCAGGGATTTTATTTCCCCCTTAAAATTTACTTGAGTTAAAGGTTGGACTTTACTTTTTTTTCCCATCGTGGTCCTATATTATTTTGAACAAAACTCAATTTATGAGAAGCTAAATAACACATCTTAACCAGGGGTGCCAATAATTATGGAGGGCACTGTATGTTTCGGGCGGCTGGCGGCGGGGTGGAGGTGGGGGGTATGGGGGGACGGTTGCAGAAGGGGTACCCACTATATTCACTGCACGCCACTGATCTGTACTTTACTGAAGTACAGAAGTACAGTGCGTGTGTGTATGTGTGTGTCTGCAGAAGTGTGTGTATGTCCGTGTGTGTGTGTGGTCAGAGGGGTGCTTTTCGTGGCAGGGGTGTTTTTTGACTGGTGGTGTATTTCCAGTACACACAACACTGTGGAACAAACAATGTTAGGTGTCAATGTAACTTCAGAAATTAAAGGTTCCACTCATCTGGAACCTGCTATTAGGCAGGTGAATGAATTCACTGATCCTTTTTTTATACTGCTATCCCATGATTTTAGCCCATTGTGTTTCGTCACCATTGTAATACATTAAACAATATTATTAATGCATTAAATTTATTCAGTTTAATCAATTTATTCAGTTTAATCATTTTTATTGTTACTACATCACTGGTTGTGTCAGATTAAACATTTTCTAGGCTATATAATTTCAATTAGACACTTTACTCCAAAGTCCAAAAACCTCTCTAAACTTCAACAAACACTTCACTTCACTTCAGCACCTACTGATCTGATTGAAGTGTTCTCTGTTCTCTCACACACTTTATACAGCAGGAGGAGGCTGTGCTAATGGTCCTAATAATAAAACAGACAGGTGAGATCCCGCAATAAATAGAATTAATTAGCTCTCATTCACTGTTTTACACATTAGCAGTTATTTTAGTCCATGGTTGCAGTAATTGTACATCATCTATCTACTAACTGGCTATAGGAAACTGTTAACCATTAGCATGTGCTCCTATCATAGACCATGAAAAAAAGATAAAGTGCTCTCTCTGTTTGCTTTGACGCATTCTAAATTGCTTGTGGAGCTCATAATAATTGCAAAACTAGTGACTTTTATTGGTCCAATAATCATGAAATCTCATAAAGTGTGAAAGACAGGCCCTGCATTTAAATGACGTAGTTAACTGTCACACCTGGTGCCGAAGGTGCATAATATAGTTATAATAGTTTTGAATTTTTCATTATAATTTAATTTTATTTCGTTTTGACCTCCAATTCAGTTAGTTTTAATTAGTTTTTAGAGCAGGTTTGCTAGTTTTGTATTAGTTTTTTATATCTTTTTTTTTATTAATGCATAGCATAACTTTGGGTTATTTCTGAGCTGCATGAATCAAAAAGGTATTGGTTAATAGAAACTCAAAAAAAACAAAAATAATATATATATATATATATATATATTCAGTTACTGTGAAACGACCAACTGTCCACAAAGAATGCACGTAATGCTGCTGCTTAAAATAGCTAATAGACTAGAACTCACATTAACATAAAAATAAAAACCTGGCCACAAAACACATCACACCAGGGAGAAAAACATAAACAAACTCAGAAACCCAATAAACTCTTAATAATAAATTAACAAAGATGAAAAGGAAAGAATTTCCTACCTATAATTAGTTAGTTAGTTTTTATTCGTTTTAGTTACCGAAAATGTATTTACTTTCAGTTTTCGATATTTCGTTCGTCACTTGTGTCTACCAGTGATCTCCCAGCACCACACACTGAAATCACTCATTTACTCCCTTACATGACTGATCACATGACGCCTCCCAGCCCACAATCACCTGAGTTTTGATTTCACCTGTTCACCTCACTATATATATATATATATATATATATATATATATATATATATATATATATATATATATATATATATATGCCTTACCTCTTCACTCACTTGCTGCCGAGTATTAGATTAGTTTCATCTGTCATTACAAAGTGTCTCTTCTACCTGTGTTCATTAGCTCTTTGCTCTTTGTTTGTGATGGCTTGCTGTATCACTGTTTGATCTAGGTACTAAGGTACTGTAGCGTTGTATATTGATGTTTGTCCATACAACATTTGAGAAGGGTTTATGGTCATGAAGAACTGATTAAAAAGGGTATATTTAGAGTACTGAATATTGTACTAATAGCAGTAGCACTTGTACTGCTCTGCATAAAGTAACATTGCCCTCCTGGTTAGCTCAGCTGCTATAAACCTGACCTGTGCTATAAACCTGTCAGTCAATGTAGTTTTGTAAAAACATAAAAAAACATAAGCAACTTATTTTACTTCTTTATTTACATTGTTTGTACATATTTACAGTGCTTTGTGGATGTTGTGTGTGTGTTAACTCTTTGTCTTGGCTTTGTGCCTCTAAAAATCTGATTGGGAAGCTTCTGAAGGAGCACTGAGCTGAGCAGGGGTGTGTTTGTTTTGCTGTTGAGTTGAAATATTAACAATATTTCTCTAGAATTGCTGACTCGCTCTATAACGGGTCTGACTATCAGGGCCAAACAATACCTGATTCTCCTCTGTCAGCTCCTTCAAATGGGTACTTGTTTCAGCATCGGCAATGCTGTTTGATGGAATCCCAGCCTTTAACAATCAGGGAGTGTTGCCAAATGTCCGTAAGCCTTTATCCTGAGGTGAAGTTTCAAATGCTTGTTGGGAAAAAATGCTTTAAAAATGAACAAAAGTGACCCTTGAGAATAGAAATAGTTTTTCTTAGTTTTTGAGAAGATGCTCTAACATGAGCGGAGTCAATTGCAGTAAATTAAACATTTTCTTAGATTTTTCTTTTATATACAGCTTTGAAGAAAAAATAAATCAGTTTCTCTGATTTTGCTATTTATAGGTCTATGTTTGAGTAAAATGAGCATTGTTGTTTTATTCCATGACCTACGGACAACATGAGAAATGGCTCAAATAACAAAAAAAAGGTTCAGAGCTTTCAGACCTCAAATACTGCAAAGAAAACAAGTTCATATTCGTAAAGTTTTAAGAGTCCAGAAATCATTGTTTTGTGGAATAATCCTGGTTTTCAATCACAGTTTTCATGCATCTTGGCATGTTCTCCTCCACCAGTCTCACACACTGCTTTTGGATAACTTTATGCCACTCCTGGTGCAAAAATTCAAGCAGTTTAGCTTGGGTTGATGGTTTGTGATCATCTATCTTCCTCTTGATTATGTTCCAGAGGTTTTCAATTTGGTAAAATTAAAGAAACACATAATTTTTAAGTGGCCTCTTATTTTTTTCCAGAGCTGTATATCGTTTTAGCTTTTTGAGAAGATGCCCTAATATTAATTGTGTCTATGGCAGTAAAAGTAATATTTTATTTATTTTTTTCAGATCAGGCAATTGTAGCCTGGGGCTGTGAGCATCTTGTCTGTGTCTGTGAATCATTAAAAAGTCTTACACATTAAATGTTGCAATTTTCCAATTCTGTATGCAAGTTCATTTTTACTGATTTAACAGCAGACTAAACTATGTGCAGCATTATTTATGGCTCCTATTATTTAGGTACATTCATCCCTGTTTTTTTAGTCATAATGCATTTTTCTGCAAGCTGGGACTGAGTTTCTTGGTATCTACGTATAGCATGTTATAAACACAGCTATTAATGCATTATGATCACAGTTCATGATGCATAATAAACATGGCTATGATGGATTATACATTTTTATAAATATGTATAGCCATGTTTATAATGCCTTGTGAATGCATTATAATATGCTATGAGTATGTTTATAGAGTCTTATAGAGATGACATTCATAGAAAGTGTTATCAAAAATGTTTTTACATTACATGTACGCAGATACGCAGCATACAGAAACAAATCAGGAGCACACACACATCAGCCTAAGGTCATCAGGTTCAAGTCTAGAGGGATGTAATGCCCCCAGAATTGAATTGTTAAGCAGTGGAACTGCATTTTTGGAGGGATGCAGCTCCATCCAATAAAACTGGGATGAGTTGGAGAAATATCCGGTTAGAGTGGATGTGGTCCAGAAGTAATCATCCAACATCTGTACCTGATGTTCCTAATGCTCTTGCGGCTGAATGCAATCTAATCCTCACTCCAGTCTTCTGGCATCTGGCCTTCCCAGAAGAGTAGAACCAGTTACTGCAGCAGCAGCAGCAGAGCTGGGATAGGACTGAGATGGGATGTTGTTATTATGGTCTTGATTAATTTGATCAAATTAACATGTAGAAAATGTAGATTTATATGGTTTAAGACTGTAAGGAGATGGAGCTTCAGGCATTGTTAAATTTTATTTAACTCCATTAAAACAAAATCTCTCCCAATTATTACCTTTCTTTGCCAATTGTACTGAATCTCTGTTTAGATTTAAATTACAGGCAACTTAAAGCTCCACTAGGTAGGATTGAGATTTTGTGCTCGTGGGCTCCCCCTACAGTCAGAGTGTAATAAATGTTTCAGGCAGATTCGTTTCTCTTTCTCGTTTTCTGGCTTTCACAGACATATTCAGTCTCTTTCCAGCTTCTGCCAGAGTGTCTGCATGTTTGTTTGAAGAACCAGTAGTCCTTGTAGAACTGTTAGAACTAAGGGTCGGAAAGCAGGTCGCAGTTCTCGCGAGCGTTGGTTGCGGCCACCTCGGAAAACTTACAGAGTCTGGTTTGAGCTCAGAGGAGCTCCGGCACAGACAGGAGAGCACCGCTATTCCTCCTATTACACCTCAATGCAGCGCTGCAGTGAGTTTCAAGCTGTAATTTTACTTCTTTAAAAATAAAGGAAATCCTACCTAGTGCTGCTTTAAATGATGACATTTATTAAAGAGAAATACTATGTTAACTTATGAAGTAACTCTATTTAGAACAAGAAGAGTACACAGAACATGAACAAGCAGCCGTTCCTTTAAAATTGTGGCTCTTTCAGTGAAGCTTTTATCCACCCTTTACCCCAACACCAGGGGGGTGAAAAACATTTTTTATTTGCTTTTTTTTTTTTTTTTTTTTTTAATATACAAGATGCTGGATCTTTTTTTTTTTTTTTTTTTTTTTTTCAAACAGTTTGCTGCATTTTTAATTCAACAGAAAGTTTTACATTATCACAGAGGGAATTGTAAATTAATTAAGTTGGTTTGTTGGATGGAGATTTTTTTTTAATGCTGGACAAAGAAAGTTTGAAAGGCATGTGCCAAAAAATGGGTAAACATAAATTATAGTTAGGCACCATGCCTTCCTTTCCACTGTCCAAAGTGAAGCCCTGTGAAACTTTTTTTAGTGAAATAGATTTAATATGATTAAAAATTGATTAATATCTTTGTTTAGGCTTTTTAATTGAGATTATAAGATTGAAAGCCAGTTAAAAGGGCTAACTGTGCTAACACCCAAAAAAAACCCAATACTTAAATATTACAAAACCACACCTCCTTCATTATTAATTTTATTATTATTATTATTATTATTATTATTATTATTATTATTATTATTATTATTATTATTATTTAAACACTTTTGTGAATTGTATCTAAAATTATTTCTCAATGTGAAAATTGTATCTAAAATCATTTTTTATTTATTTTTTTAAACAAAGGACCTGAACTTCTATTATAGTACACATTTGGATGCTAGTTGTATGTATTGTTTGTTTTCATGGTGTTATAAATGAAGAGGTCTGTGTTCTTAAGGCCCTTTATTACCTCCACAATAGGTTAGATAAGGGGGTCTCCTAAGGTCATGGTCTAGAGGCATGTGGTCACGCACACAGCAATGAAGAGCAGACCTGCTCAAAGCTCTCATTGTTAACAGAGAATTATTTCCTGATAATGTGTTTCAGCTCTGGGACGATAGTGAATTACATGTAGTTAAAGGTAATCAAGAGTAAACAATGACCGTAAACAATCTTATTTCAGAATTGTAGAGTGAAGGTTATTAAACTGAAATTTCTTAACACATTGCTTTTACATCTTTAATTATCACAATTCAGTAACTCTGTTTCAAAGGCAAGGGTTACACTCAAAAACAAGAGGGGTAGGGGTACAAATAAGGAATGGAATTAGACCTAAGTAAGAGACTGTAGAAACTTCTAACATGTTCTTACATAGTATAGATTTAGTATAGAACCATATATTCTATTATTTATTTACATTTACATATACATGAATATGGTGTGAAAAAGTATTTGCCCCTTACAGATGTTTTGTCCTTTTGCTTTTTTACCATACTTACATGTTTCTGATTATTAAATAAACTTTCATTTCAGACAAATATAAACTGAGTAAATATAAAAAGCACCTTTTAAATACAATTAATAATAGCTCATTTTATTTATTAAAGGGAAAAAGTATTTGCCCCCTAAAAATAATAACTTGGTTGTGCAACCCATGCCAGCAACAACTGCAATAAGCTTTACTGATAACTGGCAGTGAGTCTTTTACATCTCTGTGGAGAACTCGCAGGGTTGTTTTGTGACCTCCTGGATGAGTTGTCCATGCCCTTTTGGAGTAATTTCAGAGTAAACACTAATTTTGGAGTAAATTTTGGAGTAAACACTCCTTGGATGGTTCACCAGTGTTCCATGTCTTCTCCATTTGTGAATAATAGTTCGCACTGAGGTCTGCTGGAATCCCAAAGCCTTAAATTTACCTTTTAACCTTTCCCAGACTGATAGATGATCAGTTGATCATTGTTAGATCGTTGTTGCTTTTTGAGATCTTTTAGCTGCTTCATGTTGTCAGACAGGTAGATACAATACTGTAGAAGTATTTAAGTGATTTCTGGATTCTACAGGTCTGGCAGTAATCAGGCATGGTTGTGGTTAGTAGTGAAATTGAACTCAGCTTTACAAAAATTTTGATTATTCACAGTTTATTTATGGAAAGACTTTTTCACAAAGGGCTAGTTTGGTTTGAATAGTTTGGTTTTTGTATTAACTCAGGTTATATTTGTCTGATATTAAAGTTAGTTTGATCATCTGAAAAATGTAAGTATGACAAAAATGCGAAACTATAAGGGGGCAAATACCTTTTTTACACCACTGTATTTAGAGGCAATAAAGCTTGCACACAAACACAACATACCTGCATTACCAGTCCTTCCCAAAAGGGGGTGTCTCTCACTGTGACCCCTTCACCTCTTTAATTATCTCCATATTCCATCAGTCCTTTTATCCTTATCCTAACCCCTTCCCTTTTAGTCTACTCCCCCTTAGTTACCCGCCTCCTCCATGGTCTGGCCCTGCTCTCCTAAGTGTGCATGTGTGTGTGTGTGTGTGTGTGTATGTGTGTGTGTGTGTGTTTGTCGTAGACCAAATCTGTGAGAGGAAACACATGTTTGAAGTCTGTGAAGTAAAAGGAGAGATGAAGAGGCTGCACGCCACATGAGAGCACAAAGGAGCATTTAGGACATTTTGCACTTTCTTGCCCCATTTCTTTCTGCATCTGCATCTGAGGAGAGCGTGAGGAGATACTATAGTTTGTGACTTGCATGGAACTACTTACTTCTATATGTTGCATGTCATTTAACAAGATTTAAAACTTCTTAAACCGCTTTTATAACTGTCTGTAGTATTGTAGTTGAAGAGAGGTGAAGCTGGCATGAGCATGAATGTAAACCTGACTCTGTGCTGACACATAATACATCATTTTCTTGCATATTTGTGAGGTAGAACTTGTGTATGGATGTGCCTTTCTCTCTTTTCTCTGTCTGTAAGAGTCTCTAGCAAGTTAGCTTAGCCACTATTCTGCAGAAAGGATGTTTTCTATCTCTCTTTCCATTTCCTTCTCCCTCCTTTTCCCTCTCTTTCTCTCAAACTCCTGCGTTCTGGCTGGAATGGACTCCTGCTTCGACGAAGAAGGAACACCTAGCCGCTGCATGCCCAAATTTGAGAACGCAGCGTTCAATCGCACTGTGATGGTTTCCAACGTATGTGGCGTACCCCCTGAGGACTACTGCATGCAGACTGGCTCCACGCGTTCCTGTCGCCATTGCGACGCGTTGGACCTTGAAACCAACCACAACGCCACCTACCTGACAGACTTCCACTCGGACGAGGAGCCAACCTGGTGGCAAAGCCAGTCCATGTTCTATGGAGTACAGTACCCCAACTCCGTCAATCTGACTCTACATTTAGGTAAGGTGTTCTTACTTTTAAAGCAGTAGTATGATGTGAATTATATGAGCATGTCTTTCTGGACAAGGCGAGGGATATAACCAGCAGTTCTTTGTGGAGTTCCTGTTGATTTAATATAGGCGTGATTTAATTTAATGGGTGTGATTCAGGTGGCCACAGTTCTGAGTGGGTTTGTGAAATACAGTATGTGTTGTTGACACTGGGACTCTGGTTTCCCAGAAGAGCCATATGTGCAGTAAAGTGTATGGCCCAGATAACGCCCATGTTTAACTCCTCCTGGCCTCATCACTTACTCACATTATGGGGCCCATCACTCAAATTTCTATATTAGAGCAGCATGGAACCCATGGAAAAAACGTTATGGTTCTCGGTTGTCCTACCTATACTGGCCCCTCATGGGCATGTTATCTTGGAGTTTGTGCTCTACAGGAGTACAGCCAGTAATATTACAGTATTTAACATGAATATGACTTCAGAATATGACTTTGGAGGTCGTTCTGCCCACATCACTGAAGTTACATAGTGCAGTTAGCAGTGTTCCATACACTGGCCGAGAAAGCCCAATGCACTGCAAGTTGAAAAGAGCTGCAAAATCAGAAAACACATCCATCAAAATGACAACACAGGCACTACAAATAGAGAAACATGCTGCAAATACAACCAAAACACAACAAAAGTAACTCACAACATAACGGAAGTTCCCCAGGGGGCCCTTAAAAGATTTTGCACACCTAAACTACATCTTCAGTAATGTCTAGGAGTTTGCTGAGTGTACAGAGGAATATTAGTTTACTAATATTGTTTGATTACCATGGTTGTATGTATATCAAAAATGCTATCATATGTTAAGGTCCCCCTGGGGGGTTGGGATTTAATTTCAGCACACTTCTCTTTTTGTAGTGCCTTTGTTGTCAAAATTGATGGATGTGTTCAGTGCCTTTGCAGCTCTTTTAAATTTGCAGTACGTTGGGCCTTTTAGGCCACCGTAGTGCCAAGCCCAGGGTAGTAATATTAGAGTTTCTGTTCTCCTGATACATGTCAGTTGAGCATCAACAAAATAACAATTTGAAGTTGTTGTTTTTTTTAAGGTAGACATTTACATACTGTTGCTTTAATGCAAATGTTTGGCAAAAAAAACTCAAATTTAGGCAATATAGCTAATATTGCTGATGAGGAATGGAAGCTAATTGGCGCATGATTAGCATAAAGCTAGTGGAGATTCTGACAGTGCATGGCATGCTGTTGTCTTTATTAATGAGCAAAAGTACAACACAGCCAAAACAGTGGTAGCAGCAACTGTGTTCTTTGAGTTTTGTCTATATTTTCTGTTAAATTGATTATGATTTACTATTAGTTAGTAAATCATAATCAGTTTCAGACTTTTAACCATCAGTTAAGGGACCCTATAAGTAAGTGGTTGCTATAGTTAGCTGTACACTGCTGCTAACTGGTAAGTAGTAGTTTCCATTCACTGGTACAAAAGTCACACTCATCAAATGTTTTAAAACGATTAAAAGCAAGACTTTCACTTTCATGTTGCACTCCAAGTAACAAGACATTAAGACATACTATATTTCACTAGTGAGGATTCCAAAGAAAAGACTATACTGATTGGGTGATAAGTACTGGAATAATGTAGTAGTTTTCATTATTATTTGTTCACGTATCTGATGCTAATTGTCTCATTAATTTCACAGTATGCAGCATTTGCTTTTAACAGCCTGGCAGGCCAAGGTCATTATTCATGCAAATAAGCCACATATAAATTACAATGAAAATACATTAATATCCAGCCATAAGGTAATACGGTCTATTAATCACACAGATGCAACCAGGTAACCTACTTGGAAAAGCATGATAAGTGAGGTCAAGAACCCCAGGTATAAGCTATTTTGATTAAGATCTGGATCATTTCTGATACAAAATGACTGTCTCTAAATTGCAAGGGCTGTTGATCTGTCTGAGATGAAACCAGGGGTAGAACATTTCTTAAACTAAGCTAAGAATTAATCTAGTGACAATATTTGTAGGTTTTTATTGTGCTAAAAGTTTTAGTTTGGCCTGGTAAAGTTTTAGTTAGTCAGTCTGCGAACTGACTACTCCCCCAACCCCGAACATTATATGCACATCAACTGGTGTTCATTGTCTACTGTGTTCAACTGCAATATCAACTGCATCTATCTATCTATCTATCTATCTATCTATCTATCTATCTATCTTTTGAAAGACAAATACCATGTGCCAAAAATAATGCATTGTTTTACACTACTTTATAATGCTGTAATAAGCTAACCTGATGCAAATGAAGAACATACAAAAGTCTCCAGAACTTTTATATAACATACTAGTGTATGTGGTGTAGACTGTGTGGTGCACCAAATGAATGTAGGTACTCCAGAAGCACCATGCACAAACATTAGGAAAAAGTAGTGCCTTATTTTCCACCAAAAACAGCAAAAGTATTTCACTGCATATTTGTCAAATAACCCAAAAAAAAAAAAAAAAAAAAAAAAAAAAATATATATATATATATATATATATATATATATATATAAAACAGCATATATATATATATATATATATATATATATATATATATATATATATATATATATATATATATATATATATATATATAGCATATATGTATTCAACATATATATATGTTGAAGTATCACATGGTATAGCCGTTATTTTACTGAATCTTACATGTATTTGAGATTTATAACAAAGACAGAATCACTAAGACAAACCAAGTTACTCTGCTAATATGGTTCTCAGTGTGGATTACAAAATTGGCAGTATTTCTCACATCAATAACACAAATGATCACTTTGTGACTCAATAAATGGCAGAAACTTTTTAGTAAAACAGTTGAATGATTGTGACAAATTAATATAAATTACCTGCTTTGTTTGGCCTGGTCTTACTGACCAGAATTTGGTCTGGATCCACTTAACCATGTGCAAAATTGTCTGCAGTGTGAAATCTCCTTTCAAGATGGTTCAGATATTTGCACCATTTACAGGAATTTGAGGCAGGCCATTGTCCTTTTTCAAACAACAGAAGAAGAAAAAGAATTATTGTACCATATTATAAGACACATTTTAAGCAACAATAGTAAGGAACAAGGGTGGCACACAGTATTCTACACACATTTCTTGCCTGAAAACTGTTTTTTTGAGTAAAGCGCTTCCATTTATTTACAGTAAACTTAGATTTCCAATATTTTTAACAGTGGAATTAGCAGCAATGCTAGCCACGTTTAGCAGCACCTAGCATTAGTTAATGCCACCCAACAGCACCACACTGAGGAACTTTGAGTGTTCCGGTAAGCCTGAGCGCTATCAGCTAGTGGTTTGTCCCACGTAGCTTGTTTTAACATGGCAAACACACAGACATCAGTAAAATATGCTCACCTCTGAATGCTGAAAGAGCTAGCACTGCAATTAGCAGCTAATGCTAATAAAGGCACACCTGATTTTTGGACGCACTCTTGATTTTTGGGAAAAATAGTGTGAAAAATATGGTACATTTATGTTTCCTGTATGTATCTGTAAATTATCACTTTTTAATAAACAGAAACAAAATAAATCTCTTTGGCTAATCTGTTCATTTAAAGCTCCACTAGGTAGGATTGAGATTTTATGCTTGTGGGCTCCCCCTACAGTTGTAGAGTGTTATAATTGTTTCAGGCGGATTAGTTTCTCTTTCTCGTTTACTGGCTTTCACAGACATATTCGGTCGATTTTCAGCTTCTGCCAGAGTGTCTGTATGTTAGTTTGTAAAGAATGAACCAGTAGTCCTTGTAGAACTGTTAGAACTAAAGGTCGGAAAGCAGGTCGCAGTTCTCGCAAGCGTTGGTCGCGGCCGCCTCGGAAAACTTACAGAGACTGGTTTGGGCTCAGAGGAGCTCCAGCACAGACACGAGACACCGCTATTCCTCCTATTACACCTCAATGCAGCGCTGCAGTGAGTTTCAAGCTGTAATTTTACTTCTTTAAAAAGATCAAAAATTAAGGAAATCCTACCTAGTGCTGCTTTAAAGGGGAGTTGAATTCTGGAAAAGCAACTGGTCAAACAGATAATAATAGATCTACAAACCAGTAAATGTTCAGTGTAACATTTAAATTAAATTAAAGTATTCACATTTACATATGTTTAAAACCTACATATGTCTTTTTTAAACATCCTTTAATCACACTGTCATAACTTAATGTGCCTTTTGCATACAAGAGCGCATATCCTGAGTTATTCAACTCCACTTTGTCTGGCTGGAGCCTGTCTCTTCCAGACAGTTGGAACAGATGTGTTGTTGCGTGAAGGTGTTTGGGGGATCCTCAATGTCCCTTAGATGGTTGAAGTAAGAGCTAGTTGACTCTCTCTTGTCTTAGTTTTGAAACAGCACAGATGCGACCCATTTACTAGGAGACAACTACATTGTCTTCTTTTTTGTGATTTCTGTCCAAGTTACAACTTCTCGCTTTACTCCTGGAAATCTAGCCAACTATAGTAAGAGCAAATGGATCAAATAAGACTTTATTTGACTTTTTTTTAATCCAACATGTCGAGAAGCTTTCAATACGTAAGGGAACAGGACAACTCTTCGAGTTTCCCCTGGGCTATGAAAAAAAAAAAAGTTTTATGAGCCCAGCATATGTTTTTCTCCTGTGAAAAGATGCTCAGTTTCCATCACTGATTTTTGTGACTAGGTTTCATCAACATGATAATTAGGAGGGATGGGACAAAATATAGACACTGTGATATATTAGATCATTTTTTTATTTTTTTATTTTTCAGTTTTTATCATGTTCTTGATATTTGAAAAAAATAAAACATAGACAGACACTCCCTAAGACTTTCCCCCAAATTTGACTTACCGTTTTTTTGCACTATAAGGACTTAAAATCCTTTAATTTTCCCACAAATCGATAGTGCACCTTATAATCCAGTGTGCCTTATATGTGAATTTTATTATTTGGGTTGTAAGGAGCAGTTAAGCTACTCCACTGAAGTGCAGCGTTATAAAGTAATTCCAGTAAAGTTTCTCCAGCACCAAGGCTGGAGCAGTATTAGCATTAGACCTGCTGAATTAGAAGGGAAACATGATGATACATACCTTATAATGCGGTGTGCCTTATATTCCAATAAAAAAAAAATACTGTTCTGTGAACCTGACACCAATAAATCCATCATTTACTCTAAAAGTGTAATACTCAAAAAAAAAAAAAAAAAAAAAATCAGGTATGTATGTAAGTCTGTGTTTGTGTGTAAATGTATGTAGGACTGTGTACCCACATAAGGATTTGCACTTGGCCTGGGTAAAATACTGTAGTGCCTGATACAGTCCTCCAGGTGGATGGACGTTTCCGGTTGCTGCTTTTCACTGGTGTGCGGAAGAGTGCTGAGAATTAATGGTTTGGTTTCTAGAAAGGTGCTATATAAGTGTAACTTCATTTATCTTTCAGGTTAGATAACATAAGGATGGGAGGGATAATCAGGTGAGCCTTTAAATCACAGGTAGTCACTCCCCCTCTCATGGCAGGGCTTCCAACTGGCCTTTTTTCAGCAGGATAATGCTCACACACACAAGGAGCAAGGGTTTCTTAGGAAGGTCTCTGCCATATTGCAACACTTTCTTGGACTGGTGGTTGCCAGATTTATCAGCAATTAAGCATATATCAGACTAGCCTAAGAGTCTGCAGGAGCTACAACTGCAGCATCTTTGGACAAATGTGATGCATTATGCCATTTTTAGACATTCAACTGTATTTTATTTTGTATTCAGGCTAGTAGTGAGGCTTATGGCTACTTTTATCTGATAAGATAAGATTCACCATTGTTTTTTTTTTTTCAGATTGCAATACTTTATTCTGTCTACTAAAACATGCTCTGAAAGGCTTCTCACATCAATGGTTGACTTTTGTCAAACATTGATCTTCAGAAAACCCAACTGGTTCCTGTGTGGCAGTTTTGAATGGATATTAAAATCATTATAAATCAGACACCCTGGCTTTGTGTCACAAGCCCCAATTTTTTTTTTAAAGCACAGCTTGTAGATTGGGAAGTCTGGGAAGCTAATTCACACATTTTACTGTCTGCATTTGCTGGCCTCCAGACTGCCCAACCAATTTCACAAGATCTCCAAACATCTTAATCAGCTTGACTTGAAAACCAACAAAGCTAATAGCAACCGTTCTCAAGCATCCATGTGTTCATGTCCATCTGTTCTGATCTAAGCAACTCAGGATATTGTCATGAATCAAAAGCAGAACTCTCTCTAAGTCTCTGAAAAACCACCACACAGATAAATATGCAAAACATTTCCTGTTTACTGCATTCTTCCCCGAAAAAGAGAACTTGTACCTTTTTTTAAATCGTGATAAAAGGAACGTATTAAAGCTTTTAGCCTGAAGATGTCAGTACATGTCTGTCCGTCAAGCCATACCGTAAAAAGGCACATTGTATGAGCAGTCACTTGGCATGCTAAGTATTCAGAGCAAAATACAGTAGCTGCATATGAAAGCAGCCCCTTTGTCTGCGAGGCTTACGTCTTTCCAGCTTTCCACATCAATACAGACTCTTCCGAGTGATTGTAGCCTTGTTCAAGTAACCATTATCTTTCAACAAAGGGGCCTCGCTTTGTTCGGACCGAACTGGTTAAGAGGTGGGAGGTTTCAGAAAAAGAACTGTTCGGTAATAATGCTGTTCCTGATTGCATACTTGTGAGAAAAGTTTCAAGGCCACTTGAGACCTTCATGGCGGCAGCATGCCAAATATTCTCGTGAGTGGACGCTGCATATCCTTACAGTCGTAGTTTCCTTTTTTTCTTTAGTTTGTCAAAGTTGCACGTAGTTCTTATAGACATTTGTTGACACATGTTCTTGTTCTTGTTTTAGGATTGTAGTATATCCAAAACAACAGGCAGGATACACTTTTACATGAGCATTTTCCTAATTCTAGCACCTTTATTAACCAGCTATTTTCTATTCTCTTAATTCATTTGCTGCCATCCAGATAAATTACTGCTTTTTATTTTTCGCTAACTTCCATAACACAATGGAGCAAAATACTGCTGCCACTGTGAAGTGAAAACTAAGACATGCTCATGGGCCACTAATGGCATATTCCTTATCGTTAGTGATGCCTAGGGACAATTAAATATCTGTCTTATAGTATCTGCTCGCTGACTGCCCGGCAAATATTCAACATGTTTAATATCTGACTCAGTCGACGACTAGGAGTGAGGAGCAGCAGCTACATACAGCCAGTGGGATCACAGAAAGAGAGAACCCCAAGTCCAAAATACATCAGAGCTATTTATGGAGAGTCTGACTTCTGTCTGTCCCCCTGCTATATTAGTAAATGACTCTAGAGGGAGCCCATGAGTGAGTTCTCTATGAATAGGGGTGAATGGAGCTAAAAGCTAAAAACTTTAAATTAAAAATAATTATGAGCTACTTGTTCTGAATATTTCTTTAATTTTAGAAAGTAGAATAATGTATTTTACAAAAAAAAAAAACCTAAAAATGCATGCCTGTATATTTCAGTTTATCTAAAAAAAAAACATGTTTTACACTGTAAAGTACTAGCATTACTGTTACTGTGTGCTTATTGGTTGGTGAGCTGATCCAAAAATGATGTCTGACATTTGTTATAGTTCTGTGTTAAGGACATTTATAAACTGATTTTGCTCAGTTGCTTCATATGAACCCATTCATGTTGGACTTGTTGCAAGTGTGTATTCTCCCCTATAAAGATTCTACAGCATTGCATTGCTAGTTTTCGGGTGTGTTCTCATGACAAAACATGTTTCTGGAGAGCAGCTAGTTGAATCGTCTAATTTGTGACCCCGTGTCACTGATCAGTCATGTGTGAAAGTCTCAACAACTAAAGGACGTGTAGTGTGAACAGCACAAAGACTGACGAATCAAAAAGTCATGTAGTGGGAACCTGGCATTAAGTAACATTGGTAAGACTGGAGGCAGAGTGAGGTAGAGGTCCGCAGTGACAGTACACACCAAACTACTTCTTACTGTCTGGGAAAAAAACAAAACACTGCAGCCAAACTAAGTAGAGAAAAACCAAAAAAACCTTTGAGAAATTTAAACTAATTTAGTTTAATCTTTTTTATTTATCATGTTATACAATGCACACCACATTTTCTGAAACCATATCCTAAACCCCTAAACCAATATGCTCATAAGCACACAGCCCAATTCCTCCACATTGATCTCCGCTTCACTAAGTGTGATAGAATGGCAATGAGCTGACACCTCCTCACTGTCGGGAAATACTCGGAACATCTGTCAAAGGCAAATGGTGTGGATCACACTGCAGGAATTCTTCTGACAGCTTCTGGAATTCCGCTGGCGGTGGAAGTTGGTGGTACGATGTAGCATCGCAGTGAAAAGGGGATTTGAAGGAGAGATGGGGAGAGAGAGAGAGAGGGATGACAGAGCGTTAAATGTCATCTGTTCGACAGGAGAGGAAGCGAATAACATAATATTGGCTTTAAAAGGAGGAATATCATCTGGCAGTGGGCCGCTATTGATTCGAACGGAATGACAGCTCTGGGGCCGAGAGCGGAATGTCTGAACAGGAAACTGTCTCTCTCTCTTTTTCTCCCTCTCTTTCTCTCTTCCCCCTTCTCTCTCTTTCTCTCACGGTTGGCTTTTACTTTTCTCTCTGATCCCCGGATGCCTTGCAGTTGGGGGTCTATGTTAGGCTCAGCTCTCCTGCTTCCAAACCAAACAAACTACATCCTCAGTCCAGACATATAGTGCACTCACACACACACACACACACACACACACATACGGGCTTGTTTAAACAATGTCAGCACATAACGTCTTACATACACTCTATGGAAAAAAAAATATTACAACACCTGCACAATAATTTTGCTTCCCAAATCCACGGTACTAAAAAAATAGTTTTTTTTTCCATTTTCTCCCTAATTTACATGGCCAATTACGCAACACACTTAATAGGACTCCCCTTATCACTAGTAATACCCCAACACCAGGAGGGTAAGGTGAAGGCTAGCACATGCCTCCTCCGATACATCTGAAGTCAGCCACCGCCTCTTTTTGAACTGCTACTGTTGCAGCATTGCTGAGTAGCATCACAGCGCACTCGGAGGAAAGAGCAGCGACTCGGTTCTGATACCTTAGCTCACAGATGCAGCCTTGTGCTGATCGACATCACCCTTGGGAGTGATGAGGGGAAATAGTGCCATCTACCCACCCAAAGAAAGAGCAAGGCCAGTTGTGCTCTCTCAGGGCTCCGGAAGCCGATGGCAAGCTACATGAACAGGATTCAAACCTGTGGTCTCCTGATCATAGTGGCAGCACTTTTACCGCTGGACCACTCGGAGCAGTGTATTCTAATTTTTGTTGGAGTAACTGTATCTACTAAACAACAAATTATTTGATTGCACTCAGGCATGGAGCATCATTATTCCAGAGAACACTGTTCCTCTGCTCTACAGCTCAATACTGGGGGGCTTTATACCCATCTAACCCATGTCTGGTATATATATAATCTATTTTAATTTGTCTCTTTGGCTCTAGTGCTGTTTCTTTTCCACTGCGGTGAGCAAGGCTACGATATTGTTTCTCTGGCTTATAAACTTTTTAACTGGCTCATTTATAGTCTATTCTGATTAACAACAAGTCTCAAGTAGTGTTATGTGCAACAAAACATTTGAAAAAATAAGAAACTACATGATTGATGTCTATTGTAATGGATGCAGGGTCTGAAAATGTTACAGTGCATTGGTCAGAGTGCCATTATCATGTAATACTGGTGCACCTATAACATCTCACACCCAATTGTAGTATCTACTACCCGTGAAATACTGTATATACAGAACTGAACAAACAGAATTATTCATATTTCACTTTAAGATTAAGATAAAATGTTTTAAATATCTTTTTTTAAGAAAATTGTGAGGAATATGACTGATTGTGAATAAAGCCACTGCCAGATTACAACACACAAGAGAATTAGTGCTCATTATGGTGTTCTACTGGTCTGATTAGAACAGCTTAAAAACTACTCATTATCTTGCTTGTTGTAATCTGGCAGTGGCTTCATTCAGCGAAAAAAAAAAAAAAAAAGTTCACAAAGAAATGCAGAATTTTAAATTGAATTTTTGGCAGCTTTTGAGCAGGCCGTAAAAAAGTGTGTGGGCATAATACTCTACGTTCTCACACATAATGTAATAAATAACACCTTTTGGTCATCTGTTTTAACACATAAATGGTTTTACTCATTTAGTTTTAATCAATGAAACATGACGCTTTTAGGAAGCCACTTTGGTGGTCCTGACAAAGTCTGCCATTTGTGTCTTGACAATGAACAAAAACAAACACATAGGCACACACACACACACACCCACAGACACATAGTATTTGGGTCAGAACTCCGTATGTGAGTGTGTGTGTATGTGTGTGAGTGCGTCTGTCTGTGTGAGGGGGTGGTAAACAAAACACTATAAGGAAGAAGACAAACACAAAAAGCAGCAGAGGTCTGGTGGCAGAGGATTCAGGTCAGGTCTTTCCCACACACACACAGACACACACACACGCAGACACTTTCAAAGGATAGTTGGCCCATCTGGTTTTCATTGTGGTTTTCCTCCAACAACATTCAAGGAACCCATATGAAAGACAGATGCCATGCAGGGCTTTTGATTTCTCCAGAGTCAGAACCACAGTAGGTCCTCCGGAGGCACCGCAGACCTGACCCACAAAAACGTCTGATCAGCAAACACGGAACTCCTTTATCTCCTTATACTGTAAAAGCTCTCACAACTATTCTCTATTTCAGAGTTCCATGTTCTTTACACCATTTACTAATAATACACACGTAGCTTCTGAATAACAATATTGGAAATAATGCTGTACAAAGTAAAGTGTTACACTGATGACTGTAAAATGACTGGAAAATTATCATCAAAAAACAGGCAGAGATCAAAAATACAAAATAGAACACAAGGCAAAATCGTATTCAAAGGCAAGGATCAAAAACTAGGAATAACAAATACAGTAAATAACGCTCGATAAGACACAGGAGAGGCAATACTTCGCAACCAGAGACAGTGTGGAGTGGAGTCAGCCTATTAGTACTCCGGAGAGGCTGATCTTAAAGGTGCAGGTGTAACAACATCACAGTTTTCATGATTTCATAATAGTGTGTAAGGTAGCAAAGATTATCGAAGTGCTTCTTGTGCTGGGTGTACAAAAGAGCCAGTGCAGTGGAATATAAGGCATATAAAATTGTAAAAAAAATCTTACTGGTTACATGTATGTACCAGAGGCACATTCTGTATATTACTCCAATCTTGGACACTTTGAGTGCATTATTACATACTGTCATCAAGTACCGCATCATTCACCTGAAAATACCTGTATTTTAACTATATATATATATATATATATATATATATATATTGCAGTGCTGAATGGTTCTGAGCATGGACTAGTCACCACTGAAATAGTGGCTATTCCGGTGGCTTTTCACAGGGATACTGTTTAACACAGAAATCATATAAACCAGGCTGGTTAGTTACCCATGCTAACACTGTGATAGTGATGTGGGGTGAGGCCCTTAGCCAAATTGCTAACACCATGCTAGCAGTGAGGGATAAGTCTGCTCGCGGGTGTGCTTACTCTACTTTATTTATTTTGCCTTTTTATTTAGTAATATTTTTTGTTTTGCCTTTTTATTTATTTTATTAATTTCATCTCTTTATTTGTTTTATTACTGGTTTTACGTTTGGCCTTTTACCTTTTTATTTCATTTATATCGTCCATTTTTTTTTTAACTTCACTTTTTTTTTTGTTCTATCAATAACCTTTTTATGATTTTGGTGTCATTTTAGTCCTCTTTATTTATTGTGTTTATATCTTATTATTCTATTTATTTATCTTTTTGTTTTATTGCTTTACATTTTTGCCTGTCTGCATATTCTTTTACTCTGAATTATTTTATTTCTTCGAATTGCATTGAAAACGAGGGTTAACCACAATGTATTCCGAGTGAAAATAAAGGTTGATTGATTGATTGAATGATTGAGAATAACTTTAATTAATATACTTTTAAATAATGATAAGTAGATGTGAACAAAACGTTAGTGCATTAAAATATTAACAAAATTAGTTATCAGCATGGATATTCATATTTAGAAATGGTAACAAATCATTACCTCATCAGAAATCGATTGATAAATCACTTGGAATAAGAATTTGTGTTAATGTGTTAAGAATTAATGTTAGCAACTTTTTTGTTCCTTAATAGGTGAAAAATAAATAATTAATAGGTATTAATCATTAGTTAATGATATATTAATACAAGTTATTATAAAGTGTTACCGTATGCTCTGTTTCACAAAATAACATGCAGTAATGAGACCAGAAACTGAAGAAGACAGCCACTGATGAGACACTGTGCACTTCCAGGTTCTGATTAAGCAATGCAATGGTAGGGCATGGCATTAGTTACCATTTTGGCCATGCACTAGAAAATAGTTTTTCCCAATATTGTGCAGACCTAATCTAGAGGCTATCTATGTATGCAATGCCTTTTAAAAACATGAAAAGTAAATTAATAAAATCTGCTTTTGTAATTAAATCTATTGTATCTAAATGCATGATATCTTCTTTCTATTATCTCCTCATATTCAGAACATTTCAGCTTTTTTCATCTCTTCTGGAACAAATACAGGACTTTCGTTTTAGATGTAGTTTGGACATCTTTCGAGATGAATGATGATTGAATTTCTTGGCAACTGAAGTTGCCCATAACTGTTGGATAGGGATGATTTGTTGCTGCTATTACCTGCACTCCTGGTTATGTATCGCCTTCAGCTTTAGACATAAAACAAACAATATCAGCTTCTTGAGTGGGTCAGCCGTAAATATTAAGTCTGGTCAGATGGAATGAAGTCCACAAAACACACGTACACACACACACACACACACACACACACACACACACAGTTAGTATAGTCAGTGTATCCATTTCACCACAAACAAATATTAGTCTTCCAGCTGCAGCACCTTATATAGGCTATATAGTCTCCAAGATGTTGCAATAATAACACACACACACACACAAACACACAACTTTCTCACACACAGACACACTCACACACACACACTCATGAAGATACATGAATGTTCCTCCCAGACAGTGTCCTTGTCATCACAGGAACAGAACTACACTGCTCACTATCATTTCTTTTCATTCTTTCTCTCTTCTCTATCCAGGGTAAATGTCTTGCCTTCAAAGATAAATGCTCAGTAAACATGGTGTGTTCCTGCAGTTTCAGGACTTTAAAAAGAAGTGTATCTTTGAAAAATAATAATTTAAAGGACTAAAGCATTTCTTTCTGTTACAGGAAAGTTTAATGACAGAGTTAGAGCCATACAGTGCTGTGCAAAAGTTTTAGGCACCAAAGCAAATTACACTAATCCATTCATCTCAGCAATATGAGTGTAGTTCCAGATTTCTCCTGGATGCTCCTCAGCCAGCATGTGTATATTATGTTCAGTTCCGTTAGCAGCTCACCTGATTTACCAAATTTACCAAACCAGGCGTTGATAATATGATGAGAACTAGAAATAACTATATTAAACTCAGATGAAGAGAGATTAGGAGATATTTTAAGGAAAACAGGGCTGTAAAAGCACTGCTTTTTGTAAAATTGCTGTTTGTGGTTTTTTGTAATGGAAGTGTTAGTTATCTATAAAAGAATCTATAAAGAAAATATATAAGAGAATCTATAAAAATTCCCAGTGATAACCAAAGGGTTCTCCTCAGTGAGTCCAAAATGAATGCGTTCGTATGGAGCAATTAATCAAAATCATAGTTTCTTAATGTTTAATAACTTATATCCTGAAAGAAATACTTTTATTCCCAACACAGAACAATATCATATGTTGCAGTGCTGAAGACATGCAATTTAAAGCTTTAAAACTCCAGTTATAAGCCTTTTAAGCATGATCCAGCATCTGTTCATCAACCAGTCAGCTCACAGTAGGAGTAATGCTAGTAAATCCTTTGTCTGTTGGTAATAAATATATAAATAAACAAACAGTTGTTTTTTTGCTTTTATTATTTTAATTATTTATTCTACTTTTAACTAAATGAGTTTTAAATAATCTAACATTATTTTATATGTATTATAAATAAATTTCGATAAATTGAAGGAATATCCTAGCCAAGTGAACTGTAACTATTTTTAGAATTGAAGTTAAGCTCCATTCACCCTTATTCACTGAGGATTCACTTTCAGAAGTGACATATTCTGTGACATATCTCCGGGTCTACAGATACTGTTGCAAATGTGGGCCAGTTCACTGAAAAGAACCAATGTTCTAATGAGCCTGAATGAAACCAGTTTAAAGAGTTATTTTGGTCAAAAAGAGCTATGGGCTGTATTACTATATAAACATTTCATATAAAAACTTGAGATGAGAGCTACTGAAAACTCTGAATGTCTCGTTCTGATAAGCTCCACTGTGAACCATTGTGAGTTGTTTCTCCAAACTGTGAGCAAAAGCTGTACATAGAACTTTAAAAGGGTTATTTGTTCCTTTTTTCTAATTATAACAATAATATTGTATATTATATAACAGCGATTTAGTAAGTTTCTGTATAAAACCATCAGTATGAGAGAAAAATATTACATTAAATCAGTATAAGCGATTATGGGAATTAGTAACCCCTTAAAATAATAAAACATTGGCATTTTTTTTTACATTACATTAAATTTGACAGATACTTTTGTCCAGAGCAACTTACAATAGTGAAGTTCAAAAGTAATATGAGGTAACAGGTAAAACGTCTTAAGACAGGGCCTAAAGAAGGTCGAAGGGGAATAATAGGATAGAGGAGTGAAGGAAGGGAAGAAGTAAATAAGGTTAGAAGTAGTTAGTGTGTTAGAGGTATTAGGAGAGTAAGTGCTCTTTGAAGAGCTCTGTCTTCAGGAGCTTCTTAAAGATAGTGAGAGATTCTCCTGATCTGGTAGTGGAAGGTAGTTAGTTAGAGGTGTTAGGAGAGTAAGTGGTCTTTGAAGAGCTCTGTCTTCAGGAGTTTATTAAAGATAGTGAGAGATTCTCCTGATCTGGTAGTGGAAGGTAGTTAGTTAGAGGTGTTAGGAGAGTAAGTGCTCTTTGAAGAGCTCTGTCTTCAGGAGTTTATTAAAGATAGTGAGAGATTCTCCTGATCTGGTAGTGGAAGGTAGTTAGTTAGAGGTGTTAGGAGAGTAAGTGGTCTTTGAAGAGCTCTGTCTTCAGGAGTTTATTAAAGATAGTAAGAGATTCTCCTGATCTGGTAGTGGAAGGTAGTTAGTTAGAGGTGTTAGGAGAGTAAGTGCTCTTTGAAGAGCTCTGTCTTCAGGAGTTTATTAAAGATAGTGAGAGATTCTCCTGATCTGGTAGTGGAAGGTAGTTTGTTCCACCATTGGGGAACGCTGTATGAAAGATGTAGAGCTGTTGAACCTGATATAACTCCACGTCCCTTATACACTGTATAGAAGTATGTATGTGTTTGTCTCTGTGAATCTGTCTATGTGTGTGGGTGGGTGGAGAGAAAGAAAACTGTGCTGTGCTGCAACTAATATCTGTATGGCTGTGATGTGCTGTGATGTGAAGTTTGTGTGTGTGTGTGTGTGTGTGTGTGTGTGTGTGTGTGTGTGTGTGTGTGTGTGTGTGTGAAGTGTGTGTGTGTGTGTGTGTGGTGGGCACTGGGATGGCACATGGACAAAAGTGTGAAAGGAGCTTTAAAGTAACCTTTTTTTTTTGGCCAGAAGTGGCTTAAAAGTGCTTCTGCTGGAGGTTAAAGCAAAGTGTGACAGTCAGAAAGACAGAAGAAGCCTCTTTACTTCTTTCTCACTTTCTCGTAGTGGCACTCTGTTAATTAAACTACAGTTAGGTTGTGTATTATGGAGCCCGATACACACACTCATTCACTCAAATAAAGACTGGAGAGCAGGAATTAATCATTAGCAGCTCTCAGTAGCTTCTGAGGTTCAATTACTTTCAAACAGCAATTAACTCCAGTCTTCGCCATGTCTGCCAAAGTTCTACAGCACTGGGCTCTGGCCTCTAGGAAATCCGTGCTTTCTACTACAATACAGACAGGAAGAGAGAGAGAGAGAGAGAGAGAGAGAGAGGGGGAGAGAGAGGGAGAGAGAGATTTCAAAGGCTCAGAGGCAGAGCACAACTTTTTAACTATAAATTTAACATATTATTTCAGTCGTACAATGGCTGCTGTCTTCCTCAAGCTGGTAGAAGCCTCCTCAAGTCTTTTCATTTGTCTTTTTTCCTCGTAGAGTCCCACAGACACTTTCTCTTGATCATAGCCTACTGTTCTTGTGACCGTCTCTCTTTCTGCTGCTCTCTCAATTTGCCAGTCCACCCCTTTCCTCCGTCATTTATAAGTAATTAGTTTGCAGCTTTTGTAATGGTAGCTTTTTTCCTTCCTTTTAAGAGTGGAACAGAGTTTGGTGAAAATGTGCAGAAGGCCACAGAGGTACTGCGGGGATGACAAGTAAATGAGTGCATGTAGTAGGGGTGTGTCATGTCTGGTGTTGAATGTCCAAGTCTCCCACATCCAGCTCTATTTGCGATTCCCACACTGCCAACTACAATACCCAGAATGCACCACATCATGACACGACACGCACTCCCGATCACATGACGCATCACATGACACCACCAGGAAGTCCAGAGTACTGATTTTCCTCAGTATATAAGGACCACGCTCACACCCACACCTTGCCTAGTATCTGTTTGGTTATCCTACAGTACAAAGTGTTTATCTTGCCCGTGTCTATTTCCGTGTATGATCCTGTTTTTGTTTTCTACCGACCGATTTCCGTGTATGACCTGGACTGTGTTTACTTCTTTGGGATTTTTGCCTACCCTGTGACACTGCCTGCCTGTGTATGAACTCTGGACTGTCTCCCATTTATGGTATGGTTTCTATACGCTGTGTTCTACTGGTATTGACCCTGGTTCCATTGACTACTCTTGTGTACCATCTTATTTTCAATAAACCTGTTTTATTGTATCCGCACAAGTCTCATTCCTGTCTGGCCCTGACAAGGTGTGCCATACCATATAGTACACGATAATATCACTAACATTTTTGAATATTGTGAACGATATTATAGTCTGAAATATCATGCCATATTACCCACCCCTAATTATCACATCAGGGTACTACTTTTAGCAAAATAATAATTCACACTGTTCTCATTTCCCATTATATATCTGCTAGAGACCGATTATATCTGTCCAATATAATTTATTTTACTTTAATCCTGGATATAATGAGATATTTGAAGTGCATTATTAGAATCACAAGATTCTGGATCATTGACTTCAATTACAAATCTGATAAAATTATTATTTTTTTTTAATACCTTAGTTAGGGGTGTTCCATATCATATCGTACGCAATAAAACAATTTCATTTTTCATATTTTCGTGAAAATACCATGAAATATCGTGATATTATTTTAGGGCCGTATTGCCCACCCCTAGCATGTAGTCTTTCCAGAACTCCTGAACTGCAAATTGTCCATTTTTTAGCACAGACAGTTTCCCAATCAATGTAAAATACCAATAGTAAACAGATATGCTATAAGGTGTTTTCACACCTATTTGTTTGGTCTGGATTTTCAGACTTTCCATTGTGGTCTGAACCAAATTAGAAGACATTAAAGGGATCGCAAAGTTTGGTCCAGCGAAAAAAAAAAAAAAAAAAAAAAAACATGCTTTTATTGAATTGCAGTGTGAGAACACTTTTCTAGATCAGGGGTTCCTAACTTTTTTCACTGTGTGACCATTTTTAATCAGTGTGTGACCATTTTTAATCAGTACCACTTTAAAATAAGACTACCTTTATAAAGGGTTTATGAATGCTTTATAAAAGAGATTATTAATGGTTATTAATTAGGTTGCAAATACTTTAAAACTCACTAATAAGCAGTTAATACATAAATAACATGGATAGAAATGACAACAGTAAGTTAAAAAAAATGGCAAAGTAGTGATTCCACATTCATTTCTTCTGTCAAACCTCAGATCTTTCTAGATACTGATCTTACTTTGTGTTATTTTTCATTAATCAGCATTAAACCTGTCATATTAAATATATTTATAAGTATGTTCAACTATTTACTATAAATTAAATGACTCAGTTCAATTAAATGACTAAGCAAACTAATGGATCACTGTTGCCTTTTTAATGGATGTGTTGTAAGTCGCTTATCAGTGGTTTTAAAGCATTTACAACCTAATCAATAATACTTATTAATCTAGTTTATAAACCATTTATAAACTATTTATAAGGGTAGTCTTATTTTAAAGGGGTACTGAATAATTATATGAGTTCACTTACTTCATGCAATGGCTGGTTCTGAGGCACAAAAGCTATGTTCACACATCAAGTAAAAGATGTAAAATCTGACATTAGTATTAGCTATTTACAAAATCTTTTTAATGTGACCCATAACTGACATCTGTCTGAATGGTTTGTGCTTTGGAAGTGACGCCAATAGACGACAGAGCAATGCTTCACATTAAGTTTCGCTTTTAATCTTATCAGAATCTCAAGAGCTATGAATGAGTTCAGGTTGCATATGAGCTTATCATAGAGAATTCACTCAAACACATGGTAAAAAAGGACGTTATTTTTTATTTCTTTTGTCATTACAGCTGTGGACATAGGCCGTCTAATATTATTGAAGCAGAAACATCACCCAAAATATTTCACAGCTCTGTAATCATATTTTTCTTTCACCGAGGTTCTCAAATCTGTGGCTGTTGCTGTCTGTTTTTCCATATTTTCATGCTCATGTTCTTAACTACTTCTTCTTCTTAAGGTAAAAGTTGCATGAATTTCGTTGCTTTGCTGCAAAACGAATATGTATCGAATTTTTATAAAACATTTTATTATCGGAATTAAAAATGTTCTTGTAATGGGTCTGAAAGTCTGAATTATATACAAAGTGTTGCACATAAAAGAATATTGTAAACTTATCAAACCACGAGAACCTGAGACCACCTTTTTTCATTGAACTATTTTTTTTGGGGGGGGGGGGGGACCATGGAACGCAGCACCTTTTAACACATGCTATTTTAATTTCTGCCAAACAGAATGTAAAAACACCTGATGATGTGCTAACACAACATTCACATATAGTCAATTGGTGGCAGAAACTGGTAAATACCATTTGTACCACTTGTACATTTCACTCAAACAGCCATTGATCTGGTATTTAAAGTAGAAAATAAAGAATATAGGATCCAGCTTAGACCAGCATGGCTCACATGCATGCATGCGTGTGTGGTGCTGTTTTTTTTCTGGTCACCCATTATACACTAACCCTTAACAGATTTGTGTTTTCCTTTTAAACAAGACATTGTTTACTTTAATACTGTAAGCAACTATTGTGTATGGGATTTCCAGGGAATGTACTGCTACTCACTAACATGGAGCTTTTTACTTGCCTGAGTTTATTACTTGTGTTAAACAACTTGTTGTTAGTTGTTTAAGAGGAACTTCATTGGGGTGAACTTGGAAATTCTTGAGTTTACGAGAGCTGTCTGACTGCAGCGTAAACACAGGTGACACCAACGTAATCAAATGAAGAAACACACTGCACATATTGCAGAAACATGGCATGTACTGTACACTGTAACTCAGTGGCATGCAGTAAATATAGTGTATACCCCGTCTGCACCCACCCAAACATACCCCCCCCACCACGCCACTGGCCGACTGACCGACACAAAGATAAATATAACAATAACTACATATTCTCTCTCTTGACTTTGGTAACACATTACAAGATGGTTCCTTAATTAATGCTTAAGTACTGCGTAATTAAGCACTTAGTAATGAAGTGTTACCACCTTAGTTATTTATAAATGATTAATAACTAAGTGCTCATTAACTTACTGTTATGTAATCAAGCACTATGTTATCAGTTCTCTATTATCTCAACTATCAGTTCTCAACTCTACTGATTACTTTTTCATATCATTAACTGCAATATTGACATATTAAAAATGATTATGTAACCAATTGTGGACAACTGTGCTAACTAAATATGTAATGTTTTATTAAGTAATTATTAACTACACAGGGATATAATCTATGTATTACCATTTATTTAAAAAAATGCTATGCTGACTTTTCTGACCAAGTATATGGTATAAGGTGAGTTGTAAACGACAACCTTCCATTTTAACTAACAAATGCACACTCTATTAAGGTTTATTAAAATTTTGCTGTATATATCCAATGCCCTGCATAACATTTGGATCAAATACCATTTTAAAGTGTTACTGTTATATTAACTTAATACAAATCAACAGCCCACAAACTCAGCTACAAACTACAAAAGTATACAATAAACCCAACAATCTATGCTTAATTTTTTACACGTTCAACAAAGATCACTCATTTGTATGTCTAAAGTACGCCAGAGCAGCCAAAACATTAAGTACACACAAAAACTCACCAGTCAGGCGGCCTATTATAATGAATTAGTTTCACATTGAAGCAAAGCCTTTAAAAAGGCTTTTTAATATGATGTGACACAATATCTGTCTGATTTGCCGTCGCAATTCCATGATAGTTCGCTAACTACTGCATTAATCCAGCATGAGCTCTGTTTACGACTAAGCAACGCGTAACACCTTCAACACAGCTTTGAGAAGCAGTTAGACAGCCATGGCCGCGCCCCCGGAGTGAAAATCATGAATCTGGTTGGTTGAATTGTCCTGCGACTTGGCTAATAGATTCATTACTACATACACCCTTCTCAAAATCAGGAGAAGGGGCACGCAGTCACGTGGGGGCAGAAGCCATTTTATAAAGCTTTGATTGGTTAAAACCAATCCGTCAGTCAGATAAGAGTCCTGTAGCAACTAAAAAAACACAGACTAATGCTTTGAATTAGTTGCTGTTTTTTTTTATTTCAGCTAATTTATAAAATAAATTCTTACACTTACAATAGCTATGATATATATTTCCTGATAAAAAAAATTATGCAATTATTTACATGCATTTATTGTCACCCCTTCTCTGAAGGGTTAGAAGGGCCTCACTGCACACCACTGCTGTAACTACACTGCAGATCCTCAGATCAGTAGTCCAGTCATGTGATCCAGAAGATGCACAAAGCCACATACCACACTTCAGGGTTGGGGCGTGACTAGAAAGTGACCATTCATTAGGATCTGAGCCAATCAGAATCTTCGTAAGATCCATCTAATTTTCCGTTAGCTCCACTCATACTGGCTGCTTTATGACCTTTTTTTTTTTTTAAAGCACACAATAATCTGACAGATCTTCTTTCTTACTAAACCTAAAACCAGAAAAAAATTGGGTACCACTTTAAAATAAGACTACCTTTATAAAGGGTTTATAAATGGTTTACAATTAGTTTATTAATGATTACTAATTGGGTTGTAAATGCCTTAAAATCATTAATAATCAGTTATAACATATACTTAGAAAGGGCAACAATGACCTGTTGTTTGCCAAATAATGAACCCACAGACATCTATATTGTTGCTCTTCCTACGTATATATTATAACTATTTATTATTGATTTTTAAGGCATTTGCAACCTAATTAGTAACCATTAATAAACTAATTGTAAACCATTTATAAACCCTTTATAAAGGTAGTCTTATTTTAAAGTGGTACCAAAAATTGTATGTGGCGAATTTTACTGTTATGTTTTAATGTTTTCCTATGTTTAATAAATGTGAGTCATTTCATTTGCATCACATCTGCAGTGGGTAAAAGTGATCTAACTGTGCAAGTGAACTAATAGCAGTAATAAGCAGCGTGACTCCACACATGAGTGTTAAAAGCCAGAGCTGTGGGAAATGTTGGTCTGACTGGCTCTCGTCTACAGTTTTAGGATTCTAACAATGCTAACAATGCTTGTTTTTGTTTATTTTAATATTGTTTATTTTAATCTAACAGTAATTAATATAATCTATTCACCAATCAGTCATGTCTAGCATGCCAGGCCCAAATGCGGAAAAAACAAAAAAAAATTGGTAAGTTTTAATTGATTTATTACTCTAGGATATGCTATTCTACTCTTCCTGAACTGAGGGAAAGTCTTCCTTTGGGAACTGACTGGGAACGGCCACCGCTGAATAAGTTGTGAGGTGTTATCTAGTGAGTAAGGCTAAACACTGGCTCATGGCAAGGAGATGTGAGTTTGAGTGAGGACTGATGGGTGGTCATGGGCGATGGGACTGGCCTCCAGCTCAGTTGCTTCAAAATGTTTAAAGACATGGAGGACATAAGCTCTTCGTCTCGTTCCTTCTTTAACAAGACAATGTGAATTAGGTTGTCCTGAGCATAATTTTAACCCTGTTAAAGAAACAAACATACCAACTGCAAACTGCAAACCAGCAGTTGCTGTTGCTCTTCTTACGCTGGCTAACATCACATAATGCTTGTTGTTGTTGTCATGGTTACTAGTACACTAAGCAATACTCCACATGTGCGTCGAGTTGAATCGGATTACTTGTAGGATGCATCTAAACGGAGAGTTAACTCCGTTAAAGTATTCATACCCCTTGAACTTTTCCACATTTTGTCAGCTTACAACAATAAACTTAAATGCATTTTATTGAGATTTTAAGTCATAGACAAACAGAAAGTATTGCATAAGTGTGAAGTGGAACCAAAATGATTTTTATCAAATAGAAATCCCCCCAAAAAATGTGAAGTGTGAAGCCCCCCTATATCAGTACTTAGTAGAGCGACCATTCTCTGCAACTACAGCTGTAAGTGCTTTGGGGTTTGTCTCTACCAGTTTTGCACATCTAGAGACTGAGATTTTTGCCCCATTCTTCTTTATAAAACAGCTCAAACTCAAACTCCAAAAGTTGGATAGAGAGCGACATCTTTACAGCATGATGCTGCCACCACCACGTTTCACAGTGGGGATGATGTGTTCAAGGTGATGAGTTGTGTTACTTTTCCTCCCCATATGTTTTCTAACAAACCACTGAGGCCTTCACAGAACAGCTGTATTTATACTAAGACTAAATTATTACACACAGCTGGACTCTATAAACTAATTAAGTGACCTCTTAAGGTAGTTGATTGCACTGGATTTTATTTAGGGGTTATAAAGGGGGCTGAATAATTTTGTCACACATCACACTTTTCAGATTTTTCTTTGATAAACATGTTGAAAACCATGTATCATTTTCATTCCACTTCACAAGTATTGCAATACTTTGTGTTTGTCTAAAATCTCAATAAAGTACATATAAGTTTGTGGATGTAAGGTGACAAAATGTGAAAAAGTTAGAGGGGTATGAATATTTTTGCAAGCCACTGTAAACATCCTAGAATCGGAATGAATTCATTCAGATTGGAGGAAAGCTTTGCATCTAAACATAGCCAGTGTCATGTGTTTACCAGGAATATGTCATAGAAGGTATTACCGCCCACAGTGGACAGCAGAGTAGGTGGTAATGACCGATCATGATGGATGGCAGTTTCCATGGTTCTTGTCAAAAGTCATGGGACACCCATGATTTTTTCCACAGCATTGTATCTGTGCTGTTTAGCTCTATTCATTCATTCTTTCACTGAGGATTGTTATGCAATCTCTCAGGCAGGTGGGCAGGATTCCCAGATTAATACTGCATCCCATAATGTTCCGCTGTCCTTGCTTAGTGGCCTCCCACATGGACATGGGAAAATGTGGCCGGTCTTGATTTATTTACAGTTCCCGCATGAATAACAATAACATTCTGGCATGGGCGGGAAAATAAACCGACAGATAGGACAGATTCGCAGCATGGCTCATGAAAAGATGAATGTGCAGATGTTGAATAAATGGTCTCACAGAGCCGAGAGGAAGGATTATTCTGGTTTACTGCATGTAAAACATTGAGCAATACTGCGTCCAGTATTCTATCCAGTTCTAACAACTCTGTCAGATCTGACTATGCAAAAAACTCAGGATAGATCCTTCTCCAGTCCCCTCATTTTTGCACTGAGAGCTTTGTGGTTGAGGCTGGACATTTTTCAGATGTTTGTCAGAAGACAGACAAACTCTCGTCTTGAGCAGGGGTGTCCAAACTACGGCCCACGGGCCATTTGCGGCTCGTTTCCTTTTTTGGAGCGGCCCGCGAGGTATTTTAGAAATAGAATGAAAGTTGGCCCGCTGTTAAGCAGGTTTCTATAATGTGAGATTCAAAGTTTGAACGCTAGGTGTCAGAAATGATACAAAGAGTCTAAAAGCGGAGAGGGTGCGCATTTCTAGCACAGGAAAACGGGGCAAAGAGTCTAAAAGCGGAGAGAGTGCGCATTTCTAATGCAGAAAAACGGGGCAAAGAGTCTAAAAGCGGAGAGAGTGCGCATTTCTAGGCAGAAAAACAGGCCAAAGAGTCTAAAAGCGGAGAGAGTGCGCATTTTAAGAGCAGAAAAACGGGCCAAAGAGTCTAAAAGCGGAGCGAATGTGCATTTCTAGCGCAGAAACACAGGCCAAAGAGTCTAAAAGCGGAGAGAGTGCGCATTTCTAGCGCAGAAAAACGAACCAAAGAGTCTAAAAGTGGAGATGGTGTGCATTTCTAGCGCAGAAAAACGAGCCAAAGAGTCTAAAAGTGGAGATGGTGTGCATTTCTAGCGCAGAAACACAGGCCAAAGAGTCTAAAAGCGGAGAGAGTGCGCATTTCTAGCACAGAAAAACGAACCAAAGAGTCTAAAAGTGGAGATGGTGTGCATTTCTAGCACAGAAAAATGGGCCAAAGAGTCTAAAAGCAGAGAGAGTGCGCACTTCTAGCACAGAAAAACGAACCAAAGAGTCTAAAAGTGGAGATGGTGTGCATTTCTAGCGCAGAAAAACGAGCCAAAGAGTCTAAAAGCGGAGAGGGTGTGCATTTCTAACGCAGAAAAAGGGGCAAAAGAGTCTAAAAGTGGAGAGAGTGTGCATTTCTAGCGCAGAAAAACAGAGTCTAAAAGTTGCCTTAATTAAGGAGTTTAATATTAAGAGACATCATGAAATTAAACATCAATTTGAAAAATCTTAGTTTACACAACACTGTCAAAGATAAATATAGTTAGTCAAGTAAAATGGTGTGTAAATGAAATAATCAAGAAAAAAGTATTATTTAAAGTGGTACATTTCATTATTTGTTTTATTACAGAGTGTAGCCCGTGACTTCAAATATATTTCTCCTTCTGGACCCCAACAAAAAAAGTTTGGACACCCCTGGTCTAGAGTGAACAGCGGCAGGAACTAAAGGAATTTAATCTGACAGTCACTTTGCATCGCCTGTCGACATAGTTTGAGGGTTTTCTGATGACATTCTTCTACTTTTCTCTCCTCCCCTTCCCTTTTGTTAACTTTCTCTCCAATACTATGTGTTCTTATGGAGAGACATCTTGTTCTGTACAACCTATCTGTCTTATTTTCTCCATTTTTCTCTTTCAAAAGTCAAGAACAAGATTTCAAATACAATGTGAGAGGAAATCCTGCCATTCAATTTGAACATATTATACGTTATTCGCTTTTGAACATTCTCAAGGATTTAAAATGATCATGTGAGTGCTAACCGCAGGAGAAAGGGTTTACCTTTTGTTACTTGATTATTCTCATTCTTACTCTCGCCATGGGATCTTGCACTGTGGCCCTCAGCTTGTTCATTAAGAATCTGCTGCTGTACTTTTTGTAAAGACGCTTTTGAAATGTGTTGAATTGGCTCGAATGGAGTAGCACTACATGAAGTTCTGAAGTTCCAAGCACTTAGTGAACACAATGAAACGTGTTAAAGTTTTTATTAAGTTGGGAGGATATTACACAAAATGTTCTGTTCTGATAGATCAAAGTTACCTGGAGGCAGAAGGGGTTTGAGATCAATTTTAGTTCATGCGTAACCACTAAAACTCTATGCTATCCTTTTTTTAAGAAGTATTATTCTGTAATTCCGTGGAAAATTGAAACTTACTGCATTGAATTCCTTAATCTTAGAAGGATGAAATCCAGGTCTGTAACCATTATTTGCTTTGGAGAGTTTTAGGACCCTATTGTACACCCTGCACTAGGAGCGTTGCGATGCATATTCCTATCTTACACCCCTTCAGCAGTCTATTTTCACACATTGCACCTGCACCATTGAAATAGGACAGGAGTTTTAGTAAAAATCTGAAAATAACACTGATCTGGTCTGAAAGTGAGGTGTGTTTAGGTAAATTTCTGGCATGTTTCTATTTTGGCGGTGACAAACACAGGTGCGCCACTGACTGAAATTAACCTAGACAACAGTGAATCTTCAGAGTTCATTCCTATAGTACACACCCGCTCATTTAACACACACACATACACTATGCTTTAACTTAACAATAAACAGAATAAAGAATAAAATAACATTGCTGTTCCCTTAAATGAGCTGCTGGCATATCTTCACAGTGTGAACATGCAGGTCAGTATCCTCTGCTGAGATGTGCAAAGTGCCGTGCTGTTAAGAAACGAAAGCGCCGAAGTCAGAGCACACCTGCCTCTTAAAGAGAATGACTACTCGCACACTGATCTGTTAAAATGGAAAGAGATTAAATGACTCACTTTCTTATTTTATATCAGTGATGAAATCTGTCATGAACAGTTTGTAGCCTTTGGCTCAAAAAAGCACAAAAAACGTCATTATTCAGTGTAAGTAGCGAGCTGATGGGTTCTTTTTCTTTGTTAAAGGCAAACACCATGATTAACATTACCAGAAATTACATTCATATTTAATCAGTGGCTGGATTTCTTGTTAATGACATCTCTGACGTAGTTGCAGTAGGGTGGAGTAAAATGGGTTAGATGAGACTGTAGCATCACAGGTATTTAAAATATAAAATCTTATTTTATATTTCTCTGATGGAATTTCATAGAAAGTACATCAAATCACTAATAAAGATAATAAAGCAATTATAAGCAAGCTTACCAACAAAGTAGATGTTTCCAAACTATGTCTTGACCATTGTGTCGTATCTCTAAATGCAACCTACTTATATTTTTTCACATTTTCTAAACCAATAATTATACAAGAGACCCGTGTTAATTCATTAAAACGTCATTAGATCTCATTTTGTCATAGCCTGTGTCTGTCCTGTGTTTTTCCCTTTTTTGGTTTTCTGTGCTCCTGCCCTGTTTTCCTGTCTTGTGTCCCCAGCCATGTGCTTTTTTTTTGTTTTGTTATTGTCCTGTCTCCGCCCTGGCCCTGCCCTAGCCATTAGTGTTTTCACTTTGTGTCTTGTTTGTAACCCCGCCCCCTCATTACCTGTCTTCACCCTCCCCTGTGTATAAATAGCCCAGTGTATGAGTGTTTGCTTGTGGAGTCTTTTGTGTCCTTGTCTTGCGTATACCCAAGTTGTATTTTGTGTTCCTTTGAATCTATGTTCCCTGAATACAGGTCTGTTGTTTTGTTAACTAATTTTGTGTCCCTAGTGTTCTAGTTATTCAGTGTTTTATTTGTTTAGTCATACTTAGTTTTGTTATATTCTTTATCTACTTCTAAGAATTTATTTCTCTATTTGCGATATGCGATACCCGTGTTTGTTTTCTGTTTCGTTTTCATTTATCTTGTTTATTAAAAATATTTGTAATATATCTGCACTTTCGTCCACCCTCTCATTCGTGACACATATATAACTTAGTTAAAGTAATTTACCAAAAAGTGGCCCATTTAAGCTGACTCCACTCTACTAGTTTCCATAAACTTTAAACCTTTTTTACAAATTTTCTTTTACATGTTTTTAATTTGACGTATCTTTGTTTTAATCATGTTTGAATCATGTTTTATCCATGCTTTATTCTTAATCTATTCTTTTATTTCCATTTTTATTGTTATTATAATTTCTCTCAGGTATGCAATGCAGTGCTTATTCAGCTTGTCTCTTTCATGGTTTCTTGTCCTTTGAGATAGAACTGTCTGTCTCTGTGTCTGGTAGCTCCGCCCCAGTCCTGTGTTCCTCCACGTGCTCCTGTCTGTGTGCTTACCTGTTTATTTGTAGCCCCGCCCCCTCGTTACCTGTCATCAGGTGTTTCCTGTCCCCTTCTGTGTGTATGAATAGTTCCCTTTGTTCCTGTTTTACACGTCTGTGGTTTTTACGTCATTTAGTTTCCCGTGTTTCCTTGTTTTCATAATGCTTAGTATTCTCTGTGTTTCATGTTTCGTGTTTTGTTTTTTGCTTTAGTTGTTTATTTGTTTGTTTATTTAGTTCCTTGTTTCTTTATTATTTAATAAATCTGCTCGCATTAGCGTCCACCTCCACTTCTCCTCCTTGCCCCAGCCTGCCACAGGGCTTACTAAAATTGTTCAGAAACAGCTCTGAGCTGAAGATTTCATTGTTTAAGGGCTTAAAGAAACAGAAAGGAACAGACCATTAATTTTGTTGCACTGTAAATGAAATAAGTTTGATTTTTGATTCTATGATTCAGACTGGAATAAAGTTAATGTCCTATTAAATTGTCCAGTACAAGGACTGTTTAACAAGGACAATCCAGTGATAATGTTTATGGTGAGGAAAATTGATCCAGCACAACCCACTTAATGAAAACATATTGAAAACAACTAAAAGGCCACTTTTTAACTGTTTACTGCAGGAGTGAAAAAGTTCTTAACAGTAAAAATAACAGTAGAATCAATGAAATGAAATATGAGCACAGTAGAAAGTAGTTATATTGTGTTTGAGTTATGTATTAGTATTTGTGTTGGTTAGAAGGATATTGTTAGACGTACACAGTTGGTTGCTGTCTCTCTGTGAACTCTAGAGTGTCCTGTATAGTGTCCCATGACTTTTGCCATGCCCCATTGTGGCAGAGGAATGCTGCACTGAACTGCAAGACATGCCTGTGGTATATCAAACATTAAATGTTGCTTGTCACTATTTACCAGAGGTGGGAAAAGTACTGAAAAATTGCAATTAAGTAAAAGTACCCAAGTACTCAATTTAAAATGTACTTTGAGTAAAAGTTACATAGTTACTTTTAATTATTTGATGTAAAAACTACAACAAATCATAAATTAAATCGTTTTTAATGAACTATTATTCCACATAATAATTTGGACCTTTCAGGCAGTATTTGTTTAGACCACCACATAAAACCTTTTGAAGAACAAGTGGCATAGGTTTCTATGATCCATTTTTCTTCTTTACTGCTGAAAGTTATGGTCATATAGGTGACTATAAACTGTATTTTTATAGTTTTACAGGTCATTTCTATTTTTTAACTTCCAATTGCTATGCTTTATCTGCTATGTACTGTTTTTTTTTTAACATTCAAGCAGATTGTTCAATGATAAAAATACTCACCACCACATGCTTTCAAGTTTTGAAAGCTGACAGCTCTGTGCGGCGGGACAGGCACATTTTGTATAGCATTTTTTTCCCAGCATTTTATTTTTTACTCAGTAACGGAGAGTTTTCCAATGTAGCGAAATAAATTATTTGTGTCAAAATGTACTTGAGTAAAAGTAAAATTCCATATTTTAAAAACTACTTTAAAAATGACAAATTACTCATAAAATCTTCTCAATTACATTAATGTGACTAAATGTAATCCATTACTTTCCACCTCTGATATTTACAGACAATTCTAACTCGTCACAGCCGGTCACGATCCTTATTAATGTTCCATCCATCTGACACAAACTATCAGGCTTCTCGTGAACTGCAATAACTCCACTCCACTTCATGATCACATACTGCTATTGCATTCTGGCATGTCAGTGTATATATGTATTGACTAAAGTAGGGGGGTATAACGACAGACTTCCCAAATCTCCCGGACGTTGTGGGAGTCTACCGCATATCAATAATAAAAAAAAAATCTCCCTGAATCTAAAATGAGCCCAAGAGTGAACACAAACATGCACGCACGTCACACAGACTTTTTTGTCCAATCGCGTGTGGGGGAGAGGGAAAAAGGCCATCCCCTTGTGTGCATATTCATGAAACGAATGCGAAATAACAACAGTTCTGATTGGCCTGTTATCTACAAAGAGTCTTTGAGTCAGCCAATCAGTTCTTAGTGTGGATGGGCAGTGTTTTTTTTTTCCTTCTGTTCCAGATGTGTTCAGTAAGTGTGAAAAGGAGCATCATAGCTTATATCAAAACTCATTTTCCCTCTGACTACTGTAAAGTATATCCATGTCTGGTAAAAGTAAAAAACTATGAAAATCTTACCTAGGTCCAAGTCTAAGTCCGGGGTTACCTCCCTGAAATTAGTTTTTGCAACTTGGGATGTCTGTAGCGATAGTACTGCATCTATGGTGTTTTATGTGGTGTTTTATGACAGTGTCTCCAAACAAGGACAGTATTTCAATGTCCAAATGTCTGTTGTATGAATTTTATCATTATAGGGTCTATTTTACCATGATATGTTGTTACATAGGGAGTCCTGCTGGGTCTGGTGGACCCACTGCATTTTGGGACATTTTTTGTTAAAATACTGATGCTTACTTCATCCCAATTACAAGAAATATAAACACATATGTTAAATATGTTTCCTTTATTTGTGTTAAATCACGTTTATGAATGGAAATACCACTTGTTTTGTACAAACAAAGCCAGTTCCTCCAAAACCATAGTGTAATATTTATTAGAATTTCATTAGAAACTTAACCTAGTCACATAAGCTTACACATTACATCTGTCTGAACAGCGTATTAACCCCACTGAACATGGCCATTTTCATACCAGACTATACCACACATAAGGGGCAGAGATTCACTGTGCGTGTTGCATGTTTATTTATCTTCTTAAAACTCAGTGTCAAACTCTTGATGTTCAGAAATGTACTCATTTGTATCTTGTATTCTTATTAGGCTAATAACTGAAAATATGTTCCGAAGACCAAAATACCTTTTAAGGATGAAGAGAGTCACAATCTGGGGGCACTATGGGAGCTCACTAATGTTGATGTTGCTCTGTAAAAATGGGTGTGGAAAAAAAACCCCACAATATTTCAAATGAAAGACAAGACTATCACAAAGCTTTGTTTTGCTAGTATTTTCCACAACCTTGGTTTGGGCTGGAGTTTGGGGCAGCATTACTGGAAAGAGTAAAGCTGAAGCCCCCCCCATAGAGAAAAGTTATAGGAAAAAGGAGGAAGATGGGGAGGATGTGGATGCGAGGGTTTATGTAGGAGGAGTACACTGAAAAAAATTAATCTGAGCGTTAGTAAATGTAACATAATTAAATCTGTGTTATTAACAACAAAAAATATGTTTCTACATTTACATGAATATATCTAGTTTTTAATTACTCCACATTTGTTCAAAATACAAGACATTGTGTATTTTTTCCTTAATATGATTTATTTATGTTATCCCAACAAATCTTTTTAGGTACACAACAAATCTGCACAACAAACAAAAGTCTTGTTATATTTACGAGGGATTTAGTCACTACCTGTGTCAGTGCTCTTTCTACAGTGTTGGTTCATGCAGCTTTCCTATAGGCTCCTGGTACCATATATTTGCATATTGGGTGTGGCCTCTCCCTTACTTACCATCTTTGTGTTGTCTGTTGCCCAAAGCTACCTTATCCTGGGCGTGCAGTAATTATAATATACGTGTTGATTGGCAGGTCTCAGTGTTGTAGAGCTGTAAGAGCACATTAACTTTATTCTGTGTTTCTAGTGATCACAGTATGCTGACTTTGGGCTACAGAGTTCATTCTTTACAGAGTTCACTCCTGTATTGCTCCATTGTTATACTGTCAGTATTAGGAGTTAAATTATAATATATTAAATATGTTGAGAATACCCATGGCTAATTTAAAATGATAAGTTATGTGAATATTACTAAAGTTTTATTAACTTGAAAGTGTGTGTTAAAATAAAGAGGAATTGTTAGTTTATTTGACCAAAGAGATATTTTTTTAAAAAGGACAAATTAAACACTTAAGTTGAGTTAACTCAGCTTTTTAAGTCAGCAGTGTACAAGAGAAAAGTAAGTTGACAATACTTAAATTTCCCATGTAGTGTCAATGGACTCTTTTAAGTTGACACTACCTGAAAAAGTATGTTAGCCCTACTGGAGTAAATTAAGTAGTAAATACAATCACTACTCTTGCTTGATCTACCTAATTATCTGATACAAAAAGTTGATATGATTTTTTAAAGTAAAACAAGCACACTATTTTTTTCAGTGTAGAGGGCGTGGATCCATCTCCCAAAATTAGGTTATATTCATAACTCCACTTTAGGGGAAAATAAACCATTTAGTAAACCTTAAACAAACAAAAACATTTAAAATGTAGATGAAAACTTGCTGATACAAGTTGCTATACAATCATATATACATGTAATTGCGTATAAAAATACATAACTTTTGAATGACATAACTTGTTGTGTGTTGTCTCAGCTATTTAAACTTTTTCGTAAAATAAATATGAAAAGATTTCTGTTTAATGTCGGTTGCACTAGAGTTTCATCAGAACTGTTCTGTCATTTCAGGAAAGGCCTTTGAGATCACGTACGTCCGCTTGAAATTCTACACCAGCCGGCCAGAAAGCTTTGCCATCTACAAGCGTACTGATGAGACGGCGCCCTGGCAGCCCTACCAGTACTACAGCGCTTCCTGCCGCAAAACCTACGGGAGGGAAACCAGGGGCTTTATCCGGCCAGGCGAGGAGGAGAGGACAGCGGTGTGCACGGATGAGTTTAGCGATATCTCTCCGCTAACAGGAGGAAATGTAGCGTTCTCCACCCTGGAGGGAAAACCCAGTGCCTACAACTTTGACCAGAGCCCAGCACTGCAGGTTTGTGTTCTTTTTATAATGAGTTACGGGTTACTTTTACTTTGTTTGATCACAAAATTAAAGTTAGCTTGTTTTTGATATTCACTGCTAGGCTAATTATGTGAGCACTCTTTTTGGTTCTATTAGGAATCGAGATTGTAATAGAGAAGTATGACTGTGAAGAACCTTAATAAGAAAAAATGTAAAAATTGTTGCATAATTTATCAAAATAACATTTTCACACTCACACACACATCTTTATTGGAGAAATGGCTCTGTATGGAACCAGTTGTGGTTTCTTTTATGACCTCACTCGGCGCATCTTTATTTATCAAGTATGAGACAGTTAATAATACACATACCATATTCAAATGAGACTTTAGGATAATCAATTGTGTCATCATTTAAGCTTAAATGTTAATATATTATTACTCTCATGCAAAAACGTATAAAAAATGTTCAGTTTTTTTTTTTTATAGTTGATTGTAAAAGTTCTAAAAACTTTTACTATTAGTAAACCAAAAGAATATTCCTAATGGACTTGGAATGCAGTATTTTAACATAGAGATCCAGTGAAAGTTTTTAGGGTTTTTTTTTTAAGTTTAATTGCTCCTCCTGCAAAGTTACAGTTTTTGAGTAATAATCTGGTCAGTTTGGTCAGAAATTTAGATGTAACAAGCATGATAGCTTGCATATCTGTATCTGAATATATGTAATAAGTCGGTTAGTTAGTTAGTAAGTTAGTTAGTTAAAAAAATAAGAAAAAAATTATTTTAGCGTTCTGCATGCCTTACTTGTCATTTTCAGTCAGACAAACTTGAATGTGTTCTCTAGGAAACAAAATATTTGCTATCTAGCATTAGCTCAGTAAAATCTTCTGATTTGCAGTGTTAAACACTTTTAATCATCCAGACTGATGGATTAATAATAAGCGCCCTAGCATACACCCTGCACAAGGCGTGGCCCGATGCTCATTCCTATCTTACACTCCACCAACAGTCTATTTTTACGTCTAGAGTCCATGCTATTAAAAGAGTTTAGGAATAAATCTACACTGATGGGTGTGGTGGTCTGGAAGTGAGGTGTGTTCAGGTAAATTTCTAGGGTGTTGATATTTTGGCAGCGGAAAACACAGGTGCACCACTGACTGATTAAAACCCTGACAACAGTCAATCGTCAGACTCCATTCCTATAAGTGTACCACCGCTTGTTAAACACACACACACATGCACTGCAGAGCGCAAACCTGACTTTTACCTCAAACCATAAACAGAACAAAGAATAAAACACCATTGATGTTCCCTTAAACGAGTTGCGACATGCAAAGCAACGTGCTGTTAGGATACAAATGCGCCAAAGTCAGAGCACATCTGGCTCTTAAATGGAATAACAACTGGCACAATGATTGGTTTATTTCATGATACGCGCAAAACACACCCATGATTAATTAAGAGAATTAAGTCCTTTGCGTGTTGTGCGAGAGCTGTGCAAGACATATTTTTTTGCACCCACACAATACCAAAGACACACTGATTGGTGCACTATAGATCACTAAAATAGGACCCAGGGTATTTTATTGACTTTATTTAGTCTGTACACAAGCTAAACTTTGTATTTGGCCATTTCAAATATTTCTGTTGGTCTATCAATCTTAAAAGTTGGACTTTTACTATTAACTGTTACATTAAAGAGTGAAAACAGAAAAATCAAGATACGTGTTTTTTTTTTTTTTTTTTTTTTACAATATGTTAGCATTTAATCTCAAACTATGACACACTTGACTCTCCAAAAAAAGTAACAATTAGTACAATTTTTGAGAAGATAAGTTTTTTTCATCTAAATACATTTATACATCTTTCGAACCAGCAAACTATTAAAACTATTAAAAGTTGTCTGTTCAGATATTAAAGTGTCTGCAAGCTAAAAATGGTCTGTGTTCTCATGATGAGAGATTATATAAAACCACCCCCATCTCCCCCAGCTCTGTATCTTTCATCTGCAGTCCATTCAGGCTTAGCTACAGCTAAACTGACAACATAATAGTCATAAAAACAGTGGAAATGTAGTAAGGAACAGAAAGGCGTGCGCTGTTTGCAGTAAGTAGCGGCTCACTTTTGGTTTTCTAAATGCTTTGCTGAATCATATTGATCTGGATCACTCAGAGACACAAAGAGAAAGCCTGGGACTGAAGAAACACACAGTGTGTGATGTTACTGGAGCACAAACACTGAGACGTTATAGTTATATCAGGATAAGGAGTGGATTTTGGGCTTCTTTTGAGTTTAGATTGATCACTGACGCTTTGTTCCACTTCTATATCGGCACTATATTTTGGAGATCTTGGTAGATAAAGGTAGATCTTGCTGAGAGTAATAATATGTTTACTGTTTCAGACATTTATTTTACTCTTTCTCCTTCGGCCATAATGTGGTGTCTTAACCCTTGTGTGGTGTTAATATTTTTGTTACTCGTTTATTTTGTTACTTGTATTTAATTCAGCAAAATTAAGCAATTTTACATTAAAATGTTTTTCACATGCTTGCTTCACCTAAATTGCAAGCAATATAAACAGCTTACATGGTTAATATTTGCCCTTTACCTTTCTTATGTTACATTTCTTTCAAAAAGTGCTACTCTTTTTTTATTAGTTTTTTTAATAAAATGTAAAAGAAAATGAATTAAACTCAAGATATGAGTAGAAAATTTGTTTAGTTTCAAATTTACAAATGAAGCAATGTTTATTAGCCCTTGGCCAAGCATACTGTATTTAATATAAATATGTGTGTGTGTGTGTGTGTGGGGGGTGCCACTTTAAGCCATGTTCTTTTAGTAATGTACTTCTAAATACATATTTGTCGGTCTCTAGACAATCTTTTAGGATAAGACCCAAGTGGTGGTGTTGTATAGTATGTCCAACTCTTTAAGTGGTTAAAAAAAAAAAAAAAACAACTGACTTTAAACTAAATTCCCTCCACGATCTTATCAGTGTAGTTTTTGCACTATTCCTCATTCCTCATGTTAACTCCAAGTTTCTTTTCCTATCACTTTTTAATCTAACTGGTTGAAATGTTTGAGGAGCGCAATATAGATTTATAATTTAGAGATTTCCCTTTTAGGACAAGAATATATTCTTTTATATCATAATATCATTGTGATAATTGAATTTATGATGGTATACAACTATTTGAAAAGAACTGTTTAAGTAAATGTTCATTCTTAGCAATGTAAGAACCTGATTTCACCTGGTCTCTTCATGTTAGACGTGTCTGGATTGTACCCTGATTAAATCTTAATCACATGCATTTACACCTGCTAGTGAAAATGTGTCAAAAGTGTCAAAGGTTTTAATAAAATATGACACGTCTAATTGTTAAAATTCTAAAATGCAATTATATGTCTAATATAATGAAGTGTTACCAAATTCTCACTGGGAAGGGATCTTCAAGGGTTTGTGTACAGTATCTTTAGTCAGGCAACATAAAGTTTCTTTGCTTCAGATTGTATTTATGTATAAGATACATACTTGAACCTTTTTGACCCCAATTACGGCGATATGTTGTGTATTCACTAAATTAAAAAGTCCATGGCCAGCTCAAAAACAAACATGTGCATTAAAAAAATATGATTTATTCTAATTTAAAACTCTCTTAAGTCACGTATAACTTATAGATTGGTTTAACTTTTAATGATGCTGATTATTTATACTTCAAATTTACATATATTTGCATGCATAAAACGTAGTAATACATATTCTTCACATACTGTATATAATGGCTATACACTGAAGGGCAGCTTCCCAGACAGTAAATTAATACTACATAACTTACTTCCCAAACTTACATCACTTAAATAAAGCAAATGAAAGACATAATTAGTTTGATTATAATTAAAAATGTTTCTAAACATCAGAACCAGCTAAAAATAAACAATAATATTAATGTCACGCGGCCGTGTTCTCCTTCCACGCTACCTGACTCCATTTCCCAAGATCCCATGAACAGTAACGTCAACAACTCACGCTCACCTTCACCCAATCATGTTACGCTCCGACGCTCAGACTCACCTGTGTTCTGAGTTAGTTCCGGTTCATTTCCCTCTAGCTTCCTGTATTTAAGGCGGCCGCTTGTAAACAAACTCCGCGAGGTATTGTTAACTCATGTTACATACTAAGCGTTTCCCTGTGTATTGTTTTTGCCTTCTCGTTACGACCCTATTTTCGGATTATCGGTTTATGTCTTTTGTTTTGCCCTTTCTGGATTTGATGTATGGTTGGACTGTTTCTCGGTTACGAACTCGGACTGTATTTTTGACTACGTCTTCTGTCATCAGTGAGATCTTTGTTTGCCTGGCTATTCTGTTAGCAGTATCTGTTAGCTTTACTGCTAATAAACCTGTTTGTATTTTTAACTCGGCTCGCGTCACTCCTCACTACCTGGCGTCACAGAATACCTCGCCTGAAGTGATGGCCGAGTTTAATGATCTCCAGCAGGCAGTCGGGAACCAGGGGAGGGTTCTCGAACAGCATAGCCAGCTTTTTGAGAGCCTTGCTAACACCGTTACTGCTCTTACTACCCAGCAGTCAGATCAACACTCTCAGCTAGCTCAGATAACTGCTAGCCTTCAGGATATCGCTACTCAGCTTGCCCAGCTGAGAGTGGCCACTCCAGCTAGCCTAGCCTCTGCTAACCAGGCCCCGGTTAGCTCTCCTGCTATCGCTCCCTCGGCAGCCGCTTTTCCGGTAAGCAAACCTGATAAATATGATGGTTCTCCAGATTTATGCAGAGGCTTTCTCTTGCAGATGTCACTATTTTTTGCTAATTCAGCAGTTAGTGCCGACGCTGCGCGTATTTCGTTTTTTATATCTCGTCTCACCGGCAAGGCTTTGGATTGGGCTACTGCTATTTGGCCTAGTATTGAAAATAGCCCATACGAGCATTTCCTCAGGGAATTTAAGTTGGTTTTTGATCACCCGCATCACGGACAATCTCAGGGAGAGTTATTGGTTCAGTTACGTCAAGGAAACCGACCCGTGTCTGATTTCGCTCTCGAATTCCGTACTTTGGCTGCTGGTAGTGGTTGGAATGAACCAGCTCTACACGTGATGTTTCGAAATGGACTCAAGGCTGATGTTTTGGCCGAATTAGCTTGCAAGGATGATGGGCTGCCTTTGGATGAACTTATATCTTTAGCCATCAGACTTGATCAGCTCAAACAGAGCTCAGTACCTGGCCGTAGAGCTGCTGCTACTTCTCCTCGTTTTGCTACGCCACGCGCATCTGGATTTACTCCACGGACCACACTCAGGGATGAGGAACCCATGCAAGTAGACGCTACCCGTTTGTCAAAAGAAGAAAGAAAGCGACGATTTCAAGCTGGATTATGCTTCTATTGTGGCAGTGCAGATCATGTGTTGCGAGATTGTCAGCTTTGCCCCTCCCGAGTTCAACGCCAAGATACTTCAGGCTCGTCCTACGGTGGGCTCTCCCATGGTTATCATGGCAACCCGGACCGTCCATATGAGCCATCTGCTACTAACTCGGGAAAGCGTGTGGAGAGGATTCCACACGCTAAAGGGGTAAGCCGACTTAGTCCTGATATGTTTTCAAGATCTTTTATTATTTCTGTTGTTCTGTTCTGCCAGTCTTCTTCATTTGTGTTTCCAGCCCTGATTGATTCCGGTGCCGAGGGGAACTTTATACACGAGCAGCTGACCAGACAACTCCAGATTCCGTTCGAACAATTGGAAAATCCTATGAGACTGTCTGCGGTGGATGGGACCCCAGTTGGCCGAGGAGCTGTTTCCCACACCACCACACCTGTCAAGCTCAACGTCAGCGCTCTGCACTCAGAAGAGATCAGGTTTTTTGTGATGAAGGACACTAATTATCAAATTATATTAGGACTTCCATGGTTGAAAAAACATAATCCTCTGATTTCTTGGTCTAACTGTGAAATTATTTCTTGGTCTCCATACTGTCATGATCACTGCATTACTGTTCCTAAATTAATGATCCAATCTACCACTGTAGAGAGTCCTGGCCTGGAGTCACTTGCACATATTCCTCCTTATTGCTCTGATCTGAATGAAGTTTTTAGCAAGTCACGTGCTACTCAACTTCCCCCACATCGCTCCTATGACTGTGCTATAGAGCTTATAGACAATCAGATACCTCCCAAGTCACGTATATATCCTTTAACTCAAACTGAGGAACGTGCTATGGAGGAGTATGTGCAGGAGGCTCTATCTCAGGGGTTCATTCGTCATTCCACCTCTCCTGTAGCTGCATCCTTTTTCTTTGTCAAAAAAAAGGATGGAGGTCTGCGCCCATGTATCGACTATCGACAACTAAATGCAGTTACCAAAACTTATCCCTATCCTCTCCCTTTAGTACCTGTAGCGCTTGAACAACTACGCGGAGCTTCCATCTTCACTAAATTAGATCTCCGCAGTGCTTATAACTTGGTGAGAATTAGAGAGGGTGATGAGTGGAAGACTGCCTTTTTCACCACTAGGGGGCACTATGAATACTTAGTTATGCCGTTTGGTCTCAAGAACGCCCCGTCCGTATTCCAATCTTTCATAAACGATGTACTCCGTGACATGCTAGGAAAATTTGTCATAGCTTTTATAGACGACATTCTAATTTATTCATCTGACTTGACTACACACATTTCCCATGTTCGTGCGGTATTGACCCGTCTTCTCCAAAACCAGCTTTTCGTTAAAGCGGAAAAATGTGAATTTAATCTGTCTACCATTTCCTTTTTGGGTTATGTTATTAGTGCCAGAGGCATTACTATGGATGATAGGAAGATTCAGGCTGTAGTTAACTGGCCTACCCCTAGATCAGTAAAGGAACTACAAAGATTTCTTGGTTTCGCAAACTTTTATAGAAGATTTATTCGTAATTATAGTTCTGTAGCTGCTCCACTGACCAATCTATTGAAACGGAATGCTAGAAAGTTGATCTGGTCTGAAGAAGCATCAAATGCTTTCTCTTCTCTCAAAGAGGTGTTTACTTCAGCTCCCTTGTTAAAACATCCAGATCCTAAGGAGCCCTTTGTTGTTGAGGTAGATGCATCCAGTGTTGGAGTAGGTGCTGTCCTCTCCCAAAATATTGGCTCTCCCAGTAAGATGCACCCTGTAGCCTACTTCTCCCACAAACTCTCCCCTGCTGAACGGAACTATGGTATTGGTGATCGTGAACTATTGGCCATTAAATTAGCTTTAGAAGAATGGAGACACTGGTTAGAGGGAGCACTACATCCTTTCGTGGTAATAACTGATCACAGAAATTTAGAATTCTTGAGATCTATGAAAAGTATGAATTCACGTCAAGCACGTTGGTCTGTCTTCTTTGCTCGTTTCAATTTTGTAATCACTTATCGACCTGGCTCCAGAAACACCAAGGCAGATGCCCTCTCACGAATTTATGAGGAAGATAATGTAGAAACCTCAGAACCCTCTACAATTCTAAAACCAGGTATAGTTCTAGCTCCTATCAGATGGGACATCTCGGAGGAGATCAATCTAATTAACTCTACATCCCCTCCTCCTTTGCAGTGCCCCCCAGACAAATCTTATGTACCAGACCAGTGCAGAGATAGACTCATTACTTGGGCACACACTTCTCCTACTTCAGGACATCCTGGCGAGACTCGCACTTTTCAATTATTAGAGAGTCGTTTCTGGTGGGAAAATATGCGATCTGACATCCACAATTTTGTAGCCTCCTGTACTGTGTGTGCTCAGAGTAAAACTCCCCGTACTCTACCTGCCGGTAAATTAGTACCTCTGCCTGTTCCTGCTCGGCCTTGGTCTCACTTAGCTGTCGATTTTGTTTCTGATCTTCCTGAATCTATGGGTCACACAGTTATCATGACAGTTATAGACCGTTTCTCTCGCGGAGTTAGGTTCATTCCTTTTAGTAAAATGCCTACGGCCCTAGAAACTGCTGAAGCCATTTTTATTCATGTTTTTCGTGTTTTTGGTATCCCTGAAGATATTGTCTCTGATCGTGGTCCCCAATTTATTTCTCAAGTTTGGTCTGCCTTTATGAGTAGTTTGGGTATATCTGTTAGTTTATCTTCTGGCTATCACCCTCAAAGCAATGGACAATGTGAGAGAATGAATCAGGAGCTAGGAAAGTTTTTGAGAATCTATTGTTCTAACAATGTCCATGATTGGGCCAAATTTCTCCCTTGGGCGGAACTAGCTCAGAACTCACTGATCAGTTCCACTACTAAAATGACACCTTTTCAATGCTTTTTAGGATATCAACCACCCATCATGCCCTGGTCAGCCGAACCTTCTAATATTCCTGCGGTAGACGATTGGATGCGTCGGAGCGAGGAAGTGTGGGAGGAGACTCACAGACGCATTGAGGCTGTTTTACAACGGCAGAAACAACAGGCTGATCGCCTACGCCGTGAGACCCCCCTTTACTCTCCTGGTGATCGGGTTTGGCTATCTACCAGGGATTTCCGGCAACCAGATGCTAATAAGAAACTTTCAGTTAAGTATATTGGCCCTTTCAAAGTCATTAAGAGAATTAATGAAGTTACCTACCGTCTCGATCTACCCTCTCACTACCGTGTATGCCCTTCTTTTCATGTGTCTTTATTAAAGCCGGTTATCCCTGGTCCGTTGGATGAGACATCGCTTGGGGCGTCTCCTCCTCCTCCGGTGGCTATGGACGGTGGCCCGGTTTATGCGGTAGAACGACTTTTGGACTCCAGGAGGAGAAGGGGAGCCCTGGAGTATCTGGTGGACTGGAAGGGCTACGGACCTGAGGAAAGAAGTTGGGTTCCGGCAACTGATGTCCTGGATCCTTTAATGGTGGATGACTTTCACCGGTCTCATCCATCCCGTCCTGCACCACGCCCCAGAGGTCGCCCTAGGAGAAGGTCTCCAGGTCCAAGAAGGGGTAGACGCGGTGGTTCTGTCTCTGTCCGGTCCCTCAGTTCGGTCCGCAGTCCCAGGAGGGGTCGTCCCAGGTCCAGGGCTTCCATCCATTCCGTTCCCGTTTCTGGGCCACCTGTTCAGGACTCCGCTGAGGTTGGGGGGGCTGTCTCCTTGTGTCGTCCTCATCCTTCGGATTATTCGGACTCTTTGGAGGGGGGTACTGTCACGCGGCCGTGTTCTCCTTCCACGCTACCTGACTCCATTTCCCAAGATCCCATGAACAGTAACGTCAACAACTCACGCTCACCTTCACCCAATCATGTTACGCTCCGACGCTCAGACTCACCTGTGTTCTGAGTTAGTTCCGGTTCATTTCCCTCTAGCTTCCTGTATTTAAGGCGGCCGCTTGTAAACAAACTCCGCGAGGTATTGTTAACTCATGTTACATACTAAGCGTTTCCCTGTGTATTGTTTTTGCCTTCTCGTTACGACCCTATTTTCGGATTATCGGTTTATGTCTTTTGTTTTGCCCTTTCTGGATTTGATGTATGGTTGGACTGTTTCTCGGTTACGAACTCGGACTGTATTTTTGACTACGTCTTCTGTCATCAGTGAGATCTTTGTTTGCCTGGCTATTCTGTTAGCAGTATCTGTTAGCTTTACTGCTAATAAACCTGTTTGTATTTTTAACTCGGCTCGCGTCACTCCTCACTACCTGGCGTCACAATTAAAAACAAATGCTTATTTTATTTTACACATCTATTGATTTCCTTTTTCATGTCCTAATATGAACCGCTCACAACAGACCTCAACACACACACTCACACACACACACACACACACACACACCTTATATTTTCACCCTTTTCATCCCCATCAATTTCACCACTGCCCACAATAGTATGAAAAGAGACATATGTAGTTACATTTTGACTTCACACGTATCTTCCACACACACACACACACACACTCTGTCAGACATGCTGACATTCACGAGTGTATCGTTAGTGCGGCTTTAAGGTCTCTGTCTAGCTCCTCTGACCTTCATAGCAGCCTCTGATTGCAGGGCATCAGTGTGTGTGTGTGTGTGTGTGGCCTGATCTGCTTCTAAATCCAGCACACCTTCCTATAGAGAGCTTTCACACAAACCTCAGGGTCTGGAAGATACTCTCACAGCCACAGTACAGCTCAGCTAAAGAAAAGAGCACTAGACACATGACACTGGGTCACAGGGATGATGACATTCTCTCAAAAAAGTACATTTTGCATTATATTTATACTGTTTGACTGGATGCACATGACTATATATATATATATATATATATATATATATATATATATATATATATATATATATATATATATATATATATATATATATATATCATATATATGTAATTTCAAATGCAAAGAGCATTAGTACATATACATGCATTTATTGGCTATAGTACACAGCTAGGATATGGACTCGAGTACAAAAACTGGCACTCATACACATACGCAGGCTTGAAACAAGACTCATTACTCAGAAACAGCATGTTGTTCTTATCTATGAGATGTGTCTCTGAGATTGTGTATGAGAATAGGTTATTTGTCTAGACTGGAACAGAAAGGGTTCTGCCATTTTAAGGAGATAAAAAAGGTTGGCTTGTCTTTTCTCAAGCAGGCAGGCAGGGATTGTAGTGTGAGAATGAGGCATACATAGTAATGCGGGTTACATTTGAAAACACACACATCACACACACACACCACACACATGGCATCTTATTTTATACTTTATCAGGACATCAGGTCTTTCGCAATAGTATGGTCTCAAATATATGAAATGTAAGAAAATGTAAAAATGGGCTCCATCTAGGCACTTTTATTGGCTTAGTAAAACACTCATAAACATCATAACTCATAACATCTTTCCAAGAGCCATTAGCAACATCTACTTTATGCTTCTGTGTTTTAATTCATGTTTAATATGTTTTTTTTATTGTATTGTGTTGTTGCTGCTGGATCTATCTATCTATCTATCTATCTATCTATCTATCTATCTATCTATCTATCTATCTATCTATCTATCTATCTAAACAATTGTTGCACTAAGAAGGAAGTGTCTGATTGTAATGCTTTTTAGAAGGGACATAAAGGTTACCAAGAACAATAAATTCAAATTCAAATTAAGACTGATATGAGCTACACATACAGACATAATGTGTAATGCAACACCAGATGCCAGATGTCTCAGCACGCTGTTGTAGAGGTTCCTAATGGTGTCCAGCAAAAATGCCTCCAATACATCTTGAATAGTCCCGCAGATTTTGTGGTTCTTGTGTACTCAGGAAACGTCATTAGTCACAGCCCAAATACTGTTCCATTTAGAAGATCGCAGTTAGTCAAGTTCACTACAAATACCCATATGAGTTCTTGCTCTTACCACATTATTGAGGATACAAGGAAGGTGACTTGTGTGGACTTCTTACAGACCGACATCCCAGAATGCACCTCACAGCCATATCGGCGAAGGAGAAAGTACCTACCTGTAAGTTATAGATTTCGAAAATAGTGCTGCTGTGTGATAAAATAAAGTTTGAAGTTATGTTTAGGCGAGGATATAGGGGTTTAGACTTCAGATATTGCTGTATGTATATGTTTATATTATATGTAGTATATATGCTATTTTATTTTGTTGCCTCCCTAGTTCATGTATGAATAATGAACACGTGCAATACCGCCAGAGAAAGTCATCGTGTCCCATCTGCTTCACTAAGTTAAGGCAACTTTTACTTTATTTTTTACTTTATTTTGATTATGTTCTACATTGTAGATTAATATTGAACACACCAAACCTATGGAGAAACACATATGCAATTCTGAGGTAAACAAAAAAAGTCTTAAAAAAGCCTAAATATATTTTATACTTTTTTTTTGTACCGTTTGCTTCAAAGCCAACTTTGCCCATTCTTGGCTTTGTTTTCTCAGTCAGCTTTATAAGGTGGAACCTGGAATGGTTCTCCAACTGTCTTAAAGGAGTTTATAGAGGTGCTGAGCTCTTTTTTATATCAGATGTTTGTGATGACCAAACCTTTTGTTTTTTGTTTGTCTATCACCTGATTCTTTTTAAAATGAGGGTGGTCTGGTGGGTCCTGGGACATTTTTCTTTCTATAATAGCTTTTACTGTTTTCCTGAACAACTACGGTGCTGCTAATGGTGCTGATACAAGAGCTACTGCGAACATGGAGATATCAGAACAGCAAACTCTTAACTAACCTTAATCTTCATCTGCTTTTTTAGACATCAAGACACCAAAGAAATGCAGAAGAATTAGTACTAAAAAGAGCTTGCAAACTAAATGAGAACATAACAGAATTCTTTTTAGTTTTTATGTCAGCGTTTTTTTTGTTGTTGTTGTTTTTTTGTCTATTACCTTTGAAGGTACTACTTTAAAATAAGACTACCTTTATAAAGAGTTTATAAATGGTTTACAATTATTTTGTTTATTAATGGTTACTAATTAGGTTGTAAATGCCTTAAAAATCATTAATAATCAGTTATAACACATACATAGAAAGGGCAACAATGACCTGTTGTTTGCCAAATAGTGAACCCACAGCCATCTATATTGTTGCCCTTTTTACGCATGAGTTATAACTGATTATTAATGATTTTTAAGGCATTTACAACCTTATTAGTAACCATTAATAAACTAAATGTAAACCATTTATAAACCCTTATTTTAAAGTGGTACCCCTTTGACTTGTACTGTATACATACAAAATTCCACTTGAGGCCAAGCTGCACATAATGCATAAGCTTTTCATAGAACCTTTTAGCATTTTTTTTGTGTTCAAGAGTGTTGCCTTTCTGATTCCTTCTTGTTGTCTGGGAAGCAATCCAAATTTCATTCAACCGTATATATTCTTACCCTCACTGTCAGCTGCGGAATGAGCTCTGCTTTTAAACCGCTATTACAAGAAATGGCCAATCCGTGCAGCCTTTAGTGAAGTGTCGATCAAGTCTTTGGTGCATACGAACAGAAATAGCAAATGCTGCACTGAAACGCACCACCAGCTGAGTGCCCTTGACTTGGATCAGATTTGAAGAACAGCAAAGACATGACAAACAAATACAGTGTGCAGATTTTTGTGACATTACAGCGCAGATAAGAGAGGTGTGTGTGTGTGATGACAGCTAGTGGAGAGAGTAGAGCACTAGAGAAAAGAGGATGAGGACAAAAATGTATCGGTGGAGGAGAGATGCTGAGAGTAATAGAGGAAATGAGGGACAGAGAGAGAGAGACGTAGAAATGAGAGGTAAAAAGGTAATAGGAGAGAGAGAGAGAGAGAGAGAGAGAGAGAGAGAGAGAAAGAGGAAGATGGTATGATAGGAGGTAGGTAACTGTGTGTGTCTGTGTGAGAGAGAGAGTGAGTGAGAGAGAGAGAAAGCGAGAGAGAGAATAAAAGGCAGCTGTTCTTCTTCTGAATTAAGTGGTTATGGGTAAGCCATCAAAATCCAATATGGGTAAATAATGGAGTAATGCTCACTGGATATTGCCTTCAACCATGTGTGTGTGTGTGTGTGTGTGTGTGTGTGTGTGTGTGTCTATGTGTGTGTTGTTCTTCGAGATCGTTGAGTAGTTCTTTAAAGAATCATTTCAGTGTATTAATGGTTTTGTGCCTGGTTAGATTAATCAAATCTATGGAATACTGTATTACTTATTAAAACTTCATAAAAAAAAAAATAATATATATATATATATATATATATATATATATATATATATATATATATATATATATATATATATATATATATATATATATACTGAATTATTATTATTATTATTTTACTGTGTCATACCCAGTTACTCCATGTTTATAGGTACTTATTCTCATTATTAATCATATACTGATCTTTTTTTACACTGATTATACTGCAAAAAATCCATTGGCAAAAGCTAGACAAAATATATGTAAATAAATGTTTAAACTAAGCAAAAAAAATCTGCCAATAGGGTGAGGAATTTTTCTTAGTAAGATTTTTTTTTTTAAATAAGCAATCATAACGTTTCAAAACGAGTGAAATAAGCTTAAATTGAGCAAAAATAATTTATTTTGTGGCTTATATTTGTACACAAGAATCAATATAACTTGACTAGTAACTTTTTGCGCTTATTTTGAGTCTAAATTACCTAAAAAAAGAGGTGAAAATTCTAAGTGAGACTAAATAAGATCATATTTCTAAAATAAGTAATCTTACACTTATAAAAAAAAAATAAGATTTACTGCCTTAAAACTAGTTAATTTCACTTGCTAAGAATAATGATTTTGCGGATTGCAGTGTTATTCAGAAAGGACATACATTTTTACCAGAAACAGTAAAATATTTACAATTGTATGCAAACAAAGAAAGATAAAGGTGTTTTTTTTTTTATTTATTTATTTAATTTTTAGTTAGCTAATTGGTCCTAATATAGATTGGTTACCGTTTTAAACCCTCTTTTTTAAAATTAATTTTTAAATGCAATTTTTTTAAGAAGCACAGCGTGTTTCGAAAAATTGTAGTAACACTGGTTCTTTTCACAGCATACAATAAATACGTCTGCAAATATCAGTTTGAAATTAAGTTTGAAAATTGGCCAAAATTGGCCGAAAACAGTGCAAAAAAAAAGGTGTAAAAAAAATTTACAGTGTTTTTCCCATCATTTTATATGAACTACTTGTACATTTTTAGCTTGTTATTTTCTGTTGGTCATGAATGTATAAAAGCACTGAATAGCTGCTGAATTCTGTCAGCAAATGCAGGAAACAAGTATTTCCATACAGCACTAATTTTCCAGAGGGAAGAATTTATGGTAATTTGTTATTAGTATTATAGTGATGGGCTTTTCACAGTGTTTGCACACATTACTGTACACATGGATGCCAGAAAGCCTGAGGGTATGAGAATGTTATTGTGTTATTTACTGTGTTCCAGTGTATGTAATTTGATAAATACAGCGTTTGGAAGACCTTCTATCATGTCTTACCAAGTTAAGACAATTATAGGAGAAATGTGCTTTACATCTCAATAACAGCACACTTGTTTCCAGTTGGATAACACCAATAGCACAACAGTGATACACTAACAAAGAGTAATTTAAGCAAAATACACAAACATAATGCTTTAAATGAATTATGCTGGTATTTTATAGTTATTATATTTATGTTGTGTAGTATAGAATAGTGGATGGCTATATCCTATAAATGTGGTTTATATTATAAAATTATATGATGCTGGAAAATAAATAAAAAAAATAGATATTACCATTGTTACCAGTGTATTTGGGATGAATGTTATAAGTGCACATTCTAATGATATAATGCAGAACAAATACAATGTAAAGATTATACAAATGCAGTTTTCAGAATGCAGTGTAGAGTAAACTGTGTATTTAGTGAATGCTAGAAAAACTATAACACTCTATAGTATATGGAGAATGTTTTATTAGTGTAGAGGGAAGTTCAGCAGAGTGATAGTATAGGGGAAGAGTCTGTTCTTGAACCGCTTTTGTTTCTGAATCTCCTTCCAGATGAATGGAATATATGCAGTAAGTTAGCCATTTACAAAGACACATTATTATTAATTATTATTCATAGTAGGAATGTCCTGATTCAATACACAGTATTGGTATTGGTCCAATACGAAGCCAAAAAAGAGACATGGTGTATTTCTTTTTTTTTTACGTAAAAAGTGGTGAGCACCACATACTAAGTGATGAGCACTAGATAGTAAGTGGTGAGCACCACATACTAAGTGGTGAGCACCAGATAGTAAGTGGTGAGCACCACATACTAAGTACTGAGCACCAGATAGTGAGGGGTGAACACCAGATAGTAAGTGGGGAGCACCAAATAATGGTAGCTAGCAAACTATAGTTTCAACTGGCATATCTTCCACAGTAAAATAATGTTGTTAGCTAGCTAGTTAGCTAATGTTAACTATATGTTAGGGTGGTATATGTTTTAGCTAACGTTAGCCAGCTAACTCTTATTAGACATGCACAGAAAATGCTTTTGGGCACAAACACACACACACACACACACCAAACACAGCGGCTACTTCCACACAAGCCTACCATATATTGTACAAAGAGCAATGCAAGCCCTCTAAGCTAAGCTAACTTAGCTAGCGTTAGATCAGCTAGCTAGGTCTTTGTAAAAGCAGCCTCCATTAAATCACAAATAGCAGCTAAATAAATATGATTTTGATAACTGGATGGAGGATTGCAGAGCATGTGACCAGCACAATGAAGCAGTCTGTAAAGTCAGATATAGACAAATGAATATACTAAGTGGTGAGCACCACATACTATGTTAGTGCCTTTCCTATATTTCATATTTCCCTCCAATTTCTGTCTGACTATCGGTTGGATTTTGGTTCCAGGAAGGATTTTAGATACATATGCAATGAGTCGCCTCATGCAGTGTGTGAATAGCGCTGTGTAATCGCAGAGAATTTCAGCAACATTTGAAAAACATGCATTGTAGACGCTGACAGGTGGAGAAAAGGTGTTCACCTGAGAAGAAAAGGTGCTGTTGAGTAGAACCAGGCCTTCAGAATCGTTCTGCTTTTGTGTGTACTGTGCCATCGCCTGAGCTCCTCTAAATATCCACTGACATTAAAATGGCCTTTTGTCACACCTTTGCGGCGGGGCTTTTTTTTTTATTTTTAGAGACTGATTGGCTCTGAGCTACAATAGACTCGCGCCAGCCAGAGAGTGATTACTGCTGAAGATTGTTCTGTCAGGAAGCTTGAGGCATGCTAAAGGTAATAACAAAGGTAAAGATGATTATACTGCAACCTTGCCCTTACAGGAATACGCCAACTCGATTACCACAGACAAATCATTTCTGCACATCTCTCTGCTCTCCCAAAAATGTTGGCTGAAAAAAAGAAAAAGCCCAAACTGGGTTGTTGGTGTTTAGGCTACATATATTCTGCTGCAGTGGCCCACAGCTGCACAAATAATTCCCTTCAGTGCTTCTGGATTTTATGAAACATCAGGAAATTGCAATTACGGAACTTTTCAGAGGGCTTTTAATTTGAAATGATAGATAGAGATAGAGGACAATGAAAGGATGAAGGATGAAAAGATGAAGAAAAGTGTATTTAGCTCATTTTAAAGTTTTTACAGTTTATGTTTGTTTTAAACTAAAATACATGATAGGTAAATATATACAGGGGTTGGACAATGAAACTGAAACACCTGTCATTTTAGTGTGGGAGGTTTCATGGCTAAATTGGAGCAGCCTGGTGGTCAATCTTCATTAATTGCACATTGCACCAGTAAGAGCAGAGTGTGAAGGTTCAATTAGCAGGGTAAGCGCACAGTTATGCTCAAAATATTGCAATGCACTCAACATTATGGCTGACATACCAGAGTTCAAAAGAGGACAAATTGTTGGTGCACGTCTTGCTTCTGTGACCAAGAAAGCAAGTCTTTGTGATGTATCAAGAGCCAAGGTATCCAGGGTAATGTCAGCATACCACCAAGAAAGACCAACCACATCCAACAGGATTAACTGTGGAAGCAAGAGGAAGCTGTCTGAAAGGGATGTTCGGGTGCTAAACCAGATTGTATCCAAAAAACATAAAACCACGGCTGCCCAAATCACAGCAGAATTCAATGTGCACCTCAACTCTCCTGTTTCCACCAGAACTGTCCATCAGGACAATAAATTATTGTGGTCTAAAGCCAGGTGTTTCAGTTTTATTGTCCAACTCCTGTAGATATGTATTGTGTTTAAAACTGTATGAGCATACCATAATGAACCATTAATTAATTATCTTTGAATGTACTACTTACCGTTATTAATAATTTCTTAAGATCATTTGTCATGCTTATTGCAAAGTTGTCTACACATAGGCAGTAATAGTTGATTCTGAATGTTCTTAGTATTTTTGTTGCATTATAAAAGGCAATTACCGCCTGTGTGCTACAGTTGCAACAGATACAAATTGGATTAAAACCAAAAAACTCAAAAAAAAGAGTATTTTTTTAACTTCAGCAAAGCCCTGTGTTGGTGCACCCTAAATAATAACCAGCCTCTCTTATTCAAACGAGACTTACTTTCTTATTCAAATGAGCCTCAGACAGTCCTTGTGTGCAAAATTTATTGCGAAATTCACTTCCCTGTGCCGTACATAAATCATGAGCACTTGCACATATAAAATGTGAATGCCCTGGGCAGCGAGCATCTTCTCTAAGATGGATAACTCCTTATCTAAAGAGATAGTGATCCGGGCTTGCCCTTGTTCACTGTATGACCGTTTGAATAAGAGATCTCCATCCTTTTTATGGTGGCAAGCTCCATTTGCAGCCGGGAGAGAGCAGGCTTTGATGTGTCAGTGCAAAAAATATCTCATAGGTGCAATGACTCATTAACATCTGTGATATCTTTTAACACCAAGCAGTGTTGCATATGAAATATCCGGATACAAGACCAATAGATAGATATCTGCATGTTAAAAAAGTTTGTTTTTGTTGCTTTTCATTTTGCAAACTTATACTTAAAACACAGTATATACAGTGGCGTGAAAAAGTATTTTCCCCTACATATTTCTTTTATTTTTCCTTTTTTGTCATACTGATATTTTTCTGATTATCAAACCAACTTTAATACCAACCAAAGATAACCTGATTAAACGTAAAAAAAGCACTTTTTAAATGATAATTTTGTGAACGATGTGATTGTCTAAGAGGCGCTTTATGAGTGCCGTTACCAGCCGGTAATGCACTGTAACCGAAGCTCTCCATATTGTATTACTCTGCTACATACAGGTAACCTAGCAACAATGCAGCGCTTACAAGCCAAACAGCGCAGCTACAAACAGAGCAGCAATGGAACTATTTTAACTAATTTTTATGACTAAACAGATCATATTACCTCATCCTCTTTAACTCTTAAAATCTTTCAATAAACAGCAATAATGGAACTGTGGTATAATCGCAACAATACACTCGAGGCTCATGCTACAATATATAATATTGGCACTGCTGTGCTGATTAATTATATTTATTTAAGGCAACAAAAACGCTCCAAATCAATATAGCCAAGTGTGAAAAGGGTTTTCTCCTAAATCTGATAACTTGGTTGTGCAACAACTGCAATCAAGCTTTACCAATAACTGGAAATTATTTCTTTTAAATCTCTGTTGAGGAATTTTTTATTTTATTTTTTTATTTTTTTACAAAATTGTTTTAATTCAGTCACATCAGAGGGTTTTCCAGCATGATCTGCATGTTTAAGATCACCCACAGCATCTCAATCAGACTTTGACTATGACACCCCAAAACCTTCATTTTGTTTATTTAGAGGTGGACTTGTTTGTGTGCTTTGGATCACTGTCCTGCTGCAGAACCCAAGTTGCCTGAGCTTGAGGTTACAAACAGATAGCCAGATATTTTCCTTCAGGATTGCCTGGTAAACAGCAGAATTCTTGGTTGCATCTAATACAGCAAAGCAGCCCCAGACCATCACACTACCACCACCATGTTTTATATGCGGTATGGTGTTCTTTTGCTGAAATGATCTGTTTATTTTATGCCAGATGTAACAGGACACACACCTTCCAAGAAGTTCCAATTTTGTCTTGTCAGTCCAGAGAATATTTACTCAAATTCCTGGGGATCATCAATCAATCATCATTAATGTTTTTTGCCTTGAAACTCTCATGTGGAGACCATTTTTCTTATTATTAAATTATTAACACTGACCTGAACTGAGGCAAGTGAGACCTGCAATTCTTTAAATGTTATTCTTGTTTTTTTGTGACCTCCTGGATGAGTTGTCCATGCCCTTTTTGGAATAATTACATGGAATAAACATGGTCTTTACATGAAAAACAAAATATGGTTATATGATACAATACAATATAGATATTTTTTACATTTCTAGCAGAGCTCAAATGCGGTGCATGATGAACCAAATACAGGTTTGGGTATTAATGCTAGACTAAAAGCTAATGCTAGCCGATTGGCTTTTACAGTCCCTCCTATGAAAGTTGTTATGAAGTAATGCATTTATGAGAGAACAATACATTTATGAGAAGATAACTGTGGAACAGATAAGCATATAATGGCATTAAACTACTGCCTATATAGGCACCTGACTACAGATTGCAATAGAGCACTGCATTTTCTGTCTTGTCTCCTCCTTCTCCTCCTTTAGTTAACCCTCTGTGTCCTCCACGCACCAGTATCTTTACTCCATAATTACATGGAGACCTGTAATTACACAGTTTTTAATTAAGCTCTTTGCACAACAGGAGCAAGTGGAGTGTTTCATTCTGTTCAGCCTCTGTGCCCATGCCCTGTCCTCACGCTTTAACTGAAAAATATGATTTTGTTTTTCCTTTGGCTTAAGGCTTAGGCCCATTTGTTGTTATTAGTTATTGTTCCGGGAGCATTCAAGCCTGTCCCATGAAATTTTGTCCCCTGAGGCTAAGCGGAATGTTCGCCACGGCTGTCGCAGATAAAATTGGGTTGACGCTCTTTTGTACCACCCAGCCATGCACTCACATTTGATCGAGGCTATTGTGGAGACTTTCGTCCAAATTGTCCCCAGTTCAGGTCAGCAGTAACCTCAAAAACACTACTGGAGCAAAAGTTACAAGTTGTAAAATGCATACCATAAAATATATAGTAATATGACTATTATAAAGCAATAAAATACCCTGAGCATAAATGTATATTGTATTTTGTATTGTTTGTACTGTATGTTTTTTATTGTATGTTGTATTGTTGTTAGGCCAGTATTATTTAAAGTTGTCTTCAGCTCTTAACTTTTTTCAGTTAATTAATATTTTATTAATTGTACACAGTTGGGCTACTAGTGGTAAACCGAAACTATATACAGTACATATAACATATCTATCTATATGACAAATGCAATTAGAAGAATGTAGGTTCATTTCCTGATCGTTATGTGCAAAAAAGCGTAAGTAAATTGTATTTATATGTCAAAAGTTTTAAAACACACTTATTTTTAGTAGAGTAGTAGCAGTGCTTTATGGCCCAGACAAGCTGCTTTTTTAATTTTCTCGTCTCAGCAAAGACTTTATTACTGCATTTCACCTGTCAGACTTATAATTCTTCTCTCTTTTCACTGCTGAAACTAAGACTTATCCCAATATTAAGCTAAGGTAAAGGCTGACATTGCCATGTGGGTCAGCTAAACCTATTCCTGTACCAGTTTTCTATAGTTTACAAGAATAGTTTAAATATCTAGGAAATAGTACTTCAGGCTTTATCTGTAATTTCTCTAAAGAAAAGCTGTATAATTTTAGTAGTTACAGAGGTAACTTAACAGAACATTTTTACAATACAATTGTCATTTTTTTCTAAAATATACATTTTTAATTTTTAAGCCCAGGCAGTTTACTGCTAACTTTTGTACCATTTAATAATATCTGGTCAGTTCTTCAGTCAAGGGACACAAACACAGGAGATACGAGTGCGCATACAATAAAAAATGCTTTTACAGATAAGAGTAGTCGAGGGCAGGCAGAGTAAGAAGCAAAAACAGCAGCGTAATTACACAACATACCAGAGTGTTTCAGGCAGGAGGTCATACACAGATAATCCAACACAAAGGAAAAGGCCAAAGCAAAGGGATGGCCAATACACACAAATGGGTCAGAACTGAAAGAAGTTAAGAATCAAAGGGTTAAGTAAAGAGTAGAGTGGTCAAAATGGCAAAAGGCTCAGCAACAAAAAGGGTGAAAACACAAAAAAAACGTTAGGCAGAAGAGCTATGTAAAATAGGTTTAATAGCGGGAAAGGAAAGAGTGAGAATGAGAACTATTCATAGTGCTGAGTCCAGGTGCGTGCAATCAGTAAGAGGGTGAATCGGAACGTTGATGAGTCGTGTGATCCGGCATGCCCGGAGAGTTGAGTGCAGGTGTATCTTGGGAAATGGAGTTTGATTCTAGAGCATTAAAGTCTGTGGCAGGCAGACAGACAGAATCATGGCATGGCTGTTAAAGATGAGTACTTAGTTCATATTATATACCGAATGATTAAGTTTTTAAAGGTATGCCATATATTTTTTTAATTATTACTAGACATTAAAGCCAAAATACATGTACAAATATTAACATGGGAGAAAGGACTTAATTGTTTATTTGTCTGCCTTCTTATATAAAAGCCATAGCTGAGATATACTATTATCTTTCTATAGAATATAGAATCAGGCTGTGAGTTACATGCAAAAATACGGTATAATTCCTCCTTGTGTCTGTTATTGCAGGTTATAAGGACAACTTTTAACGATTAAATTGACATTCAAATCACCCATGTCACCCTTGCAGCTTTAATTTAGATATAGAGGCTCTCAGTTTCATCTGTGATCGTACAAAACCTGGCCATTTGCTTTTGAAGTAGGACACTAGCATAGTGGAATCTGTAGAATATGATCAAATGAGGCAAGACAGCCTGCGAACAAAAGATAACTGCTAACAGCAGGTGTTCTCAAGTGGGTTTTTTTCTATCTCGAAACGCATGCTGAGCGAGAACTCAGCAGTAAGCCAGCTTACAAGGTGGGCCAAGGATGTGCCAGGAGCTGCAATCACCTCCACGTCCATATCACGTTGTGGGAGTGTGCCAACCAGAGAACGTGGTTCATTTACACTTTGGCCTCATCTGGCGGTAACAATTTATGCCATCCTTGAAATAAACTATATACATGTATGTTCAATTTGTCTTTAGTGGACACTGATATGAATGATGTCCGTAAGTTTTGGGATTTAGTTCTCTCTCTGGTAAAAAATGGGTAATTGCACTGAGCATGAGGAAGAATCATTTTAAACTAGGCGGTTGTGATGCGGCCTTCTTTCAGAGCGGATGAATCCGATTCCAGGTTATGTTCAGTCAGAGAGAGAGAGAAGGAGTGCGCTCAGTCCGAAACGTCACTCCTTTGTCTCTTTGTTTTTACTATGAGTGAATGAGCTTCTGAGCTCTGAGTTTCCCCTTCTGAAGTCTCCATTGCTCCACCAGCTGCTCGCGTTCAGTAAAGCTGAGCCGGATCCTCTTTTAGAGGCTGTACGTGTGGCGTAAGTACGTAAAGACATGTGACATGTCCTGAAGAAAAGCCCCCCCACAACCCAGTTTTTAGAATGAATATATTAGGCTTAGCAGGGATGGTCGTTCCAGCACACTGGTACCAATAAACACAATATTTTATCCCTTATACACTCAGAAATGCTTCTGCTTTCAGCTTAGAAACAATACAATACAGACTACCACTTTAAATTCAGCGTTATGTTTCCCTAACGTCCCTAACTATCTACCCAAGACCTAATCCTAATACCTAAACTTAAACCAAACACTCTCTCTAAGCCTAATATAACAATATTTCAACCTAAAAATAATAGCTAGCTAGCTCAAGCTATATCAGTATGAATATGTGTTTGACCTAAATAAACAAGCAGTGTGGTCGACCAGCATGATCAAGAAATCAAATGGTGCTTGGTTTTGCCTAAAGAAAATATGCTATTATAACATAGAGGTCAATTACTATCTACATCTAAAAATAAATGCATAGCGTTTTTTTTTTTTTTTACCCAAATTATTATTATTTCTGTTTGGCTAATCAAATTAATTTGATTGCACACAGGGTATGATCTGGCATGTCCACACCCACCACTGATTTAATTAGCCATTGACAGTTAGGGTCTTGAGAGTGTCTTTCCAGGGCATGGTTATGAATTTACACGCCTCGTGTTTAGACAGTACAACCTTGATTATAGTAGTAAATTGCACACCTTTCCCATTGGCCGCTGACACCAACTACTAACCCCCTCTCTTAACATCACTGTGTAGTCTTTCCCTGCAGACTACCTTCCCCAATCTGGTTACTTGTAGTTTATATCATTGCATTTTTATATCATGCTGCATTTTTCTGGCCTCTGTGTTGTAGGTTGTAAGAGCAAGATACATCTTACTCTGCTTTGGAGTTGGCTGCTGGCTGAATGCAGCAGAAGTAAACATATCTTGATGAAGCACTAATACAGAAATATCCCATAATTTGTGAGGAGGGTAATGGTTAATATGTAAGTTATGTAACGACTATGATACTAACTGAATAAACATGGTTATTTTAGTTGGATAAGCAACTAAAATATGTTCAGAATGCCTAATTCAAATAGGTTACTTTGAAGGAATTTAACTGGGCTAGGTGAGCACTATGGTGAAATCCCTGAACATTACTTTTTTTTGGAGTGGACTCTTCATCATGTAGTTTCTGTTATCTAGCAATGCTAGCTAATTACATGCCATCACACTACATTGGTGGTTGAGCTAAATAAGTTGAATTCAAGGAACTAGTGAAGAATAAAGTCCAGCTATTGCCTTTTTTATTTTTAAAAAGATCCAGTCAGTTGTTTCTTCCTTGCTTCCTTGATCCCAGCCAAGTTCTTCCTAATGGCTGCCAAGCCTGTAGGTTTCTTCCCGGCAAGGCGCCCATCGACACACTGATTATGGGGCCTCCTCAGATCAATAAGCCGGTCAGTATATACACGGACACTGGCAAACCTTTTTTTTTTGTACACATATTCACTCTTGTCCATGCTTCTTTCTTCCACTGCTTTTATTTCTTTTCTGCTTGGTCAGTTTAACAGGCAAATGAAGGGCTTTCAGATCCACCATCTGTGCTTCCTACCAGCTTCAGTGATGATCAGTTCAGTGAGATCAACTGATGCAAACCTTTAACAACACCCCCTCTCCCTCCCTTTTCATGTATGAATGGAATTGTGCTGGATGGATGAGGCAAAGAGACAAATTTGGTGGACCATTATACCATTTTTGTTCTCTGGCTACGGCGGCCTACATTTTTATGGAGATGAGCTGACCTTTTGGAGATGTAATGGAGATGAATAGTGGAGCATGTTCTCCATTACCCTGTGTGTGCTCTTTTTCACTTCAGACAGAACAGACTGCTCTCAAAATGGAGATTCATTCATGGACAATACTTGTCAGCAAAGTATTATAGAAGGAAATATGTGTGATATCAGTTGCCAGTTTCATACCTACTATTATCCTACACTCTTTAGCTATTGTATAGAAAACAGCTACCTTTACAGTGTACCTTATGAGTTAAAATTATTTAAGTAGCCCATTGGTTTCTGCACAATTTATCAGCCTCCTTTACCTCATCTATCAGTGGAAAGGTCCACCATAATACTCGTACAAATGTAGTTCCCTAAAGTTAATCATTTGAAGTTTTATGTAGCATTGTAACACTTATATAACAATTGTAACATCATTTAAATGCTTCACTGACCAGTAAATGAGGGAGCAGCATCTCCATCTATTCTACTCTTTGTCCAGCATGTAATTACTGCACTATATATCTCTGGTGAAATGGTGAAATGTGCAGGACAGTGATTTTAAGGAGAGTCTTATTAGTGCAGAAACTAGGATTATTTTATTATTTTATTATGCTATGCCTTATGTCTTAGTCCGCATGACTTTTTTTTTTTTTTACTTTTAGTGATCTCTTAGCTATCTCTTAGCTTGTTGGGAAATGCATGTGTAAAGCCTGTCCTTCAGTGTCAATCCATGAATTGCACTTCCTGATGTTAGGGGGCACTAATGAGCAAACAATACCAATTCTCTCTTAATGCTGTTTAAAAGGAGATATGTACATGCATGCAGAAGTAGCTAAATCAAAAAGTGATGAAGTGAAAGTGATAAATCATCTACTGTATGTACTGTATCCTATTCCCTGAACTTCTAGTGGGAATAAGGTCCTATTAAGTGTAAAAAGTTATAAAAATGTAACTAACCCGCATAACCCAATGTACAGCTCAGAGTACAGAGTTTCTTTGATTTTACCAAACTGAAAACATCTGGAATATAATCAAAAGCAAGATGGATGATCACAAGCCATCAAACCAAGCTGAACTGCTTGAATTGTTTGCACCAGGAGTGGCATAAAGTTATCCAAAAGCAGTGTTTAAGACTGGTGGAGGAGAACATGCCACAATATTGACATGACATCCACCAAATATTGATTTCTGAACTCTTAAAACATTATGAATATGAACTTGTTTTCTTTGCATTATTTGAGGTCTGAATGTTGTCTGTGGTTTATAGAATAAAACAACAATGTTCATTTTATTCAAACTTAAACATATAAATAACAAAATTAGAAAAAACTGATTTAGAAACTGAAGTGGTTTTAGAGCTATACACTTAGTGGCCAACCAATATTTAATTTTTTTTTTGTGGTATTCTTGAGATGTTTTTTTTCCCATTATCCTCATTTGGACAACTTGTAGGTGTTTCTCTTACACCACTATAAAGAGTTGGTCAAGAGGTGTTCATGTGCTTATTTCACTATTGATTTATTGAACAGCAGAATGTTCACGAGACAGTTTAAATAATGCTAACATAGTGTATATATGTAATTTGATCATTTTAAATAAGTAAAAATCAAGATACACGTAACACATGTCGTGATTTACATGTAATAAGACTGAAGTTAGATGTTGCATGTGATTGACTGACTGCCTCAATGTACACAGTGGCAGTTTACTGAGCCACTAACGTTATAAACAAATCATTCACCCTAAAAATAGCCATGCTCTGCTTTGTATGTAGGAGCTATGTTAAGTCTAGCAATTTAGCCTCAGTAAATTGCAGCTATTAAGTGGGATTTAGTGGTAAATCAGGTCATTATTTTGCCGTTACACTGATGCATTCGCTTCCTCCGAGGCCCGTTTTGCCCAAGCCTTCCTTAACCTTGTCTTAATTGTCAACAAAGCGCGTCTGCTCGTCACACGCGGCACGCGGCTGGACGTATTCTCCGTAAGTCTTCATCAAAGCCTCGGCATTTCATCAGCTTTAAAACCACCAGGCCTGCATCCTGCCTATAATATTAGCATTTTAATCCGACTGTAAGTGTTTCCCCTACTGTGCAATCCGTGTTCAAAACACTTTATTTTTTCCCCAGCCATCATTCTCTCCCTCTTTAAACCTCTTTTCGCTCAACCCCTGCCGAACGCTTAAACGGAAAGAATAGCGAGGGAAGAGAGTGGAGGAGAAAAGCGAGGATGTTTGAACTCGGAATCGGATGACAAGAGGCACAAGAGCCCCCTGGGTCGAGCCTCTATGACGAAAGTAATCCAGGAATAAGAAAAAAAGCAGCTCAAAGAAGAAAAGGGGGAAAAAAAAGGTCTTCTCGGTTTGATTATGCCTGTATTTGCTGTGTTATTCCCCCTCAGGAACTCTTTGATTTTACCTTTGGAATGTCTTGTAGTGGAATGTCCTGGCCCTTGGTAAAAGAGTACAGATGGGACATTCCAGGATTTTGGTACATTTCCTGTCCCACCACTTAAATTTCAAATGTACATATCCAAAATATTTGTGAAAAATGTACTTGTTATAAGACAAACTGTAAAATATGGTGGAAAACGAAGCTCCTTAGATATTATTCAAAAGACCGAATACCTGTGGACCACCTCAAAAAATGACCGTTTTCTCTTGTCCCACACATTGGGTGACCAACTCTTTTGGCAAATTTAACAATTAAAATAAGCTCTAAATAAATGACTTCCTCTTGTATATTGTTGATATGCATCTCCTTTACTTATGAAAACAACTTCTTTGGTCTACATTGTTTTGCATTTTACAGTTTTTATGCTATTAAGTTGTGTCCCACAACATGCGCGCAACCCTGTTACCATAAGGAATTTTACCTTCAGAGAAAGAGTTAAAAATATTTGTCTACTGGCACAAAGGAAGTTACATCACAAGAACATTTTCTGCCCACATGGCAAGACCAAGAGTAAGTGCTCTAACAAGTTTCAAGTTTTTTTTACAAATATGTTTGTCCAAGTTGTGTGTGTCACTCAGTGAACGCAACCCTGTTACTCATATTGTAAGACTAATATTGAGTAGAGTCAAAATTTACTTTATATACTTATATAACCTTGTTTGTCCTTGACCTTGTATACATAGCTAAATTTTACAGTTAGCATCTGTTCCTGGGGTAAACCACAACTTAGCCTAGATTTGCAACCCTGTTACTCTCAACCCTGTTACTGTAAGTTATCAAATATATTGCATAATCTAATAAAAAAACTGCTTTGATACCTGAGCTTGACGAATCAAACTTTTTGATAGTCTATTACCTGTATTTAATAAATATATGACTAAAAATGATCAAATTTTCAGAAGTTACCACCCCTGAAATGTACCAAAATGCTGGAATGTTCCAGATATATTAACAAGCATGCCACCCTATCTTTAGCGGTACGTTGTGATTAACACCTTAAGGTCCTCACAAAGAAGGTCAAACCTGAAAGTCCACTACTAGTTCAAATCTAAAAACTGTAGCTCTCCTTTTTTTGGTTACATTGAAACTGGACACTGATGGACACTACATTTAATACTGAAAACATGCTTTAAATCTGAAACACACTTATACACACATGTAAGTAATCAGAAAGTGCTTTGTTGGGAAGAGCGGAGTGTTGCACACAGCAGAGTCTGCCTCATTACCACTGGCCAGACAGTTGGGTCAGAGTCTGGCTGGAGATTCCATTCCACTTGTTCCAAGTAAGACCTGGCTTGAGGGGGATGACGCAGATGCTGATTGGCTGAAGTAAACACAAATACATGCTTGCTTAATATATTTAACTGTAAATATCCCTCATCAACTGTAAAGACTGATACTGAATCTAAATTTTATGTGAAACAAACAGTATCAGCATGCTTTAAATGAAGTGGTTTATCTACTTTTCCATAGGAAAATGTTAAAGTACCCATATTTTAAATATATTTTGTATATCATTTTCCTCTCAAAAGGCCACTTATTTTCTCCACTTGCCTTAGAACATTGATATATTATGGATTTCTGACACAAATCTCTCAAATTTTTGGTCATTTTGATTGTTTTACCTTTGAAATTGGTAGTTGTTCTTTATATTACTTTTAAAAATCACGATGAATGGATTAATGGAAATGCCCCAAAATGTCTTTTTTATTTTTTTTTGACAGTGACTTCCATTAAAAATGAAAAAAGTTGCCATTTTGGCGATAAAAAGTTTTTCTGTATTGTGTCTGAACCAAAAACTAGCCTAGTTTAAAATAAATACAGAAAAAAATACATTTTCCTGCCAATAATTTTTGTTTTTTTTTCACATTTAAATGAGCAGTCTTATGCAATAATGTGTTCATGGCGGTGAATAATAATGTGTTCATAAATTAAAATTGAATTAAAGAGTTTCGCTACCTAGATGAAATGATAAAGGCCAGGAAGTGAATTGTAAATTCAATAAATACTGTGTAGTGGAACCTGTCCTGGAAAAAACTGCTGTATGACCCTGGTTACCGTGCAGTAGCTTAGTTTTAGGGGGATAATCTTCTTATAGTGTATGGCCAATTTTGTGGAGCACAACAATTCTATTTCTCACATCCACAGAGACTTCTTTGCCATGAGGTGTCATGTTAAATATCCAGTGGTCAGTATAAGAGAATTGTACCCAAAACACTAAATTTAACTGTCCTGCTCCCCATTCATACATGGAAACGTGTTACACTAACAAGTCACATGACACCAGAGAGGGATATGACCCAATGGGTACAATTTGGACAAATTCACTGTGGTATGTAATCACTTGTGTTGCCAGTTATTTAGACATTAATGTAGCCCATTGCTATCCCCAGCTAGCACTGCTGGAGCAGCATTAGCATTAGCCACTAACCATGCTAAGCACTAGCTTTTTTTTTTCATTCAGAGGCAAATATTATCAGCCTGTTGCCTGTGTGTTTACCATGTTAAAACAAGCTACTTGGACTGAACCACTAACTAATATTGCCCTGGCTTACCGGAGCACTTAGGGTTCCTCAGTGTAGTGCTGTTGGGCATCATTTACTAGCGCTAGCAAGTACTGCGTCTAACACTAGTGGTTAGCTGCTAATGCTAAAAGGTAAAGCTGCTGCACCCAACCATACTGGAAACAGTTTTCAGGAGAGAAATCTGTGTAGATTAACATTCAGAACTCATCTGTCTTTAAAATACTTTTTTCCCCAAGAATTACAGTTTTGTTTACTTAGCTTAGCTTTACTTAACTTAGCTACCCCACCACCACCACCACCATCCAGTGGCAAGACGTGCTAAATTAGAAGGAAAACCTGGGAACACCCCTGTTCCTTACTAGCTTTGCCTAATGTGCTTTATAATCTGATGCGCCTTATTTATGAAAATAGACCACAAAATAGATGTTCATTGAAAGTGCATCTCATAATCTGGTGCACCTTATAGTGCGAAAAAAAAATGGCAATAAAATATTTGCAGAAATGTGAGGCGTGTACTGACTTGTTGGATACTGTGCGTGGAAATGTGTGAAACTCTCAGGCACATTGAGAGTTAAGCCTCACACTAAATTAATCACTTAATTTGAGATCCTCTATTGAGTCCAAGCCTAGAAGAAATCTGTATCCAATAAAGCCTCAAACAAAAAATTCCTTTCCTGAGAGATCTGATTTTGCTCCTTATTCCTCCCCGCACTCCTATCATCTTTGTTTTTTTGTTCTACTCCATTGAGTCCCTCCAGTCCTTTTCTGCTGTTTTTCATTCATCTTCCTCTGGCCAATAACGTTTATCTTGATGGCTGCATGGCTGGGTGTAGGTATGCTAATGTATGCATGTTTTTCCTCGATTCATCATTACAAAATAAATTGGCTGGAATAACAAACACTCACCTTGTAACCGGGTGCTTAGATGTTTCCGCAGAAGTAATGGATTACTTCAAAGGGGCCCTGTTTTCGAGTTTGTACGACATTATAATAGTTTTTTCCTCTCTCTCTCTCTCTGCGAAAAAAGAGAAAAAAAATCCACACAGAAGATGAAAGCTGCTCCGTGAATTCAAATTTAATTTGTTCAGTCATCCATTAAAATGCTGCGCGTGCTCTCTCTCCTCCTCTCTCGCTCTCGCACGCTCTCTCCCTCTCTCTCTCTCTGGGTGAGGCTGGAGAGCTGGGTGTTAAATTGGAATGCCAGCGTTGAATGCGAATGAGAATGGGAGACATACAAAAGAAGCGAGGGCACTGTGAACTAAGGCAATCAAATTAAAAAAAGTTATTAAGTTTGGAATGGGGGACAAGTCTCTTCCTTAATTCAGTAGATTCACTCAAGATTGGGGGTCAGGAAAGTGGGGGTTGGGTGTGTTGGCTGAATTCATGCTAAATGAAGGGTATAGATAAATGAATAACATTGTCACATAATGAGTCAAAGCCTTGCCAAAATTAACTAACGTTCTGTGGATTAAAAAAATTTAAACTATACGATTAGATATAGTCATTATAAAGCATGTCCACATTTATATATACAGCACAGGCCAAAAAGATTGGACACACCTTCTCTTTTTCAATGCGTTTCCTTTATTTTCATGACTATTTACATTGTAGATTCTCACTGAAGGCATCAAAACTATGAATGAACACATGTGGAGGTAAAATAACTGAAAAAATGTTTTATATTCTAGTTTCTTCAAAACAGCCACCCTTTGCTCTGATTACTGCTTTGCACACTCTTGGCATCATTCTCTCAATGAGCTTCAATAGGTAGAGTCACCTGAAATGGATTTCCAACAGTCTTGAAGGAAGGAGTTCCCAGAGGTGTTTATTAGCACTTGTTGGCTCTTTGCCTTCTTTACTCTGTGGTCCAGCTCACCCCAAACCATCTGCACTGGGTTCAGGTCCGGTGGCTGTGGAGGTCAGGTCATTTTTTTGTTAAGAACATAAAACTCCACATGTGTTCATCCATAGTTTTGGTGCCTTCAGTGAGAATCTACAATGTAAATAGTCATGAAAATAAAGAAAACATTAAAAAAGAGAAGGTGTGTCCAAACTTTTATTTACTATAAGAACAAATGTATTGGAACGCTTGAAAACTGGTAAATCAAGGGAATTAAAAAAAAAAGACTTTATCCTAACAGTCTTGACTATCCAGGTCAGGCCTTCTACTAGATTTTTGAGCATTGCCGTCAAAATTTCATTTCATCAAACGACAAGAGCCTTAGTGAAGTAAAGAGGTTGGATGATCACCACCTCACATCAGCCCCAACATCCAACCTAATCCCAAACATACTGTACTAAGCAATATGATTCCAAAGAACCTTAAATTCATGTAGCAGACCATGGTATTAGACACCCTGGCAACAGGTTCATGTTTATCTGCTCCAGAGTGTACTGTTCAACTCATATGTGTGCAACTGCAATTGAAAAACAGGACCAGTACGTTTTTAGGCTTTCTCGGTCACATGATGTCACATTGTGTTCAGTAGCTCCTCCATTTCCACTCGCTGTTGTGTTTTTACATGTATCTCTGTAGAAACACACGCCCAAAGTGTAATTACGGTGCATAGCAGTGAACAAATAGCTATTTTTATTAAACACGGTCATTAAAGTGACGAAATTCAGAGATGTGCATCCGGATAGGAATAAAATTACCGGAGGACTTTTTCCACGGAGTAATTTTCTTAGAGGACATCTGAGAAAAAGACATTCATGATCGTTCTGGACGGGAATAAAATCACAGAGGACCCCCATAAAAGAGAAAATTACCCCAGGACCCCCTGAGAAACTAATCCCACTCAGATATGGCTGTAGTTGCCGGTGTATTTGACCTGTGTAAAGACCTGTGTAGACTTTTTTATATTGCTAATTATCTTTTTAAACAACAAAACACACAAACAAGAATATGCTTCATACATTATCTACGGCATACTCAATTATTATGCCTGTGTTTCAGAGAATATTGTTGGTTCGACTTGAAATAGTGATTCATCCATCCTCATCGATTCCTTGCTTTTTGTTTTTCCCTGAGAATTGTTTTCTTTTTGCTCATTTAAGCTAATTTTAATAGTTTTTCCTTTTTGCTAATTGAAAGTGGCAGTTATGCAGAGAAGGCCTTCGATCTTGCAGGACTAAGCCAAACCAAATAGAGAAATCTGTTTACAGTGCACTTTACCCATTTAGATATATGTATATGTGTATTTTTATGTGTATATGCGTATATGTACTATACTATATTAAGCAATGCCTATTTACTGTCTTTACTGTCCATTACCCTCATCTACGCCGCTCCAAATGAACAGCAAAGTACAGTTTGCCATAAAACGCTGTTTCGTCCGAGTCAGCCACTTTAATGAACCCATCAGGCAAATGATTGTTGGAAAAAAAAAAACGAGTGCTAATTAAGCTTTTGCTGCCGTTTGCACTATAAGGCAATAAGCACCCTAATAATTAACCTTTCCAAGATTGCTTCCGTCCTGCTAAGTAAATAATATTTCAAAGAGCAACTGGTTCAGTCAATTAGGTGCTGTTTACCTTGGCCTGATCAGGCCAAAATGGCATTGGAAAGAAAAAAAGAATGAGGAAATCTCATTATGTCCTGTGATATGTTGTTATAAATGTCAGTGGAATGATGGGATGGTTGATTCATATCCGCACACTTTAGCACTACCTGCAATGTTAATTTAGAGGTAATGATAAATAATATGAATAACTAATGACATGCATGTTTGAGTAAAATGAACATTGTTGTTTTATTCTATAAACTACAACCAACATTTCTCCCAAATTCCAAATAAATGGTTTTTAGTGACTTTAGTGGTTTTTATGCATCTTGGCGTGTTCTCCTCCACCAGTCTTACACACTGCTTTTGGATAACTTTATGCCACTCCTGGTGCAAAAATTCAAGCAGTTCAGTTTGGTTTGATGGCTTGTGATCATCCATTTATCTCTTGAATACATTCCAGAGGTTTTGAATTTTGTGAAGTAAGAAAAAAAAAATACATTTTTGAGTGGTATCTTATTTTTCCAAGAGCTATATGTGTATATGTGTACCTGTTACATTTGAAGGAGAAAGAGAAGAACAAAAACTGTTTGCCACTTAATATACACCACCAGTCAAAGTTTGGACACACCTCTTCTCATTCAATGTTTTCTTTTTTTAATTATTTTTTATATTGTAAATTTAATAGTGAAGATTATATAAAAAAATCAAAGAAAATGTGTAAAGAAAAAGTGTTAAACAAACCATGATATGTTTTATTCTTTAGATTATTCAATGTACCACATATAGCTTTGAAAATAGATCTGCACACTCTTGGTATTTTAATCTCAGTGTCTTCATGAGGTAGAGTCACCTGGAATAGTTTCTCCGTCTTAATGAAGGAGTTTCTGGAGGTGCTGAACAAAAGTTGCTGCTTTACCTTCATGCTGTGAAGCTCCAGCTCATCCCAAATCCCAAATTATGTGTTTATTAGATTATTAATCTACAATGTAGAAAATAAGTACAATAAAATAAAGAAATAAAGAAAAATATGTTGAATTAGAAGGTGTGTCCAAACTTGATATGTACTGTATTAAGTAAGTGTTAAGTTTATAAGATGCAATATCAAGTAATTATTTAAAAACAATTATTTTGGGAATAAGCATGTTTTTGCTTATAAAAACACCAGGTCACTTTAGATGCAGATGCAGGTAAACATAAGTCCAGTAAAAGTAACAGGAAATAGTTGATATATTGTAAGCTATTCACAAGAACAAAGCTTGTATTTAGAATTTGTTAAGTTTTTGCTAAGTGGTTGCTATGGTTTCCCAGGTTATTGCTATGTTGTTGCTAAGTAGGTATGGTTGGGGTGGTTGCTGTTGTGTTGTTTAGTGGTTGCTAGCTGCTTGCAGGGGTGTCCCAGGAGGTTTCTATGGTGTGCTGTCATATAGAAACGTTAGGATGGAACTGGCTCTCATCAGGACCACCCCAGGACAGGTGGACCAACCGTTACCTATGTTGCACAGGATCACAGGAAGTTCTTCAGATTTACCAGCCTCAGAAACCACAAGTTTATATTCTGGATGTCTTCCGTATTTATTTAAAATGTAGGGGGGAGGGAGATGAATGAGAAGATGTGTCCAAACGTTTGACTGGTACCGTATGTCAAAAAGATAAAAATATAATCAACTAATACAGTTATGAAAGTTATAAAGTTCTGCTTTAAAATATCTAATGCAAAGTGCTGCACACTAAGAAAAGTAAGTACAGATTTGTACTTAAAAGGGTACTGTACGTTATATTGAGGTACAAAAAAGTACCTTTCAGTGAAAGTCCTTTTTTGTAACCATGGTTTTTGTGCCAGTAAAGATTATAAAAATTATAAACATTATCATCAACTAAATATGGCTCAAAAACTTGATGATCCAAATAAAAAATGTTAAATGTAAATATATATTGTTTATTAGTACAGTGATACAGAATACTGAATGTACCCTTGGCTGCAGGTTAAATGGTACAAATTTGTACTTATTGTTGTTAGAAATGACTTTGTACTTCAGAGGGAACAAATCTGACCCTGTAAAGACCAATATTGTACCTTTGAGGGTACAATTATGAAGAGAGTACCTTTGAGTACAAAAAAGTACTCATATCGTACCTCTGTTTTTTAGAGTGTGTATTCTAGTTTGTATGGATGTGAGTGTGTGTGTGTGTGTGTGTGTGTGTGTTACGGTGTTTTGATGGTTATAGAGCATTTTTTCCCTTTACCTTTTTCAGTATCTATTAATTAAGAGAGACCATAAAGTAAAAAAATACTTGAAAAACTTGTTTGTTTTTTTTGGAAAATCTAACATATTTTAAGAACGTATGGTGTTTCCGACTCGATTGAACCTGACAATGTTATTTTGTCTCCATTAGAGAAAGACATTTGGAATTTCTCTTCCTCTTCCTCATAGCAGGACACTGCAGAGGCTCCAGGATTTTGCACAGAATCCTCTGTGGTGTGGTATTACTGCTGATTCTGGCAGCTTTTACAATCTGATCTCTTTCTTCTCTCCACTGGTAGCATGTGGACAATTACCCATGGTTTCTCTGCATGTGCACAGGAAACACTTGAAATAGACAGTTGCAGTGGGCAGTTGCTGAAGCTGAAGCACTTGGCTGTGGGCTCCTATTGTAAGAGAGGTTTGGGTCAGCAGTTTTTCTATTCAAATACTTATTAAGTACATTTTACACAAAGTGAGGGATGCTTAGAACTCTTCAGTCTACAGAATCGTCCTTTTATGACTGTTATTGCATCACTTATTGTCTGTATAAGCATGAATAAGCATTCATTAATAATAGTTTCATTACATTATGCCTTATTGTTCACTGTATTGCTCAAATGCAACTCAAATGCTAAAATGTGTTATTTAATCTAGTTACGTTCTATTTTTTTGTTCACTTCAATTAAAAACTTAATAGAAATCTTGAGCTAAATGAAAAAAAAACTAGTGAACTAGTGAACAAACAGCACCAAAAGGACCAAGTAAAACACCAGACAGGTCAGAGATAAAGAGTGGAGTTCAAAGTTTAAAGCAGGGTTAGGTTTAAAAAAAAAACGGTAACAATTTGCTTGGATGGTCCATTTTATGGCCTTGTTGATGCTAAACTGACATTCAACTAACACTGAATTGAATGTCCATAACCCTAACCTTAACCCTTAATCAACCATAAAATCGAACCCTACACCTAACCCTAACCTTAACCATAACCTAAACTTAAAATCTAAACCTAAACCCAATCCTAAAATATTTAGATAAGTGTTTTGATTACAGTTGAATGTAGGGTTATATTTAATAAATAATCATTTACTTTCACCTTTTAATAGACATGTAGTTGAATGTTAGTTGAATGTCAGTTGAGCATCAAAGAGGCCATCAAATAGACCATCAAAGTAAAGTGTTGCCAAAAAAACACATATCCCAAGCTTTCTACATCCCAAGGAGCAGCACTGTTCGATCCATCATCAAAAAATGGATAAAGAATTCTACAACTGCAAACCTACCAAGTCATGGCGATGATCCACCCAAACTGACAGTTCAAGCAAGAAGAGCGCTGATCAGAGAAGCAGCCAACAGGCCCATGGTCACTCTGGAGGAGCTGCAGAAATCCACAGCTCAGGATGTGCAAAGCTGGAAAACACAACTTTACTTTACAAAAGGTGTTTGCCTTTTTTATGTTATACAAATCATATATTTCATGCTCATGTGCAGATTATTGCATGTCATTTACCTCTAAAGATGTCACTTGATAAATATGGCAACATGATTTGTGGGGATGAGCACTGCTCTGATGATTAGAAAAAACTAAACAATTCATTAAATAAAAAACAAATGTTGTTCAGTTGATCACTCAAAATGTTTAGCTTTAAAACATTAAAATATATAAATACTGTACACTTCAATCTTAACATGTTTTTAAGTGCAATATTTTGAGCCTTCAAAAGCTACAAAAATGGACACTTTTTATTGAATGACCCAGAAAGAACGTTCTCTTTGCTAACTACTCTACAGCAATTACAGCTGTAAAACTTTATCAGAAGCTGCAGCTAATATCTGATAAACTGACCGACCAGAAAGCAGCAACATCCCATTTACCATGTGGCTACACAGCTGGATTCTATAATGTACAGCTAGAAGTAATGTACTATGGAAATGCAACACACCCATACATCATTCCTCTTATACCAGCCGCCGCGCAGTCGAGTGGCATAAATGGGCTTCGGGGTTTATCAGCAGTTGAGCTGAAATAAGGCAGAACCTCCAGAGACTCCCTCTGCTTAAATTAAAGTAATAATGACAGTGTTCTTAATAATCGTGGCATAATAATGATATTGTCATGGTTAATCATGACAAAAACAACCCTCACATGCTCAGAATACTAAGAGATGCAGCAGCTTTCTCAATAAGGCGCTGTACAAAAGAGCTAAAAAAGAAACAGCTTGATTTAGTGATTTAGCGTGTCAGTGTGAGTTTGGTATCGTGAGAACACAAAAAATACACCCCAAAAGACATGTTCTAATTCTCTTAATTAATCATGGGTATGTTTTGGACCTAAAATGCACCAAGTAAACCAATAAGCGTGTCACTTGCTTTTGCCTTTAAGAGCCAGGTGCCCTCTGACTTTGGCAGATTGGTATTTTAACAGCGCAGCGCTTCTGCGCTTCTCAGGAGAGGAAACTAAGCTGCTCGTTCATGTGGTGAAGGTGCACGAACAGGTAATTTACGGGTAAAACATTGTTATTTTATTCTATATTCTGTATACTATTGATGTAAAAGTGGGTCTGCTCTGCTGTTGCAAGATAGGCATGAACGTCTGATGATTGACTGTTGTCAGGGTTCAAATCAGTCAGTGGAGCACCTGTGTTTTTTGTTGCCAAGATAGCATTAATAATATGTTTGTTTTTATTTTTAATTCTGCTGCTGTCACTCACTACCCTTGACAAAAAGGGGAAAATAACTTTTTAACTTTAAGAAGTCAGGGTAAACAGATTTTGATTATGAGTCATTTTGTAAGCACCTCTGTTGGTCCATCATCATACATTTTTCATTTTTTATCATTGATTTGCTTCTTCATCCATTTTTATCTCCTAGACGGTTTCTATTAGTGTATGTATATACACTGACTGGCCAAAAAAAAAAAGGCTGCAGTTGGTCAGGTCTAGGTTCAGCAACAGTATGTGCTGAAAGAATGAGGTCAGCTGACTACCTGAATATACTGAATATAGAACAGGTTATTCCATCAATGGATTTTTTCTTTCCTGATGGCACGGCCATATTCCAAGATAACAATGTCAGGATTCATGGAGCTGGAATTGTGAAAGAGTGATTCAGGGAGCATGAGATCATCATTTTCACACATTGACAGAGTTGTCCAGAACTTAACCTCATTGAGAATCTTTGGGATGTGCTGGAGAAGACTTTGTGCAGCGGTCAGACTCTACCATCATCAATGCTGCTGCAAGATCTTGGTGAAAAATTAGTGCAACACTGGATTGAAATAAATCTTGTGACATTGCAGAAGCTTATCAAAACAATTGTGCTCTTGTGTAGTAAAAATATGAAAAAGTTGGTCACAGTACAACAGTAGTTCTATGGATTGTCTAGAAAGTCATTATCTTTTTACATTTCATTCCATTGAAGGTCAAGATGTTTTTTTTTTTTTCCTCAACTTGTGATAAGCTTGAGGCTGGAAATCTTTACGAGTGATGGATCCACTCTCAACCCAGCAGTGACCAAACACATCAGCACCACACACACCTCCTCCATCCCTCTACCATGTCACTGGCATAGTTGAGAGCTCCCAAATAAAACTGCCCAATGATGAATGGGCTTGAAGGGGAACGATTAATTGTGCAAAACAATAGCTGGGCATCTTGGCATGTTCTCCTTCACCAGTCTTACACACTGCTTTTGGATAACTTTATGCCTTTACACCTGGTGCAAAAATTTAAGCAGTTCAGCTTGGTTTGATGGCTTGTGATCATGCAACTTCCTTTTGATTATATTCCAGAGGTTTATAATTTGGTAAAATCAATCATTTTTAGTGGTTTCTTATTTTTACCAGAGCTGTAAATTGTTTATAATTATATAGAGGCTGTATATGATGTATATAGTGGACTGTGAGTTAAAATACAAATTGTCATAATGATGTACAGTACAAGTCAAAAGTTTGGACACAGCTTCTCATTCAATGTTTTTCTTTCTTTTCTTTCATTCCTTTTCCCACATTGTGACCAAATACTCAAATCATCCAGACTATGAAGGAACCCTTAAGGAATACTTGGCTGGCTCTAATCTGTGGTGCTGTTAACTTGCGGTTTCTGAGGCTGGTAACTCTGATGAACTCTGGGTCTTCCCTTTTTTGGAGCTGTCCTGATGAGAGCCAGTTTCATCATAACATTTTTGATGATCTTTGTCACTGCACTTAAGTTTTCCACAGGAATAGAATACCATCAAATATCTCTGGGGTGCATAACAGTGACATACATGGTGAATGAACTATGCATGCACTATTTATTGTATTGCCTCCGTTAGGAAAGGGGAAGGTGATGTTAAAGGAGATGTAACTTACTTGAGTGAGCAGTTCTTGAGTATTGAAAGAGTGACTCATCTTTAATTGAAGTTATCATACATTTTAATATACCTACGGGAGCAGGTTACTGTTTTTCTAAATATAGATCACAAAAATATATCTCAGCTGAATTCTGTTGAGGCTAAGCTGCTATGAACTAAATGGTAGGATATGTTTTTTTTTTTTCTTTTCGAGTACATACTATTTTTTATTTATTTATAAACATGCTTGGATTCAGAATGCATCTTTGGAAGGATTTTTTGCATTTGTAAATCCCTTGAAATGTTTGTATATTACTGCTTATAATATGTGAATTACTATTACTCTGTTTTCATGTTGGAAAGAAGTCAATTTAAAAACTTTATAAACTTTTCACTCAACAAACATCTGCCTGAGATAAATTGTTTAAAATGATAAAATGCTACTACTACATATACTGCAGGAAACAACAAATATGTGGATCAGACACAGCAGGGCTGCTGGAGTTTTTAAACACTGCATCCACTCAGTGTCCACTCTATTACACACTCCTACCAACCTGACCCATCATTAAGATATAAAGTCAGAGACAGGAGTTTGTCTCTTGCTGCACAGTTCATGCTGGTCATTCTTTAGTCTTTTATCATTGTAAATAAAAACAAACGTCATCCAGACTATGAAAGAACACATAGGGAATCATGTAGTAACTAAAAAGAGTTGGTTTCTCTGATGAGCTTATCTTCTGCTACAGAGGTTACTCCTGCTCTTCTTTTATTTGGGTGGTCCTGATGAGAGCCAGTTTCATCATAACGTTTTTATGGTCTTTGTGACTGCACTTCTTTCAAAGGTCTTCAATTGTTTCAGATTGACTGATGTTAAAGTATTGTTTTTCTTTACTTAGTTGAGTAGTTACTGCCATAATATGACTTAAAGCATAACTCTAACAGGGCTATTCACTGTATACAAACTCTACCTCTTCACATCTTCACAACTGATGCTCTCAAACAGGTAACTATATCATAATGCTGAATGAGAAAATCCAGCTCAGATGTGCAAAGCTGTCATCTAAGCAATAGGTGCTACTTTGAAGAATCTAAAATATAAAACTGGTATATATTCTGGTTTGTTTAATACTTGTTTTTCTCCATAGTTTGGATGGCTTTAGTATTAATCTAATGCATACATTAAAAATAATGAAAAAATGTGTGTCTAAGATTTTGACGAGCACTCTTTTTTTTAAAATAAATCTATGAAATGACGCACGCACACAGACACACAACATATAACATACTTTATTCTTACGCAAGTAAAACAATTCAGTTTTTTTCTGTCTGCCCAGCTGAGTGTAACCTCTATTAATGGCCAAGAGGCCAAAAAGCCTCTTGTTTTTCTCCATAGTTTGGATGGCTTTAGTATTAATCTATTATGCATACATTTAAAATAATAATAAAGGTGTGTCCAAACCTTTGACTAGTACTGTATTTCTCTGAATAAATTTATGAAACGATGCACACACACACACACACACACACACACACAACATATATTACATACTTTATTCTAATACAAGTACCTGGAAAGTAAAATAAATGAATCGTTGCGTCCCTAGATAATAGGGCTACAGTAACATACAGTGTAAATATGATCTATGGAATGCAGGCCTGTATGTAGGTGTAGCCAAGTATCATCAGTTTTCTCAAACTTTGCAACTATGAATCCACACTGCCTAGTCAGCATCTTTGCAGAGTCTTTCTCTCTTTCTCTCGCTCTCTCTCTCTCTCTCTCTCTCTTCCTGCTGTTCTCTGGTTGTTTGTCTTTGTGATTCATGGCACACCGTCACCCAGGAGTTTCTGCCGAAGCCTTAACTAGCCAAGAAAGCAAAACTTTCCACTAAAAAAGGAAGAAGTTTCTACCTGATGTGCAGAGGAGTACTAAAAGGACGAGAGGAGGAAAGGTGAACAATAGAAATGTGAGTGTGAGAGAGGGGCTTAAAAAAGTGGTCAGAGAGTGCTGGTGGACATAGATAGAGAGAGAGGGAAAGAGAGCTCTGGTGGAGATTAAAGGATTGATGCAGAGAAAGAAGAGAATAAGAGGTAGTGAGAGTGAGAGAAAGAGGAAGAGAGAGAGAAGGAAGGAGAAGGTTCACAGGGTTATTTCTGTTCGCTGTACTTGTTTACACCTCATTCTGTATAGAAATAAGTTTTCATCCACGGGATGAGAAAGTCCAGAGGCGTTTCCAGGGTCCTGGCACAGCTCATCAATGTCTGAACCTTTTCTTTCCCATGTTCTAAAGCCCCAAATTTAAGAATATATACACCAACATTTTTTTCTGCCCGCCCAGCTGAGTGTAAACTCTATTAATGAGAACAATTCAGAGGCCAAAAAGCCAGCAGTACTCAAATAAAAATAAAAAATCAAAGTGCTTCAAAGGGATCTTGGAGGGAGGCTGTTAAAGAACCACTTTGACTATCTAATAAACTGTTTTTTTTTATATAGAGACAAAGACAACCAGTGTTGAGTAATTAGTAATTAGTTATAGTTACTAGTTACTTCTCCAAAAAAGTAACTGAGTTAATACACTTTAAAAGTAACTAGTTACCAGTAAAAGTAACCATTGCGTTACTTTTGTGTTAATCGCCGCCGTAACACACAATATAAGCAATAGGCTACACTAGCTGTTGCATTTAAATAATGGAGGTAGATTTACCTGTAACAAATGTTTTTTGGCAAAAAAACTCATTCCTAAACGTCTAATTTCATCGTTTTCTCAAAAAAAATTTGGTGGTCTCTAATAAGAGTGAAAGCCCTTATGAAAGTGCTCCGGTGCTTCTGTTTCAGGTGGTTTTAGTTCAGCGGAGGAGTGGATTGGGAAGATTGACAGGATTTCAGCTCTTATTCATGAATATTCATGACATGCAAACGTATCGCCTTTGATTGGCTAAAAGCACTATGATGCTCCCTCCATGGCTCTGCAGTGGGTGGGCACAAGCCAATTTGGGCAATCCCATAAATTATACCTGTTCTTTTTATTGGCTAACGCAGGCAATGGTGCTAGTAGAACAGTCTGATGTGCAGCACGCATATGCAACTCTGAGTGATCTACTGTATTTCAAAAAGAGCAAGTACTAAATGTTTTCTAGAAAAATGACACCTTTAATACAGCAATGCTCAAAGAAGCATTTCAAGCACCTTTATATTATTACTGAAGTGTTAAAGCTGACATGTTTTACCATCCAAACATTTTGTGAAAGTTCTGCACAAATATAACATTTCAGAAAAAAAATCATGTTTCCACTACAGTTATAAATACAAACTGTAGGTGACAAAGTTTACCATGAGACTAGAATAAACTAGAATAATCAATATTTTGAAATTGAACAGAAACATGTTTACAGTCATTTACAATATTTTCTTATTGTTTGTTGATAAAAAAAAAACATTCCATTTCTATTCAAAATGTTGGCTTAAGCAATATTTATTTCTCTACTGTCCTAGTGAAAATAATCCTAGGCTAATGTCCTAGTCTAAAAATGTTTTTGCATTATTTAGGTGTTTTTTCTTTTTTAGAATGTTCAGCCATTAGTTTTCCATTCAGTTTTGTGTATGCATGGTTAAATTTTGCCAAAACTAGATACACTTTATTTCCAAAAGTATTTGGTCACCCATCCAAATTATTAAACTCAAGTTGCAATCCCTTCCATGGCCACAGGTGTATAAACCAATTACCTAAGCATACAGACTGCTTCTACTAACAGTAGTGAAAGAATAGGTCTCAGGCTCTCAGGAACTCAGTGAATTGCAGCATGGTACTGGAATAGGAAGCTGCACCTGTGCAACAAGTCCAGTCGTGAAATTTCCTCACTCATAAATATTCCACAGCCAACTGTCAGTGATATTATAACACTGTGGAGGCGATTGGGAACTACAAGAATTTACCCTGTCAATGTAAAATGCTACAGACCTCCAAACTTCAGATTAGCTCAATAACAGTGTGTAGAAAGCGTCACAGAATGGGTTTCCACAATTAAACAGCTGCATTCAAGCCTCTAATCACCAGACAGGCAAGCGGATACATTTGGTGAAAATGGTGTAAATAGACGCCCTGGTACTGTTGCATTGAGAAAGCTCCAAGTCCATTCCATCAAAACACTTCCAGTGTGCTGCTTTGTTAGGTTTTGATCTCATTCAGGAATACTTCTATTGGCCACTCAGCTGTGGACATGCAGGCTAACATTTCACCCAGGAAAGAAAAGAACTAGATAAGAGTAATTAAACACAGTTGTTGAGACCATGACCTGGTCTTGTGGCTGAGTTATTGCAGGTAGAATTCAGGGTACTTGACTCTATTTCACAGGATTACAGACTTTCCACTTTTTGAAAGAACACTGTGGCCTTGCATTTTAACAGTGGTTATAACATGCCCTCGTCCACTTAGCCTTTTAATCTGTATGACTCAATCGTAGTGACCGCTCCATAACTTTATAAGATGAAGTGAAGTTGATATTAGAAGTTATCCATTAAAATAAAATGGCAACACAATTCTTGCCAAATTTAAGATGCTGGCAGAAATAAACTGATGCTTAAATTTAGTTTAAGTTTAAAGTGGACATACAGTACAGGCCAAAAGTTTGGACACACCTTCTCATTCAATACATTTCTTTATTTTCAGGACTATTTACATTGTAGATTCTCACTGAAGGCATCAAAACTATAAATGAACACATGTGGAGTTTTATGTACTTAACAAAAAATGAGCTGTCCTTCACAGTCACTGGACCTGAACCCAATCCAGATGGTTTGGGGTGAGCTGGACCACAGAGTGAAGACAAAGAGGCCAACAAGTGCTAATAAACACCTCTGGGAACTCCATCCTTTAAGACTGTTGGAAAACCATTTCAGGTGACTCTTCACCTCTTGAAGCTCATTGAGAGAATGATGCCAAGAGTGTGCAAAGCAGTAATCAGAGCAAAGGGTGGCTAGTTTGAAGAAGCTAGAATATAAAACATGTTTTCAGTTATTACACCATTTTGTACATACATAAAACTCCACATGTGTTCATTCATAGTTTTGATGCCTTCAGTGAATCTACAATGTAAAGAGTCATGAAAATAAAATAAAAACGCATTGAAAAAGAGAAGGTGCGTCCAAACATTTGGCCTGTACTGTATGCAAAACTCACTTTTTGCATGTTTTTTTATTATTTTTTATTTCCACTTGGGTCTTGACCGCCCCTATAAACACTCCAAACACTAAGAAATCCATCCACCCATTTTCTCTGAGTCAGTTGAAGAAGTTTGGTGTCAGGAATCATATGCTTCTATGAGCCGTATCAATAGCTAACTCTCTTTTTGGGATGTCAGAATAAGGAAAAAAATCCTGTATGGAACCACCTGAAACCCCGCCCTAATGTTGAGCACACGTAGTGTAGCCATCGACAGCTTATTTACATAAAAAAGTGTAAATGGCTAATTCTGAGAGTGACTGAGACTGGTAAAGAATGGAACTGGTGAGAACTTTTTTTGTGAAAGTGATTTTGTGCAAAGAACTTCATAAACATGTTTTGTATAGCCCATAGACCTATTCTAAAAATAGATTATAAAAACAGAATACAACAATAACAAAGTTTTACACAAAATAGTACAAGACTGCAGTGATTAATACATATTAATTATTAATATCCATCCATGTAATATACAGTTGTGGTCAAAAGTTTACATACACTTGTTAAAAAACATAATGTTATGGCTGTCTTGAGTTTTCAATAAGTTCTACACTCTTATTTTTCTGTGATAGAGTGATCGGAACACATACATGTTTGTCACAAAAAACAGTCATAAAATTTGGTTCTTTCATAAATTTATTATGGGTCTGCTGAAAATGTCACCAAATCTGCTGGGTCAAAAATATACATACAGCAACAAAATTTGTCAATTTTGGTGATGTAGCGAGTTGTGTCAATCGAATTAGCTTCATGTCATGGCCTCTTCACTTCTTGTAAGTGATTCTGATTGACTACAGCTGTTGACTTCTCATGAGCCCATTTAAATAGGGCTCATTTGACCCAGTGATTAGACTCAGCTACAAAAGCTACAATGGGAAAGTCAAAGGAACTCAGTGTGGATCTGAAAAAGCGAATTATTGACTTGAACAAGTCAGGGAAGTCACTTGGAGCCATTTCAAAGCAGCTACAGGTCCCAAGAGCAACTGTGCAGACAATTATACGCAAGTATAAAGTGCATGGAACAGTTGTGTCACTGCCACGATCAGGAAGAAAACGCAAGCTATCCCATGCTGCCGAGAGGAGATTGGTCAGGATGGTCAAGAGTCAACCAAGAATCACCAAGAAGCAGGTCTGCAAGGATTTGGAAGCTGATGGAACACAGGTGTCAGTCTCCACAGTCAAGCGTGTTTTACATCGCCATGGACTGAGAGGCTGCCGTGCAAGAAAGAAGCCCTTGCTCCAGAAAAGGCACCTTAAGACTCGGCTGAAGTTTGCTGCTGATCACATGGACAAAGATAAAACCTTCTGGAGGAAAGTTCTCTGGTCAGACGAAACAAAAATTGAGCTGTTTGGCCACAACACCCAGCAATATGTTTGGAGGAGAAAAGGTGAGGCCTTTAATCCCAGGAACACCATGCCTACTGTCAAGCATGGTGGTGGTAGTATTATGCTCTGGGGATGTTTTGCTGCCAGTGGAACTGGTTCTTTGCAGAAAGTAAATGGGATAATGAAGAAGGAGGATTACCTCCAAATTCTGCAGGAAAACTTAAAACCATCAGCCCGAAGGTTGGGTCTTGGGCGCAGTTGGGTGTTCCAACAAGACAATGACCCAAAACACACATCAAAAGTGGTAAAGGAATGGCTAAACCAGGCTAGAATTAAGGTTTTAGAATGGCCTTCCCAAAGTCCTGACTTAAACCCCATTGAGAACATGTGGACAGTGCTAAAGAAACGGGTTCATGCAAGAAAACCATCACATTTAGCTGAACTGCACCAATTCTGTCAAGAAGAGTGGTCAAACATTCGACCTGAAGCTTGCCAGGAGCTTGTGGATGGCTACCAAAAGCGCCTAGTTGCCGTGAAAATGGCCAAGGGACATGTAACCAAATACTAATGTTGCTGTATGTATATTTTTGACCCAGCAGATTTGGTGACATTTTCAGCAGACCCATAATAAATTTATGAAAGAACCAAATTTTATGACTGTTTTTTGTGACAAACATGTATGTGTTCCGATCACTCTATCACAGAAAAATAAGAGTTGTAGAACTTATTGAAAACTCAAGACAGCCATTACATTATGTTTTTTTACAAGTGTATGTAAACTTTTGACCACAACTGTACTAGTGTAACTCAAAAAGTTAAATATATCATTAAAAGTTATTTTTTTTATATATATATAATTTTATTTCAGATTTTTCTCCATTTTCTCCCTAATTTTGGCTATCCAATTTTCCCACCATTTGGTTGTTCCCATCACTGGTGGCGCCTGCGACCCTAGGAGGATGTGGAAGAGCACACGCCTACTCTGACTTGTGTGAAATCGTTGCCTGGCAGCCAGCATGCTCGGAAGAAAAAGCACAGCGGCTAGGTTCCAATACATCCGCTCACAGACGCCTCGTGCCGCCAGATGGGGAAGAGAGCGCCATCTACCCACCCAGAGGAAGCAGGGCCAATTGTGCTGTGCTGGCAGCTGATGGCAAAGCTGCATGAGCGGGGGTTTGAACGTGCGACCTCCCGCTCATAGTCACAGCGCATTAGACCACTGGACCAATCGGCTCCCAGAAAAGTACAAAATTCAAAACTCATATTATGTAGATGTATTACACACAGAGTGACCTATTTGAAGTGTTTATTTCTTTTGTTTCTATTGTTGATGATTATGACTTACAGCCAACGAAAACCCAAAAATCAGTGTCTCAGAAAATTAGAATATTATATAAGACCAATTGGTACTTTTGGCCATGTGGGCAGTGTGCCAAGTCCTGCTGGAAAATGAAATACACGTCTTCATAAACATTGTCAGCAGTTTAATGTTTAATGATGTCACAACACAAAGCTGCTGTAACCATGATGTTTATGTTTTTTTTTTTCTAAAATGCATGTGAATGAAATATTTTGTAATAAAATGATTACCAAACTGATAAAAGTGTCATTTTTTAACTAGTTTTAACCACTTCTTTCCCAGCATATCAGGTTTTGATTAACAGTGTATGTGCCTACATTAGTCAAAATGAAAAGATAATACAGTTTGAAAAGAAACAAATGCTTACATAAATAGGAAGTTTACTGTTGTTTATAGTTTGGACTGTAAATGCTCTGGGTAATTTTCGATTGTAGCAAATAATTTTAACTTTTTTTTTTTTTTTTTTTGATAAATCGACTTCACACCAGACATGAGCAGCAGATTTCAGATTTATTACAAAATCCTCTCCAGCTGTAGTCCTGTCTGTCTTTCTGGTCTTTATTTTATGGATTCAGGAAATATACTGCACCATCAGAGCTGGATAGCTTTTGGATCCACTTAGATACCAGATCAAGATATTTATATTGATTCTACGCTAAATATTGCCTCACAGACTCCAGTACAAAAAGTAAATGACAAAATATGCTTTATTCATGTAACTACTGAATAAACTAGCAGATCCTCTTGTGGGAATCTCAAATAAATAAGGACCTATTACAGATACAGATGCAGACACTTTGAGCACCTAACAGATACAGTACAGACACAGATAACAGCATTGTTTTATACCCCAAGTCGGCATTTATGAAGAATTTCCAACAGTTTCTATGCCTGCATTTTTATGCCTGCATTTAATTAGCTGTCATCATGAAAATCCAAATGAGGCCCAAGAGTTTCGCGAGGAAAAAATTTCATTCTTTCACATTGTCACAGATAAACACACACACAGAGTCCCTAAATTCATGTTGGGCTAATTTAAAACAAGTGTTCTGAAACTCTTTGTTGGAACAATCATCCAACAAAGAATTGGACATTATGAGACACACACACACACACACACTTACACATATTCTCCCTGCCTTATTTCACTCTGTGTTGTTAGTCTGTCTACCTGTCCAGATTAATTTCCTTGACATCAACTTAATTGAGTCCCTGAGATGCTCAATGTGAGATGCTCTGAGTTTCTCTTTAATTCATAAAATCCCTTAACCATGTTCTTCTCTGACTTTTTTCCCCTGAAGCTGCAGTGTACTGCATTTGAACAGGGTAAACATTTGAAACATGAATTATTTAACTACATATCTGTTAACAAATTTGAGATAGATTGCAATTCTGCTTGACAGTAACCTTCTACTTCAGCTATCAATGGAGGTGAAGGAAAAAAAAACTGTTAACTATTAATGTTTTCCTTTGTATCAAGATTTTATTACATATTCTGGTAACACTTTATTTTAATGGTCCATTTATTGATGCCTCATAGATGTTCAACTAATATTCAACTGAAAAAAAAATAACCTATCCCTACATCTAACCCTCTACCTACACCTGACCTTAACAATGATTCAACTGTATACGAAGATTCGGCTTAACCTAAACTTTAAATCTAACCCTAAACCCAATCCTAAAATGTTGATATTAGCATTTGGATTAGACTTAGGTGTAGGGTGACATTCAATAGAGAATCATTTACTTTCACCTTAGAGCTCAGTTGCATTTAATAGGCATGCAGTTGAATGTAAGTTAGATGTTATCTAAGCATTTAAAATGTGTCTATAATGAACCATCAAAATAAAGTAATACCCACATTCTAAATTGTTTTATTATCACCAGTAGTTAATGGCGCATCCTAGTGTATAGACTCTCCAGGTTGCTAAACCTGTGTGAGGGAGTTGTAAGGCAGACCCGCAAGATGCTTCCCATCAAATTAAATAAATACAAAATGAAAAAAAAAACATATTTTCTGGCTTTCACAAACATATTCAGTCTCTTTCCAGCTTCTGCCAGAGTGTCTGTATGTTATTTTGTAAAGAATGAAACAGTAGTCCTTGTAGAACTGTTGGAACTAAAGGTAAAGGAAAGCAGGTCGCAGTTCTCGCGAGCGTTGGTCGTGGCCGCCTCGGAAAACTTACAGAGTCTGGTTTGAGCTCAGAGGAGCTCCGGCACAGATACGGGAGCACCGCTATTCCTCCTATTACACCTCAATGGAGCACTGCAGTGAGTTTCAAGCTGTAATTTTACTTCTTTAAAAAGATCAAAAATCAAGGAAATCCTGCCTAGTGCTGCTTTAAGTTCCACAGCATATAATACTACTGTAGACCTAAAGCACTGTAATACAGATTGATCGAACCATGAAATGTAAAGTATAAGATGTTTACATATTTATCTCTCTCTCTTTCTCTCTCTCTCTCTCTCTCTCTCTCTCTCTCTCTCTCTCTCTCTCTCTCTCTCTCTCTCTCTCTCTGCAGGAGTGGGTGACAGCCACAGATCTTTTGATCTCTTTGAACAGGCTCAACACGTTTGGAGATGAGTTTTTTAAGGATGCCAAAGTTCTGCGCTCCTACTTTTATGCCATCTCTGACTTCTCTGTGGGGGGCAGGTGACACACTCTTATATATAAACACACACACACATACACACACACACACACACACACACATATACACACACATCGGCAAGCACATCATGTTGACAGAAAACTACTGTACATTGAATTGACAGTTTATGTAAAACACTCATACACAGTTTTCATACAGTGTAAAGATAGAAAGTCATACTATATGTAAAATATGTCCCAGTTACTTGGTACTGTAATATAATAAGGCAAACCTAAAACTAACATATGCTTTGACCATAGTGACCATGTTTATATATTTCCTTTTTTTTATTTCAGAACAGGTTAATAGTTCATAGTTATTCCAATATCTCCAAATACAAGCAAAGTAGGTGAACAACTGGATTGAACATGTAAATTTTTGCTAAACTTGCTCTCTGTCTCACACACATATACTTTCTTAAGAGAGAGAGAGAGAGAGAGAGAGAGAGAGACAGACTACCTTCTGGCGAAAACTGCAGTTCGTTCTGCAGAAAGAGCAAAGCTTGTTTGAGTTAATGGGTTTGCAGTATAAACAGGATTTGGTGGAGAGAGAATGCTGGGTGTGTGGTGGGGAATTTGGGGGGTCGAGCAATTGCTGTGTGTGTGTGTGTGTGATGGGAAATGGGGAGTTAAGGAGTTGGCTGGTGGACATATGTGTGTGATTATGCTGAGTTATTTGGCATTGGTGAATCTGCGCTGCCATCAAAGAACACCCAACACATGCGAACACTATCGGAATACAAACACCTCTTTCCTAATGGCCCTTAGCCTCCTGTATACATACAGCAACATTCCCAGGTTTAAACCAAATCTCTTCATTTCTCCTGCATCTGTAGCTCACAGTCGATTAGCACCCACAATCCATGCAGACTTGTTGCCATGTGCCATGTGTAAGAACAAAAAATCAAAGCAAATATAATAAACATGTATGGAGACACATACAAGTACTGTAGATTAAAGTATACTAAGCTTTATTATGCTATAGTGCACTAAATTGTACTTGTAGACACATTAGTGCTAAAATGGAATAACCTTTTTCATACTTATTATACTGTAATTTGATAAAAATAGTACAAAAGTCTATTTAAATTATGCTAAGTGTACTTAACTGTACTAAAATGGAACTATTTTCAATATATTTAAGTAATATTTAAACATACTACTTCATGTATGCATCCCCATATTTTAAATATGCTTACAGTACAATTATAATACATTTAATGAGTATTACAACTGTATCACTATTATACACCAGGTATTTTAGAAATAATACTATACTATTCTTAATTCTTAATACTAAGAATTGAGGTAAAATATATTTTGATATTAGAGTACAAATATGCTTCTTGTTACTGATTTTGTAAGTAGCACACTTCTAGTATACTTCTTTCGGGAAATAAAAATATATTTTAGTATATTGTACAACCATTTTTAGCATGTTACCAATTTACCTTAAATTGTACAAATGTAGTAATTTAATTTACTTTCTAAAAAGTTACGTAATACATTGTACTTTAAGTGAACTACTGTAACAATTGCTTTTAACACACTTTGCTAAAAATTTACAAAAGTATATTTGGAAATAATAAATATACTGAATTACATTAAACTAAAAGTGTTCTTCATAGTAGTGTATTTTTATTTAAAATACTATATATTGTACTTTTTAAAAAGTATGATCAAAGCTAACTTTAAAACATTTGATGAAAGCATAATGTTAATGTACTTTTAATATATTTTAAGTAAGTACATACATTTGTTAGTATATATTTACAGCATACTTAGACGTTTCTCAATATGTTTTAAGTACAAATAAGTACATATTTTTTTTGGAGTATTTCTTTAAAAACTGAAGAATCAACACATTTTTTATACCTCTAACTTTGTTTTTAAGGCTAAGTGCTGAGTTTTTTTATGTCCAAAATACAGAACAGCAATGTTTCTGACACTGCACTCAGATCATTATGTCTCTTCAAAAACACAGATGTAAGTGTAACGGACACGCCAGCGAGTGCATGCCAAATGAGGATGGCCATTTGGTATGTGTGTGTGAGCACCACACCGCCGGAAAGGATTGCCAGCAATGTGCCCCGTTCTACCTGGACCGCCCGTGGGCTCGTGCCACTGCTGACTCTGCCAACCAGTGTGTGAGTGAGTACTGATGACTTTTATATACAAGTAAAGCAGGTATATCTATATTACATGTTGCCATGAGTTTAAATTTCTGTGTGGTGACAACTATGCAGCCTTCGGGACCCACAGACTCTCTTAGTGTCCAAAATCCCAACGTCTCCTCAGGAAATAATTATTCACGAATGCCTCGACGCAACAGCACAGTCTACAGTATTTGTGGTTAGATAGGTTGAAACTTACAGTTTTTATAAATAGCATCTTTATTGCAATCTGATGCAGGATCTGTGAGAAACCCATTGTGGAAATCACCCAAAAAATAGATGCTTCTTCAAAGTTCAGGCACTATTCCTTCAAAGTTCAATTTAAATCTAATTTTAGCTCCAAACCATTAACCCAGGGCATAACTTTAGGCAGAACATACTGGTTAAAACATAGCAGTGTCACTGTAATCTAATAAAGCGTCTGTGAGAAATCTACAGTAATTTTCTTTTTTTAATAAAACACTCTCAAACTTGCAAAGATATTTAAATTCTGTGGATCCTTAAATCTCAGCTGAAGACAAGTTTGAGTAGTTAAGGATCTCCTGAAAATAACAATATCTGACATGTGTGAATGTCTCTTATAAATACTTTGTAATATTTAAAAAAATGAAGGTAGTTTAAAATACCAAAATTGGGCTGGATCTTTTTTAAGATCTGAAAGTGTTTAAAATAAACACCCCGACAAACCTTTCAGATTACTTGGTGGAAAAATCATAACACAAGCTACAAATACAAAAGTGAATCTTGTTAATTTGTTAACTTTTTTTATTTCTTAAGCAGTTTCACTCATTTGCTGTAGTTATGTAACAACACCAATGTTGGAAGTTTTTGATAATTATTAGTTTATCCATATAAAATATTTAGTAGAAAATAGGAGATAGGATTGGATTTCAGGCCTAGTAAAAAAACGAATGTCCCACACAGACTCACATCAGATCAAGCCAGGAAGTGTGACAGCAATAGTGTGACAACAATTAGTGCTGGGGTGCCTGGCACATCCTGGGGGGGAGAAGACTAGTTACAATCTAACGACCTAAAGACCTAACTTTTGTTCAAATCAAGAGTGTATGTATTTCCTGTATGTGTGTGTGAAACCATTTGTGTAAAACCATATGTTGCTTATGTGTGTGTGTGTGTCATCTGTGCTGTATAAAAGCCCTAGGGGTTCGACTCTGACAGCTGGCCGAGGGTGATCGAACCGAATAAACCTGCTTTTCTCTGAACCCGAACTCAGAAGTATTTTACTTGGTTGATAAAAAAAAGGTCCCACTTTATAATAAGTGTCCCTAAGTACTATGTAGTTACACAGTAACAATTCATGTAACTACAGTGTAACTACTGATGAAGTACACATTGTTACAGATTAACTACAGAGGTACCGGTTATATAATTACAAATGTGTATTTAGGTTAATGTTGACATGTGTAAGTACACATGTGTACCAGGGTGAGTGTACTTGCACATGTAATAGAGGACGTGTAGTTACACATGTGTAACAATGTGTGTGTACTTATATATATGTAATAGTGTGTGTGATAAGTTGAGTATAAACTTATCCAACAGCTATTGTCTAGTATGTAATTAGGGCTGATTGAGGACACACACGTTGTTACACATGTGTAACTACACTTCCTCTATTAAATGTGTAAGTACACTCACCCTGGTACACATGTGTACTTACATAACCTGTACCTCTGTAGTTAAGCTGTAACAATGTGTACTTCATCAGTAGTTACACTGTAGCTACATGGATTGTTACCATGTAACTACATAGTACTTAGGGACACTTATTATAAAGTGGAACCAAAAAAAATGACAAGAGAAACCACATTGTTGAGGACACCGGCAAAAAGAAAACCCAACACCAATGTCATTGATTTTAGTCATTTGACAAATGCTGATTTGCATTCAGATTCCAAGAAATGCTGCATTTCAGTGATCTTTTGATTTTTTTTTTGCATACTGTAGCATACTATCATTCTCTGATAAACGGTTGAGGCGGTACAATCAGGTTGAGTCAAGTTTAACTGCTTCTACTTTAAGATATAGAGATTCCAAATGTGCTCTACCAAAAGTTTGAGCAGAACGTTAAAGGGTTAAATCGGCACTCTTGAACCTTCAAAAATGGTTTGAATGATGCCATGTTCACTGATCTATAGAACCTTTTAACAGAGAGTTCACACCTTTATACAATGCTCAACATTTGGCATGATGACAAAAGATTCATGTTTATTTATTTCAGAGAGTCCTATTCTATTGGCAGTACTTCTCAACAGGGAATAGACAAGCTGAGTGTGTGCTTTCGCACACAATGAGGGCAGCTTGAAGTAGCTGAAGGCATTCATTAGAAGGACAACCAATAAGAATTTGTTATGGTTCATTACTAAAAAATCATTTCAGATATAGTTTGTATAGTTTAGAAAAATATGATATTTAAAATATTCAAAAGGACTCACAGACATTGATGTCTGTGGAAGTTACTGTTATTCCTATAAAATTCCATAAAATTCCATTTCTAGAGTAAACTATCCTCCCAAAGTCAGGAAGTGTTGGGCCATTTCTGCTGGGGAGTTAAATGTGATCATTAAAGGAAATGATGAAATCCCCCCTGGACAGTGTATATATAATATACCCTTTGCTTTGGCAACCCATAGTGTCCCAGTGTAAGGTCAGTCTATGTTTGGAAAGCCCTGAGGTAAACTGGACATTGTGGGTGTGTGGCTAGGGACTGTCTCTCTTTTGCTAAATTTTGCAGCAGTTACTCATTTTACTGTTCATATCCTCACAGAACTGTGGAAAGACACGAGGGCAAGCTCAGGTCCTGCAGTGCTTTAGTAAAGTTTTAGTAAAGTTCATTACACAATGTGCAAAATCCAGATAATTCAGTAAAGCTACATTTGTGTTTACACTGCTAATTAGAAGGTTAGTACATCTAACAAATACTTTCAACGGTTTGCTAAAGATACTGTGTGGACTGTGGAGTCAGTGGTGTTTTGAGTATCATTGAAAAGTTAATTAATTTCAGTAATTCAGTTCAAAAAGTGAAACTCATACATAGATGTATTAAACACAGAGTGATCTATTTTAAGCATTTACTTCTTTTATTGTTGATGATTTTGGCTTATAGTAGGGCTGGGCGATATGGGAAAAATCATATATCACGATATGGAATTTTTTATATCACGATAAGTATATACATCATAATATACCACATTTAAGTATGTTTTCAGTTATTCTTTATATTATTATTACTTACTTTATTTTTTAAATCGACATTAAACCAAACTTTCACTAATGAGAATTACTTCCTTTTAGTGCAGCAATATATATGTATCAAATGAAAACAGATGAGGTAGATGCAATAGCTAATTTTTTTAAAAGAACAATGCGTCTCCATTGTTCAGCTCTCATAACGTAAAACAGCATCATGTCGCAGAATCACATTATAAAGCTTTTTTTGTAAAGATTACTTTAATATCACTTATATAAACCGAGTTTATTCAAAGTGACCACGCCAATACATTTCATTGTAGCCTACTTTGTATATTTGCATGAATAATTGATGAAATTACTGTAGAAACGATAGGGACGATAGAAGGTAAGTAGCATGATAGACACTTTTCTATCGTCCCCACAATATTTATCGTCATATCGCACAGCACTAGCTTATAGTCAATGAAAACCCAAAAATCAGTGTCTCAGGAAACTAGAATATTATAAAAGGCCAATTGGTTCTTTTGGTAGCTGTGGGGGCAGTGTGCCAAGTCCTGCTGGAAAATAAAATCCGCATCTCCATAAAAGTTGTCAGCATGAAGGAAGGGAAACAACTTTAGACTTGATATCATAAAACACAGTGGATCAACACCAGCAGATGACATGTCTCTCCAAACCATCACTGATTGTAGAAACTTCACACTAGACCTCAAGCAGTTTGGACTGTGTGTCTCTCCACTCTTCCTCCAGACTCTGATCCCTTAATTTACAAATGAAATGTAAAATTTACTGATGATCAGTGATGTTTTGGAGAGCCATTCATTTTGGAGCTGATCCATTGTTGTCATTTGTTACACATCCAGGTGTCAAGGCCTGGTGTCATGATGTGTTAGAGATCCCCTTTGGTCTTCATTACAGACACTCTGATAGCCCAACGTTACATAATAACCTACCAACAGGACAATGCTCGTCCACATACTGCTGCCATCTCAAAAGCTTTCTTTGAATATACAGATGCTATGCCATAGTCAGCACTCATAGCTAAGTATATGGCTTGTTCTCATTGATGCCCGCAAGTAAAGCTGGATAAAGATATATAAAGACAGGTAGTCATGTTCTCAATTCAAGATGTAAATTAAAATGGCAAATAATTAAAATTGAGGTCTTTAAAGCATTCCTGGAGGAGTCATCAGAAGAAAACATTTTCTACACCCTCACCCCAACATTTAGCACCAAAAAAAGATTTTTTTTTTCAAAGGAGCTCCTGAACAAATCCAAAAAGCTTTTTGCAAACTACAATATAACTTTTTGGCTACAGTAAAAAGGTGTTTTAAAAAAAAGTGGCGCTGCATACAATGCGAAGACCTCTCCATCTCTCAAACTTATCAGCACAAGGATGGATCGATTATACTAGTGTTGCAGCCAGTGGCCGTGAAGAATGTTTCTTTGGTAGAATGAAGAATGGATTCAGTTAAGTAATAATTAAAGGCAGCAGAAGAGGAGGAGTTCTTGCATCAGATGTAGAAAAAAGAGCACATGTTGCCTTCTGCTGAGCATAGACCACTCAACACTGTGGGTCTGTAAAACATGTGGAGCTTTACCAGAAGCTCCTAATGCTGTAAATTCTAAAGACTAAAACATGAAGGGTGTGGTAAAAGGGATTAAAAAACAGATTTGGATAATAGATAATAGTTTAAACCCTTTCAGGTTTTCAATGAATGTACCTAAATGTTAGTTTTACTGATATGGGTAAGTTATGAACCATTAAACTAAATCAGATTTGGATTGTGATTTTTTACTTGCAAGGTCAAATGTCTTTTTAAAAGTGGTTTCTCTGAGCAACCAATGTGCACTAAATCTGCCACAACTGAAAACCATAAGCAAACAAACCATACTTGTAAGTAAGTAAGTAAAATTTATTCGTGAAGCGCTTTTAAAAACCTGTAGAGTGCTGTAGAGTTACAATCCAAGAGAAAAAAATACATAATAACAACACAAAACATTAAGTAGACAAAAAATCACAATGATTAAAAATAAGTTTTTAGCCTTGTTTTGAAAACTGAAACAGTGGGGGCAGATCTAATGTCCAGTGGTAAGGCTATTCCAAAGTCGCGGTGCTGCAACTGCAAAGGCTCAATCACCCCTGAGCCTTAGCCAAGACCGAGGAACAGCCAGGAGCAAGACCTGGAATGGGAATAAGGTTCTAGTAACTCGGTAATGATTAATGGTGCAAGCCCGTGCAGTGCCTTATAAACAATATAAAAGAACTTTAAACTGAACCCTGTAGCAAACAGGGAGCCAGTGAAGGGAAGCTAAACCTGGCATGGTATGATCTCGCTTCTTAGTGCCCGTGAGCAGTCTAGCAGCTGCATTTGTACTAGCTGTAATCGTGCCAGAGAAGTTTTGCTAATGCTATTATAAAGTGAATTACAGTAGTCTAGAAAAGATGGAATCAGGGCATGAACAACCTTGTCAACCAAACTTGATCAAAAACATGTACAACAATTAAAACCATGCAAACAAATCAAAAGACAAAGACTTTTAGCAAAAACCAGGAACAGACAGGGATGGGATCAAACTGAGAGAATGCAATGACAAGGGTGAGTTGGCAATACTTTGCAAAGAAAGGAGGGTATTTATTTACAGTATACATAGGTTAATGAAGCTTACTAGGTGAACAAAGTTTAATTTGAAGTCAGGTATCTATGAACAGGGAAGCTGTCTCTGATTGTTATAAGGTGAACATATGGCAGAGGGAGGTGAATTATGGGAAATGAAGTCTCTGGGATCAGTTGCGACAGATGGGGACTCCAAAAGCAATGGACACTGTATCGCTTGTGTTATTTCACTGTGTTTGATAAAGTAGCAAGGTGCAAAGTTTTAGGTTTACATGCTCAAAATTGGATTACAATAACCAAATATCAGATCCAGCTTTACAGAAAAACTACACTTCTTACAAAACTTCTGGTGTGCAACACCAATGCTTTTCAACAATCTACATTTTCAGAAAAGCAAGAGAGTTCCTCTTTAACACAATTATGAAGTGAGAAATCAGAAACAAAAAAGATTCTTACAGTAAACACTGTAAACACTGCCTCAAAGGGTTTATCAGCATCACATCCCTTGTGAAAAGGAAGTATAATTAAGAGCATTACAATTATGTTAAAATTAGGTAAAGTAATATTAAAAGTGCATTTTCAATGTAATATACTTCATGGCAATACACATTACATGTACTTTCTTTGTATTTTTCTAAAATTTATTTTTAACCAATATCCTTTAAATTCTGTGCTGATAGAAAATTTATAGTGGCATTAAATCCTGCTTAAAGTGTTTTTTTTTTTTCATCAATGTTTTTGCATCAATACGCAAAGTAATACATTTACAATATACTTCAAGTGGATTTTTAAAACACACACTTAAACACATACTTAAATGTACTTAAGTTTACAGAAGTTGTACAAAAAAAGCACCCAAAAGCAAAATATAATGCTTTTATGTTGTGTTTAAATATACAACTGAAATATACTTAAGTTGCCATAAGTTGTTCCAAAATAGTACATTAAGTATGTATTTAAGTACATATTTTAATTTTACAAAGTATGTACTTTTCCATGTTAAGTATACTTTTAAACAATATACTTAATACACTTAATCCTTCTTTTACAAAGGATAGCAACAGTGATCTAGGAAGAAAACAATTAAAGATGGAATGATAGAGAGGGCTACAAAAAAGGATATTTATTTAATTATTGGATGTCATTCCTTTTTCATCCGCCCATAATTCCAGTCCTACCCTTTGCTGACAGAGGCATTCAGTTGTGCCAGTTGTATAATCTTCATATTAAAGCACTGACAATGGATTGGCTCTGAACCGGCCAAATACAAGCCAAATATCATTATGCCCAGTGTCAAACAGGAGCCACTGAGGTATAAACCCAACCAGATTGCCCTCTGGAATGCCAGTTGGAATGCCAGAAGTAGCCTAATCCTCCAGCATTAATAAACATGACCTCATGAGCATGAGTAATGCTCTTGAGACTAAATCCATATCTGACTTTTAATCTCAAATAATGTGAAAATACACTGACATTCCATGGAATATTGGACTATTATCATTTCCCATGACTTTTTCCTTATCACATGGAAGATAAAAGATGCTGCACTCAAGAATCCTGCACTGAAAGTGGATGCGGTTTCTGCCAAATCACTTCTCTATTCGCAAGGACAGTTCTAGCCAGACGCCACCAGTCACAATCATTGCACTGTCCACTGTGGGTGGTATTATTCCTGGTACATGAGTGATACTGTGGATCGTGAAATGATAAATTCCCCCACATATTCAGAAATGAAATGTGACCCTTCCATCTGCACCAACTGGCCAGTGTTCACCCTCACTCACAAGATAACACCTCACAACTAACTTATACAAGTGTGCGTGTGGGTTCCTAAGCTGACCTATTTACACAGTGTTGTCCCATGACTTTCGGTTTAACCACTATGTCAACAAAAAAAGGTGATTTTTTTTGTGTTATCTTGAATAAAAACGAACAAAGCTTTTTTTTGTCATGATAGGCAGAGAGGTAATTAACAAAGATGTTGTTTATCATGTGCATAAGTGTGTGTGTGTGTGTGTGTCTCCTGCTTATCTCTATTGACATTATGCTAAGCGATGTTCCGATGTTCCGAGGGAGGCAGTAAATGACTGATCTGATAAACCTAAAAAAGCAGCTAAATAAACCCCAAACAAATAAAAACATTTGTTGTTAATTTGTTAATTGTTTTAATTTGCCGTTATATTAAGCCACATGTCAATTTAATTAACTAATTTTCCACAGCCAACAGATGGCTTTTTGCAAGCGACTGTTGTTCCTCCAACTAAAAACGAGGATTTAAGGTTTGCTTAACTAAAGCGCTGCTAAACGGCAGCGAGGGTGGCGTAAGGAAGCGTTTTTGTGTAATGTATGCGCAGTCGCGATGAGAATTTGCATCATTATTGGCCGCGCTGAGGCTTTCATTTGTAAAGCAGGCGCTGCTAGTTTGGTGCCATATGCTTCTCTCTTGTTGGGGAGCGCGTGCATGTTAATTGATGGAAAGCCGTGCTTTTTAACTCCCCAGTGTGGGCACTAGAGCGCTGGAAACAGAGAGAGAAGGAGGGAAGCAGTGGGAGAGTAGAAAGAAAGAGAGGCTCAAAGACTTCAAGATAAAAAACAAAACCAGCTGGGTTGAATTAGCATTAGCATTAGTGAGAGAGAGAGAAGGGATGAAAGAGTAGGCGTACACTTGATACATTATTTAAAATAAAATAAGTGCATTTTTATGGAAAGAACTTACAATAAGGGCACAGAATGGGAGACCAAACATAGCTAATTATTTATGAATCTCATTAAGACATTATTAATCATTGCTAAAAAATTTTAACTAATGTCTTAGTTCATTATTATTTACAATATTCTCAAACATTAAAATTGAGTTATCTTTAATATTGTCTTAACTAGTGTCAATTAATAATTAGTTAAAGTGGCCGTCCGTAGTATTTTGTTTCTAAACTGAAAGCAGAAGAATGTTATGTGGTGAATGGATAACATATTGTGATTAATAGTACCAGTGTGCTAAAACAATCATATCTGCTGATATATATATATATATATATATATATATATATATATATATATATATATATATATATATATATATATATATATATATATATATATACATTTCAAAAACTGGGGTGTCAAATCACTTTTCGTGGGAGTTCTTCTGGCCACGTCAAGAGTCTTTACATAGTTACATCACATGTACAGCCTCTAAAAGAGGATCCGGCTCAGTTTTACTGAATGCGAGTGGCTGGTGGAGCAATGGAGACTTCAGAAGCTCAGTAGCTCATTCACTCAGAGTAAAAACAAAGTCTGTAGCTGAAGTGAAGTGTCTGACTGAGTGCGCTCTCTCTCTCACTGACTAAACATAACCTGGAATCGGATTCATCCGCTCTGAAAGGAGACCGCATCACGCCCGCTCAGTTTAAAATGATTCTTACGCCTGTTCTGTGCAATTACCCACTCTCACCAGAGAGGGCCCAAAATCCACCAACACTTTCAGATATCAGCTTTAATTACTTACATTTATTAAACATGTCTTAATCAATGTTTGTTAATGTCATGCTGTTATTTGTGAATCTTATTGTACAGTGATACTCTTTCAATTTCACAGTCTTGTAGAACTCGCATTGATTATAGATAAACCAAAAAATACACAAATGCCAAAATTCAATATATTTAATAAATTCAGTATAGCCTTCTTAACTTTTTTAACTGGTGTATCTTTTTTGATCCAGTCATGAAAAAATGCTGACCCAATATAAAGGCCCAATTAATGTATAAAGTCTAGATTCAGATGGTTAACTAGTTAAAAAACTGCAAAAATGTAAATAGGTTTGTATGACTAATACACTAACATGCCAAAAGACTACACAATGGGATATTGGTATGTAAATAAATCACATGTTGCTTCATGGGATGGCTTGGAAATGCCCACACCTGTATAAGTTCTGAGGTCTTATCTTGAAGTGAGTGAAGGCCAATTTATACTTCTGCATTGAACCTTCAGCGTAGCCTATGCATAACTATGATTGGGAGATCACTGGTGCGAATCCTGGTCATGCAGCTTGGCACTTTAGCTGCCGGAGCCCAAAGAGAGCACAATTGACCTTGCTCTGTCCGTGAGGGTAGATGATGTTCTTTTTCCTCATCATTCCAAGGGTGATGTCGATCAGCACAAGGCATCTGTGAGCTGATGTATCGGAACCGGCTACTCGGCTACTTAGCAGCAGTACAAAAAGCGGTAATGGCTGACTTCACGTGTCGGAGGAGGCATGTCTTCAGCCTCCTTGTGTTGTGGCATAACTAGTGATAGGTGATATACAGCTGAGTAGTAGCTTAATGAGCGAACAATTGGCTAACAAAATTGAGGATAAAAATGTGACAAAATTTGAAGTAATAAGAACAAATGACTTCCATATTAAATGCAGGAGTCCCCACAAGTGTATCCTGCCGGTCAATGCACTGTTCTCTAGCTTCTATGGGACATGGCAAAAGTTATGTGACACAATTCTAATCCCTGTAGTGTGTTCGTTTTATTGACCAGCATATATTTAGCTGTCCAAGCATTCCACCGTCACCACACCTTTTATTATATTTACCCTGAAAGCATCACTGCGTGCATGATAAAACCATACCCAACGCCTCCATGACATTGACAAACCTTATCCATCTGCTAGAATACCAAACCTTCCACTATCAGTCTTCCCTGGAGAGCTTTGTAATTAATGTGCGAGTGGCCTGTGTACTTCAAATACAAAAGAATTATTGTTATGGTTTAATAAGCAGCAATGTAGCGGGATTAGGAATCCTTGCGGAGTGTACTGAAGAATGGCCTTCCTTCAATGTCAGGCACAGACAGCATGGCCCACTGGGGAGTGATAATCGCCCAGTTATTGCAGACTAAAGAGACAGAGACAGGCAGATTCTGAATAAAATGGGTCATTTCCCACAATATACCACCCCCCTTCCCCCCCCCAAGGTGGCTCATGCATAATGTGTTGCCTTTGAGGATTGTGATTGGATAGTACAGCTTGAATAATTTACTGTTGCACACATGTGTCAGTGTTACAGAGCCAGAGAGAGAGAGAGAGAGAGAGAGAGAGAGAGAGAGAGAGAGAGAAAGAGAGAGAGCTTCAGTTACATTGAGCTTTCAGGGGTAATTACTTGTATTGCTGTTATAGTGCAAAAAAAACCCTGAATGTCCAAAATGGCAACACTATTAACTTAATTAATGAAAGTCTTTGTAAAAAATTCAATTATTCCAATTTGTTTTTGAGTATTGATCTGTTGGTCCTTAATAGTTATTGACCTAATATAAACGAGAACTGCCAGATAGATTTACATATAGTTAAAAAGTTAAAAACCTTAAGCCAAAATAAAGATACAAGGTTTTTGTATGAGGGCAATGATATCAGATTAATATATTTTCAATTATTTTTGACTTTCTGTTTACTCATATCCTTTATTTAAATATGTAATATATATATATATATATATATATATATATATATATTTTTTTTTTATATGATTAAGATATAAAACAAATAAGGTAAAAATAAGAATTTAAGAGCAGCAATCATAAAATCATAGGTAAAAAAAATAACAAATAAATAAATATATATATATACATACATATATATATATATGTGTGTATGTATATATATATTTTTAATATGATTAAGATATAAAACAAATAAGGTAAAAATAAGAATTTAAGAGCAGCAATCATAAAATCATAGGTAAAAAAAATCAAAGGTATTAGAACTAATAAAAATTCAACTGCAGATGAATAAATGAAACTAAACACATAAAAGAGTCAAATATAAATAAGCAGTAACTAAAAACAATAAAAGAAAAGAAAGAAACAAACAAAATGTGTGAAAAAAACTGCTAAAACAAACCAAGATTAAAAAGATTTAAAAAGTTTTTAGTTAAAAAAATAAAATAAAAAATAATAATAAAAACATACTAAAGATCATAAAAAAAAACTAAAATCAGCTAAAACAGTGGTAGGCTGTCTGAAGGTGGCTAGAGATTAGGAGTTTAAAATGATTGAGTGACACCAGTGAGCTGAGTTTTAGAATTTCCTGTAGTGAATTCCAGCTCGCTGATGCACTGCAGCTAAAAGCAGATTTTCCCAGTTCAGTTAAAGCTCTTGGTACCTGAAGGTTGATCCAGTCACTAGAGCCAGTCTGGTAGGTTGTGTTATTTTCAATAAGCATTTGTGTGATTTGAGTGGTTCGAGTGTTTCTTGTTTAAAATTTAAACCTATCACTTCGTTTTATGCCTTTTCTCTCTTTCTTTTTCTGTCTGTGTCAGTGTGTAACTGCAGTGGCCGTGCAGATGAGTGCGTGTTTGATGCAGAGCAGTACCTCAGCACGAGCAGTGGGGGGCGCTGTATTGGCTGCAGGGACAACACAGCAGGGCCACACTGTGAACACTGCAGAGACAACTTCTACAGACCATCACCACTGCTGCCCTGTTACAACTGCAGCTGCAACACCATGGGTGAGTCACGCACACACATGCACACACACACACTTGTATTACTATATTTTACAGACTATAAGGTTCACCATATTATAAGATGCTTTAACAATTGACGTCTGTCTATTTTCTGGTCTATTTCTATACATAAGACACGGTTAACAGTGCTTACAGCTAGTAGTGGTTAGCAGCAGCGCTACACTAAGGAACCCTGAGTGTTTGGTAAAAATTAAAGGATTTTAAGTGTGCCTTATAGTGCGAAAAATACAGTAAATACAAAGTAGTTTGCTCAGGCCTAATCCTGTTTCTAATGTGTACCACTACCCCTTGTTTTCGAGTGTAAAAATCCCCCCTAAGGGTTAAATCCCCTCCTAAAAATTGCACCAACCCTTTAAAAACCTGTAGCTGAACTGGCTTAGCTAATGTGACAGCAGTGGAGCACTGAAGTTCAGTAACCTAGCTGCTGGTTAGCAACCATATTAAATCATCTATTTTCTTAGCTAACTTAGCTAACTAAGTTAAAAAAGCTAAGCTAAGTAAACAAAACTGTAATTCCTTAAAAAATATTTTCAAACGAGTCAAACGAGCGCTGGATGTTAATCTACACAGATTTCTCTCCTGAAAACTCTATATTTGGGTGAGTAAAGTGCTTACACTTTTTACAGTAAGCTTAGATTTACAGATTTCCACTAAAGCTGGGTGCAGCAGCATTAGCATTGACCGACAGCACTCCACTAAGGAATTTTGAGTGTTCCAGTAAGCCAGGCCAATATTAGCTAGCAGTTTGTCCCACATAGCTTGTTTTAACATGTTAATAAACATGTGGACTACAGTCCGATAATATTCACCTCTGAAGGACGAAAGAGCTAGTGCTAAGCGCGGTTAGCGGCTAATGCTAATACTGCTCCAGCAGTGCTAGCCGGGGTAAGCAGCAGGCTACAGGCCGATAATACATCTGAACGGTAAAAGAGTAGCGCTTAGCATGTTTAGCGCCTAATGCTAAGGCTGCTCCAGCCTCTGTGCCGGAGAACTAAACTGAAACTCCTGTATAACGCTGTAATTCAGCAGTGTGGCTTTACTGCTCCTTACAACCTGACTGGTAAAATTCATACATAAGGTGCAATGGATTATAAGGCGCACTGGCGATTTTAGGAAAAATTAAGGGATTTTAATTGCATCTTAAAGAGACACCACTCTGTAACTTTAAGTGGTCTGCAACTTTGTTGCTAAATTGCAACACCAGTTTTCAATAAGACACCTCACAGTTGAACTCTGGAATATATAAGGATTACATATATAAATATTATGATTTACGTTAAAAAAATGACAAAACACAATAACATTTAGTTACTCAGTTCCTTTTCACTGGACCTTAAAATGTGTATCTTAAAACTTTCAGAGGGCTCTACGGTTATAATTCTGAGGTCCTGGACTCCTGGGAAGCCCTGTATTTCAGACCTTGACTGGAGTGGCACTGAAACCTACCCCTGAAATCTAATTGGTCCCCTAGGGTGCCAACTCAAACTGTGGTTAAAATAATGCTAATCTGCATGTGAAACCTGCAAAAAAAATTGCTGGAAAAACAGCACTCTACACTAATAAGTGTCCTTGGAAAAGATTGCTAACACTGTTCACTGTCCTGTGTACCGGTAATATAAATCGAGTGCAGAGGTGGAAAAAGTACTGAAAAACTTTAATTAAGTAAAAGCTTTGCTTTGCTAAAATTCTACTTGAGTAAAAGTAAAAGTACCCATCTAAAAATTAATCGAGTAAAAGTAAAAAAGGACTTCATTTAAAATGTACTTTAAGTAAAGGTTACATAGTTACTTTTAAATTATTTGATGTAAGAAAAGTAAAACAAATCATAAATTAAATCGTTTTAATGAACTATTATTCCACATAATAATTTAGGCCTTTCAGGCAGTATTTGTTCAGACCACCCCATAAAACGTTTTGAAGAACAAGTGGCATAGGTTTCTAGGATCCATTTTTTTTCTTTACTGTTAAAAACTTATGGTCATATAGGTGACTATAAACAGTATTTTTATAGTTTTACAGGTCATTGTTATATTTTAACTTCCAATTGCTTTGCTTTAACTGCTATTTACATGTTTTTTTTATAATTCAAGCAGATTGTTTAATGATAAAAATACTCGCCACCTCACATGCTTTCGCAGGTTTGATGTGGAAGTTTTGAAAGCTGACAGCTCTGTCCGGCAGGGGATAGGCATTTTGTATAGCATGAGGACGTTATTGCCTTGTTATTCCACGCTCGAGCATCCACGCCAATTTTTATTTTTTTTTTTTAATTCAGACAATTGTTTTTTTTTTCCAGCATTTTATTTTTTACTCAGTAACGGGGAGTTTTCCAATGTAGCGAAGCGAATTACTTGTGTAAAAATGTACTGGAGTAAAAGTAAAATTACCCTTTTTTAAAACTACTTTAAAAAAGACAAATTACTCATAAAATCTACTCAATTACAGTAACTTGAGTAAATGTAATTCATTACTTTCCACCTCTGATCGAGTGTAAGTTGCTCTGAATAAGAGTGTCAGCCACATCGTACTCAAGTGATGTCAATATAGATTGTAACTTAAATGTAATTCATTGCATACTTTACTATGTCATTAATTATATATTATAACAGCAAAACAAAAGCAATATAAATCAGGTCTACTAAGGGTTAACCTCCGCCGGCGCAAACCGTGATTTAACAACACGCAGTCCCGCGACGACTCAAGCAATCCATCTCGAATCTGCGGCCTGCCACGTACAGTCCTGTTCCGTTCCATCAATATTTTACAAATTAGAAACTGTTTTTTCATAATTGCTGTCTGATCCCTATACGCCAGACCTGCGCTGTTATTTTCAAAACGCTCCGCCGAGGCTCTCTCTTACGAGACTGCACCTTTTTAGACGCAAAAGCAATTAAAGAAATCTCAGCTTGCTGGCTGCAGGCTATCCGAATAAAATTCAGCAAAAAGGGCACAGAGTCTGTGAATATTCATCCTGGTGTGTCTGTGATGCAATTGGAGCCATGGATGAGCTCATTAAGAAGCAGAAGACTGAAAAGTAAATTGAAAAGCCTCTCTCTCTCTCTCTCCCCCTCTCCCTCTTTCTCTACCTCTCGCTCTCTCTCTCTTTATCTCCCTCTCCAGGATCAGCGAGCTTGCAGTGTGACGAAGAGGGTGTGTGTGCATGCAGGCCAAGTGTGATGGGGCTAAAGTGTGATGTCTGCAAAGCTGGCTTCCACTCCCTCAGCCCAGGGGGTTGCAGGTAATGAGAGAGAGAGCGAGAGAGAAAGAGAGAGAGAGAGAGAGAGAGAGAGAGAGAGAGAGAGAGAGAGAGAGACAAAGAGAGAGAACATAAAATGTGAAATATAGTAAGAAAAACAAGCAACCACTTTAACCTTTTCAGTGATTGATAGCTACAGTCATTTGTTTTTTTTAGTTTATAGGCCAGATTAATAAAACTAATTCATAAAGTTGAGGTTTTGATTCTCAGTGCATTGCTGTTCTTTTACTAGGTCTGAGAGCCAAAATGGCATGAAAACCTGAGAATCAGAGCCTTAAATTGTCTTAAAATAAGTAAATGTACTTTATACATATTTCGCTGTCAGTATACACAGTATATTACACATGTTTCAGTTGTAATATACACAGATGAGACAAAACATTACCACATCATAACTACACTGCTGTAAAATTTAACATTAGCTTCATTGGCCCTTAAATAGAACCCTGTGGGGCTCCGCAAAGCATGCTAAACCAAATACAGTTATTAACAATTGTAAGAATTAGGATTCAGATTAAATATGCAGTAATAAAGCTAGGGTATGGTGGATTTGGGTATATCTTGAGAGTCGAAACACTGGAGTATAAGTAAACGATGCTCACATACCTGGCTATTTAAGTAATATAAAGTAAAACGGGACTCTTGTGAACTCATTGCATGGGAAGTCCGAGGCTACGTTCACATTACAAGCCACTCAAATCTGATTTGTTTTTCTCAGATCTGGTTTAGCTATCTTGACGGTTCACATTCACAAATGTACGTGACCTGTATCTGTGTGCAATGTGAACAAATCTGTCTCAAAAATGCCTCACATGCTCACATTGATACGTGTATAAACTTCGTCTTCTTCACCAACAACAAAAAACGTCATATTTGAGAGACGACTCGTAGCTTTATAAAGGGAAATGGATGCGTTTGTTAGCAGCTTATATGTGGAGCATCTTTTGCTGGAGTGGAGAAACAGTAAACAGCTGGTCTGAAGCTCATGCTCAGGTAGAGGAGGTATAAAAAGAGCAGGCAGTTTGCTTTTGCTGTTTTTGCAGCTATAGCTGCACAGCTGCACCAAGAGATAGAGTGTGGGTACGAGAGAGAAGCACGTAGAGCAGCGTAAAAGTAAAAGGACGCATGCATTCTGATTTAACCATTTACATTCATGTCCCATGTCCATGGATCGGATATGTATCCGATTTAGGGCCACATATGAAGATGACTCAAATCTGATTTGAAAAAATCAGAGTTGGCATGTTCACACAGCAATTAAAAAATCAGATCTGAGAAACATTGAGCAAAAAATCAGCCTGGTAATGTGAACGCAGCCTGAATGATCTGCAGCTGTTCTGAAAGGTCTCTCCAAGATGTATTAAACAAACAAAGGTCCCCCCAGTACAGCCGGAACACTAGTCTAGTAATAATTGTGAAATGGATTTTTGCATATTCTGTCCCACAAGGCAATCAGATTTCAGTGTAAATGCATGTGATTAAATGTAGATACAATATAAATGGGATAAAAGGGGTCAGTGTCAGCAATTAATTTTAGTTTTAGCACAATATAGTTATAGCACCACCTGACTGCTTTCACTTTTTATTTTTTACCAGTATATGGATGTACACACCCAGAAAAGTAATAATTGTATACTTTTCATGTTGCTTTTTATGCAAAATAAACTTACATTTTGTCATTTTTTTTAATTTACCTATTTGCAACATTATAAGTGGTCCTTTACATTGTGTTAATGATGAATGGTCCAATAGAAATGTTTCACAATTATCTAGAATAATAGATTTTACATGGACTTCCACTGAAAGTTAAGACAGAAAAGAAAGAAAGAAAGTGTCCTTCTTCTGTAATTCTGTCATTTTAAAGATACATTTTGAAGTCTTTTTTTAGACAGTGACAGCAAGCTTGTGTGTGTGTGTGTGTGCATGTGATTGAAAAGACTTCCATACAAAATGACACAAAGAACAGCACAGTGCAGGAGAAGAATATAGGTTAAGGCTAAATACATCGAACAAATCAAAAAACAAACACACACTCTCCTGAGGCCCGTGCGAGTCAGTGTGTTGTGGTGTGAATTAGCTGGTTCAGTGGAGCGAAACAGAACAGGCCAAAATTGAGGAGTGGAGGAGAACGGGAGAGAGAGAGAGAGAGAGAGAGACAGACAAACAGCTTGGAGAAAAAGTGAGCAATGCAGGATAAAGAAAAATAAAAAGCGAAAGAAGAAGCAGCAGCACAGATATGATAATTGAATTATAGCTAATATAGCGGGCATGTTACAATACTGATGCTGGAATACATGATGCAACCAAACTGATTAAGAGGTCCTTCACCGTGTAGCAAGATAATGACCCAAAACACACATACAAAGGAGTTAATTGGTGGCAAGAAGGTTTTGGATTGGCCTAGTCAATCTTTAGGGTTAAACCCAAGAGAGCATCCATTTTACCCCTTCTAAAGAGGAGACTGAAGGGAGTAAACCTACGCCAAAACAAACAGCGACTGAAAAAGGCTGCTGTGAACAGCATCACAAAAGAAGATTGCACAAATTAATGATGTCAGGGAGTCACAGACTTAATGCAGTTATTGCAAACAAATATTAAGTTGCGACTAAATATGAAGTTGTATTCACTTTAATCTATTTTATAATGATCTGTTCCAATACTTTTGCTCACAAGAAAAATTAATGGGTTCAGTACATCTTTTGATGTCAGGGATAATGTCAATAAAGGGATTGGAAGGGAACATAAAGTGAACATAAAAGCTGTTTTTCAAGCTACTCAAAGTAGAAACAGTCTACTGAAAAGGGATTTAATGACTCACTTAAAAATCTATCTGCAGTCTAATAAGGTAAGCCCTGTACCAGTGGTCAGTTTATGTGACACAGACGTTTATGAACCAATATGTAACTAGTTTTCAGTAATAAATGAAAAAATGATCAGGATGTATCATCAGATATTAAGGAAACATGTTGAGTGAAAGCACTGACAGCTCTTGTCAGCAGGGCTTCAGCAGTACGTTCCTATTTTAAGTGTGCAGGCCGTCCCAGAGTTTTGTGTCAGTTTTGTCGTTTGACTCGTTCCACAACACTAACTCCACCTCCGAGGTTGCCAGCGCGTAACACTGCGCTACAGCGATCGTTCTGCAGCAAAGGAGCAGCTAGCAGGACTGGTTCAGTTAAACCTCAGCTGTTACACAGCTTAAAAAGCCTCAGCATGTCTCAAAAAAGCTCAGTGAACAAAGAAGGAATATAACAAGTATGAATATTGGCAGCAAATTTAAAGTTGGAGACTTAGAGCTCAAAAAGACTACTAGACCGACCCAGAGCTGCTACTTTTCTCCTGAACAGGTAAAGCTAACTTTCTAGCTAATTTAGTCAGGTAATTTATCACCACCACCAGGTTAGCTCACTAGGGGCTAGAGCTGTCTCTCCTGTGGGGCACAGCCCCGCCGACCGCAGCGTTTCCTTGCACGGGGCACAGCCCCGCCGACCGCGGTGCTTCCTCGTGTAAAATACAGTCAATATACCGCTAAATACGGATGATAGGAGAGTTTAGAATTGCTGCATTTCTCCTCTCGCTCGTACTCTAAATTCTCTGCCTCTCCTACTAGTCTAAACTTGGTATAGATTGTGTAGATTCAGCCTGCTGAATTTGGCAACCCGAGTACGCTTCGTGGCTGGGGAGGGGCGGGCAGGGCAGACTACTCTCTGTGATGTTTTGAAATTGGACCGCTGTAGCTATTTCACACGCTCGCTCTCAGTTCTTACAGAATGTAACTTTAACTTCTTACATTAAAAATTTATAAAAAGTTAAAGTTACATTACTCAAGTTTCAAGAAACGTGCTCTATAGAGATAAAAGCTGGTCTCCTTGGGAGTCCTTGGGAGTATCATAATTATATCTGGATAAAACCAAACAACATAAAACCACACCTTAAAAGTGTGAACATACCCAAGATGCATTTAAAACAGATACAGCTCTGATTACTCAAACCACTTTAGGAGGTGGTCTGAGATGCGAATATAAGATAATGGAATAAGAATGTGTATGATTTACTAAAAAATGAATTACACTAGCATATTTTATATTTAACAGTTACACAATAGTGTCTGATACACTCATGCTAGCATTACACACTTTCATGCAACTGCTGTGTTGGGGGGTCACTGCTGTTCAGTTGATGGATGAGGTAGAGAGGCCAGATAAATTGTGCAACATCAGATAGAGTATGGTTAGCTTTCAACACACCTCTGTGGTTAGATTTTGAATCACATGGATTGAAAAATACAGCCCTTTGTGTGTGCGGGTGCATGTGTGTCCGAGTACATGTGTGTTTTCTCTGTTCCTAATATGTTTGTGTGTGTGTGTGTGTTGTGTTTGATGGAATACACACATGTAGGCTGTGTAAGTGTGATGAAAGGGGCAGTGTTGGTGTGTGCTCTACTGAAGATGGAAGATGCAACTGCAAGCTCAGTGTGGAGGGAAACTCCTGCGACAGGTAACCTTTCCACACACATTGGTAGTGTTTTTCTCTATGTAATGTCATTTTGTTATTTCTTCAGTATTTCTTTTTTTATAAATCTTACTTTTCCAATCACTTTTTAAATGTAGCCAAAACTATAGATATACATTTGTTACGATTTGTCATGTTTATTATTATGAGAATAAGACATAGATTAATTTTAATCTGATACATGGTCCATTGAAATGCTGTATTCAAGACCGGTAAAACTGAGTCGCAGTAAAGACCAAGATTGGGACACACTGAACCTGAGTCAGGACCAAGTCTAGGAAACAAGATTAGTACAGATTAGGATGTTTTACGTAAAAAACATAAAAAGTGTATAATTTATTATACATTCATTATTATTCATGGTACCTAATACATATTGATAAATGATGTATTTCTATATATTTTGTTATTTATTTGTACACCGGTTCATACATCCTGATACACATAACACATAATACATTAGAGTACACACTGTAAGCCCAGATAAGTTTAATTTACTTAAACAATTTGAGGAAATCGGTTGCCTTTAAAACGTTAAGTAATGGGCAATGAAAACTTAAGTTAGCATAACTTAGAACATCAAGTTATTACAACTAAAGGGGAAGTTGATTTAACTTTTTTGATTTTGTTATACTGTAAGACCAGATAAATTGAGTTCACTTACCTTTTTAAGGCAGCCGGTTTGCTCAATTTTTTTAAGTAATGGGGAATGAAAACTTGATTTATTTCTAAGGTAGCCCAGGGGGAATCACTACACACTGATGGTGAGTGTCTGTCAGAAAATTTTGGACACACCCAGTATGCAAATAGATTGTGACAGAAGCCAATGGAAAAGAAGCTCTTAATGGAAACAAACTAACCTCAGTTACTATAAGTTGGTTCAACTCAAAGATCTCAGTTTGAATGTATATATGTGCCCACAAATGTTTAACTAACTCAAAAATAGTTGAGTATTGTTTAGAAATATCCATTTTATGTAAAACAGACTCAAATCATTTGAGTTCAAACAACGTATAAGTTTACAGTGCACCTAACCCAAAGAACGCTACAAGACAGATTCCAAATGAGGTCAAGACGACGAGGCCATAACCACTTGTTTATGTATCTGTTTGTATACAGAATATGTATTCTGTGTGTGTGTTTGTGCTTAGGTGTAGGCCTGGATCATTCAACCTTCAGCAGGATAATCCAGATGGCTGTCAGACATGCTTCTGCTATGGCCACTCCCTCGCGTGCTCATCCTCCAGTCGTCATGTTGCGTTCAACATTACCTCCGATTTTCTTGAGGGTATTCTGACCTTTCCTACATCAGCATTAAAACACAACTATTCATTTGTAGATACATATAGATATGTATATCTAGATTCCACATTAGGAAAGAACAAATGATTAATAATTACTATTTAATTTTTTTATAATTTAATTTAATCTCCAGATGAATACAGATTCTTGCAAGCTAAATTAAAGGAGCTTTACCTTTAGTCAAGTCGTGACCCAAATTAATAATAAAATACAAGAGACCACTTAAAATGATGAGTTTCTTCATTTTTTCCAAATTGAAAAACTCTGGAATATAATAAGAGGAATAAGAGGAAGATGGATGATCACAAGCCATCAAACCAAGCTGAACTGCTTGAATTTTACACCAGGAGTGGCATAATGTTATCCAAAAGCAGTGTCTGGTGTCTGGTGGAGGAAAACATTGTGATTAAAAGCCAGGGTTATTCCACCAAATATTGAAACTTTCAGATCTGAAAGCTCTGCATCTTTTTTTGTTATTTCAGCCATTTCTCATTTTCTGCAAATAAATGCTCTAAATGACAATATTTTTATTTGGAATTAGGGAGTAATGTTGTCCGTAGTATATATATATATATATATATATATATATATATATATATATATATATATATATATATATATATATATATATATATATATATATATATATATATTTATATAAAATAAAATATGTATATATTTATATAGAATAAAACACAAATGTTTATTTTACTCAAACATAAACCTATAAATAGCAAAATCAGAGAAACTGATTCAGAAAGTGGTCTCTTATTTTTTTCCAGAGCTATATACATTGTTATGTTATTTAAGGACTTTTATTTAAATGCTGATCAGTGTTATTGTGTTATCGTGTTTGTCCCTAAGATCCTGACGGCTGGGTAGGTGAGTTCTCAGGACAGCAGCAGTCCCCCTTGCTGTGGAAAGAAGGTGAAGTGTACCTGCTTCCATACAGTGAGGAAGATGCTGGTTACTACAAAGCTCCAGGTAGGTTTAAACTGCAGATATTTTTTTTTTTTTTTATCTCTCTTGTATTGTTAAACATGGTCAAACATGGATAAGTTTGACATGGGATTATTACTGTCCTTATTTACAGATGAAGTTAATAGGGTTAAAATGTGTTAATTTTTACTGAAAAAGTTTACCACAAAGCTACTATACTATAGCCAGCTTGTGCTAGTCCAAGAAACCCTCTGAAACTAATCAAAATGAGGATATTATCCCAAAGGGCTAGCTTGGTCTCTCTGTCCTCTGCGACAAGAAACTTGGCCATTCTGACAGAGCTCCATTTATAGGGTAATTTAGCGTTACTGAGAGACACTTAGCCAAAGCATCTTGGGCCGATCACAGTAAGAGCAATCCTGTTACAGCGTGTCTTTATGATTCCCAGTCCAAAATGTGATCAAAGGACAGTCTATACATACTCTCTCTCCCACACCAACGCAGTCATGCTCACTCCGCTAAGCTATATGCCCTCTAATGCCAATGTCACACAGTCACATAAGGTCTTTTGCTTGTGCTTTAAAGCAGAATTTAATGCCAGAATATAAAGATGGCTACTTTCTCATATGGTCAGTGTGTGTATACACACTCCAACCCTCATCATAAACTTAGTAAAAAGGACTGTTTTCCATGCAAGTTTCCTGATTTCCTGCCCTAACCCTTAGAACCCCGTTGATGCATATTGTGTCAAAAATCACGCAATGTACTGTATATATAGCTTACTTACTCAGGAATGCGTCAAGGCACCATCATGATTCATGCATTGTGACAAACAGGGAACCCTATTGTTTCTAAAAATAGCACTGATCTCATGCTGAACTGAAGTGTTTTTGAGAAATCTATTGTAAAATACACCTAAAGAAAAGGCTTACTTTCATATTTTCATATTTCCATATATCCATGCATATGCTTTCAGTATGCCATTTATTATTATTAATTATTTAATATTATTATTTTCACTCTAGAACAATAGTACGTTTCCCCAAAAAAAAGAAAACTAACCAAAAAACATAGAATCCTTCTCAAACAACAGTTTATATAGTTATACATTATACTATTTCATATTTTTATATGGCCAGACCAGCTTTTATCATTATTTTAAACACACACATTGATCTAGCATTTTTAACAGCACTCTCCAAATGATTCAGTAATCTTATTCCTTGAATTACAGTACACCGCTCCTTCAGACAGATTGGCCCAAATTACTCAAACTTTTAGTCTGCTATGACTACAAAGCAATCTGCATCCTAGAGGTGGGAATATCAAGAAAAATAAATCTGCCTGGTGCTGCCATGTAATGAACTTTCAAAATCCTTATACTTTCAACTAATAAACACTCTAATCTATTACTGGGAAAAAAAACTCTTATAAAAAGTGAAAAGGGGAACTGACAAAAACTGAGAAAAAAACACACTAAAATAGAATGGGGTTAATTAATTGATTTTGGCAAGTAATTGTTGATTTTTAGTAGCAGTAGTTTACTTGTTATAAACGTTTAACAACAGCTATTTTTATTTTCTCCCTCTTTTTCTTTTTACTTTTATACATTTTACTAGAGAAAATAAATAAAATATGAAAAAATGTGTGTTTTTAAATACATGACTAGCACCTTTATTAACACCACCTTCTTGTTTCTACATTGCCCAATTTATCAGCTCCACTGAGCGTACAGGAGCACATTGTAGTTACAGATATAATTACAGACTCTGCATTCTGTTTCCCTGCATACTTTATTATTCTCCTTTCACCCTGTTCTTAAGTGGTCAGTAAGGCAATTTCAAGGCATTTGGTGACCCCAAGCAAAATGCACCTCTACCTCTCCACCCCTGGACTATAACAAAAATACCTACACCTCAGCACCCCACCACAACCTGCTAGCCCAAAGCCTACAGGAACCACAGCATAGACACTCTTCTCTCTTGCTGTCTTGTTTGTTTCTTCTTTCTTTTCTGGCTTCCTGATGGATAACTCAGGTTTGTGATTGCTGCAGATTCATATTTTGCCGGCTGCAGGAATCACAAACCTGGCTGGCTGGATTTTGTCAGCAAATAGTGGGAGGGGGCGCTCCATGAGGGGGATTCTGATAACAGTGTTGTTGGACTTTCCTGCATTGACCATCACATAATTTAAATGGGAGCTTACACAGTTTGTTGTTAGAATTAAGTCATAACCAGTCATTGCCTGGTGGCCTCAGGCAATTGATTAGTTTGCTTTGCTTGTTGCAACATGCCTCATGATCGGGACCCCCCGGACCACCACAGAGCATGTATTATTTGGGGTGGTGGATTAAACACATGAGAGTTAATTCTGTTCAATCTAACTTATTTGGTTTGTTCAGTCAGTGTAGTCTGTACTAAATATTTGTTTTATATTAATTAGGGCATGTACCAAGTTGTTTAACTTTGTCCACTCGGTTCAGAAGACACACTTACACTGTAAAACCCGATAAGTTGACTAAACTCAAAACTTTTGTTGTAACCGATTACCTAATAAATTTTAAGTTCATGTAATATAATTTTTAAGTACAGTGAACTTAACAAATACATATACATACATATTTAAAATAATATTTTACTGAACTTGTATTTAGTCTTCTTTTTGGTTTCATTCAACTATTTTTTTAATACTCATAGAAAAGTAGATGAAAGAAAACAGTAAATAATTAAAAGTACTGAGAGCACAGTGAGAACAAAGAGTTACTGCAGCTCAGTAAATGATGCTGTTCTACAACCTACAACACCAAGAGGTCCAGTTTTTAATCATAATATGTGATCTATAAGTTTACCTAAGGTAGCCCTGGGTGAATCACTACACACTGATGGTGAGTGTCAGAAACTGTTGGACACACCCAGTATGCAAATAGATTGTGACAGAAGCCAATGGAAAAGAAGTTGTTAATGGCAACAGACTAAACTCAGTTATTATAAGTTGATTCAACTCAATTTCAGTTTAAGTGTCCACAAATGTTAAACTAACTCAAAATAGTTGAGTATTGTTTAGAAATCTCTAATTTTATGTAAAACAGACTCAAATCATTGGAGTTCAAACAACTTCTGGGTTTACAGTGTATCTTTACTGCTGGGGCTAATTATTTTATAGGCTTATGGGATTGAATAGTGTCCAGTGTTCACACACTTCTGGTTTTCAATTATGGGATTGAATCCTGTGTTTGCACATTTGCGTGGCAGCCAATCACTTTCCAGCAAACTTTTCAAGAATATTATCATTGCAGTACATTGCATGGGACAGGATCTAGGATTATGCAGGATATACATGTTGGTCCTCCTGCAATAAATGTGGATATGGCCCAAAAAAATATATCTTTGATTTTTTTTACAATTTCAGTTATCTCCCCTCTACTAAAAATATTTTTATTTTAAGTAGGGGGGAAATAATCTATTATAATCTGACAAATCGATTATAATCTGACATATGACAAAGATTACCTGTAAAAACAAAATGTGTTTAGTGTTCAGACGCTTTGGGTTGAGTCGACTCATTGAGTGAATCAATGATTTAAAACATTGTTTACAAGCTCATGCGTTCATGTTACACGCTGAGGGACACTGAATTATACTTCAGAACATGGGTCTGTGACTGAAAAATGAGAAATAATGGACTAAACAAGTCACAGAAGAAACTTTGAAAGAGTGATTAGAATTGTTTCCACAATTAATCACAGATTCTCACCGGAGAGTGAGGACGCTGCATATATGCTTTATCCCACCAAGTGTTTGTGTCTAAAGTGCTTGAACTGTTTTTGGTACGAGCTTTGTCCTCTGTGGAATTAAAATATGTACACACTAGTCTATGGGAGGCGCTGGTAGCCAAGGTAAGAAGGATAAACACTTCAGAAATGAGGAGCGTTTTCAGATATTTTTAGATTAAAAAGATAAAATGTTTGTATGTAAAATAGCAATTACTCCATTTTGAAAATCGCATTAAAACTGTTATTCAAATTAACCAAATTAATTGTGAAAATTGTCCAGCACTACATACACCTGTAGCCTGTATACCGGACAATGCATTTTAATGGGATAAACATCACAATAAAGAAAAATGTGATCACACTTCCACACGTGAAGGCAGTGAGTCATTTTAAAGGCACAGTAGCATAAGCAGAGGCCTCTTTGCAGCATCACTTTACAGTACGCTTTATGGTGTGTGATTGTGTGTATTTGTGTGTGTGTGTGTGTGTGTGTGCTTATCGCATGGCGCAAGGCTTGTTTGTGTTGTTCTGGCCGCCTGTGTTTAAAAAGGGAGATCTATTGCTCCCTCGCTGCTTTAATGATCTCATTTTCTCTCCTCCCCTTGCTCCTTTTTTCTCCTGACACTCGTGTCTCCTTGCTTGTGTTGCCATGCTTTACAGATTAGACTATCGCCGCCCTGACAGCAGGACTTTTATCCTTTTTCTTGTTTTCACTTTTTTTCGTTTTATACTATTTTCTAATTTGCGTGCTTTTTTTCTCCATTGCTGTTGGTAATCCTCCTTACACAGCTGTGGTTTCTTCTAGGGGAAGATAATGTGAGCCAAGACAGAGAAAGAGAGAGAGAGAGAAAGAGAGGGAGAGAGAGACAAAACAGAGAGAGGGAGAGAGAGATGGCAGAAAGCAAGCAAATACGCTTCCCTCTGATACTCACTAATCTATTTGTCACCTATTTGGGTCGAGTTCCAGGGACGGAGGCTGCCTCACTTATTGAAAAAAGTTTGTGTATGTGTGTGTGAGATAAATTGTGTGTGTATGAATGTTTTTTTCAGGGCAAACGTCCTAAAAGGAAGAAAAGCAAACGTTTTCTACAATCAGTCAAAAACTGTTCCCACAATCTGCTCTGCAAGAATTCTACGCTCACATCATTCGTTTCTTATCGGCCCTCTAGATTTTTTTGCTCCTGAGCGTCCCCTACAGAACTTTAGTTCGTAGTGTGAGCCACTGCTAAAGGACACGCTGTACACATGCATTTCTGGACAAGCTGAGAGAGATGTCTGTAGTGAATGAAGCATGTAAAAACTGATGTAGTTGAGTAATTTTACAGGATTTCATACAACTATCCTACTTCTCTTAGTCTGTTAATGCACCCTCCTTTAAAGTCTGTCATTTGGGCATTTTATGCCTTCAAATGTACAACAGAGACATGCCTAGAAGTCAGCGGTCCCTAACTTACAGATACACTAAACAGACGTAGCCTCTGAGAACCCTTTATAGGCTTTATTATGCATTATTGTGGCAAGACCCAGTGTCCAATCAGACCACCTTAAGACAGAAATGTAATTAAGTCATACTATAACTGCATGACGAGTTTTGTAGCAATTAGAGATCTGTTATTTTGTGGGGTAATAAGTTTATTTAAACACTAGTGCACAACCAGCAAAGGAGCATGTAATGCACACAGTTGTCTGTTTTGGGATTTTATTTATTTATTTATTATTAACTGAATCAGTCCTGGACACCATGACCTATGCTAAGGAATCCTAGAGGACATTCTGGAGCCCACTTTTACAATGCATGGAATACAATGGAACATGAAACTGTTCCTTATTTTAGAGTTAGCAGATCCCTTTTTTCACTAAAAGTTGTAGGTGCCTGTACTTCCTGATATTTGCCCCCAAAATTTCCAATGTCTTGCGCGGTGGCCACATCCTCACCCCGCACAGGACAGATAAACCAAGCAATTGCCTGGGGCCCCCAGACAATGACTGGTTATGAACATAAAGCAATTACAAACTGTGTAAAAGGCCATTTAAATTCTGTGATAGTCAATGCAGGAAAGTAAAAAAAATAGGCAGTAGAATATAACCAGACTGGAACATGTTCAGCAGTATCCATGTGCACCAACTGTTCAATAAAGCTATTGACTAACTAACTTTAGTTTTACTTTCAAATAATGGAAACAACATGTCAAAACCTCAACCTATCCTTGATACTTGACAATATTTGATTTATTTTACATGTCCATACTCATCTTTAACTGAACTGTGTATATATTGTATATGGTTATATTTGTAGCTCTGCTCTGTCTGAACTGTTACATGTGGCGGAGCAAAAGAGACGAGGTGCTGTGCGTTTTACCTCAATCTTGGCTGGGGTGGGGTCCATTTTGCTTGGGGCCCCTAAATGCCTTAAACGGCCCTCATTGACCGACATGTGGAGCTTTTAGTGTTTTTTGTGAAAACTGCAACTGAGGTTAAGTGAGGCGCTCACGTGTGTGCTCTGCATAGGCCGGTGCCATATTACAAATTATTTTACACATTTTAACTTTATTTATGATGATAGTGTGTTTTGTTATTTAAGCAATAGAACACGAGAGGGAGTGTGCTATCACGAATAACACACAACCTCGAGTGTTCTATTGCTTTTATACAACTTTTTTTTTTTTTTTACAAAATGAATAAAGAAAATAAGTCAAAGAACTTTAAGAAATTAAGAATGAATATGCTTTAATATGGACTGTGCCTTCCGCCAAAAAGTAGTTCCACAACAACTTTAACAGAACTGAAACTTAACTTTACGGTGTAATGATTTATACAGACTAACACCACAAAAGTTAGCTTGAAAGCAAAATTGGGAATAAGCAAAAATGGTAAATGTTAGGACCGTGAAATAACGCTGAAACTCTCCTCTCCTGCTCTGTGGAGTCGTCTTCAGGTGAACGCTGCGCATTTTTGAGGATTTCTGCTTGTTTTGCTGGGTGGTGTTGGTTTTAGATAGCCGGCTGGACTGTGGTTAGGTTAGCGTAGCTTGCTTTAGCTCAGCATTAACTTAGCTTAGCCTATCCTGGCTGGTTAGCGTTCTGGCTGTCAGACGTCAGTAGCCGAGTGATTTTCCTTCCCTTTTTTCAACAAAAGATGAGCCAGCGCTCAACCACGGCAAGCGTGCCGTGGTTGAGAGCTAACCTGTGCTAAGCTTACACTGCTGCTGGTGCCGGTGGTTCAGAACTGTACTGTGTATATACGCCGTTACTCTGCAACGCGTCGGCGGAGTGATACAAGTTTAGTGTGAGAAGGCCGTGATGTTATCACAAACATCAGCACGGCTAGAACACTTCTCAATCAAATCAGATTGTGAGGTCGGAACTAACTGTTGTATAATTTGCTATATTGTTATCATGATGGCAAATCTTTATATAAAATATAAATAGCATTAAAAGCCTAGATCACAGACCATTTTCTTTAGCCCGACCCAACAGGGCCCTAAGAAAGGGGTGGGAGGTGTCAGCACGAGCCAGCCCGTGTTCAAGTTGGGCATCGGGTCAGGCTCGGGCTCGGGCAGAGAATCTAAACTCTAGTGTGTGTGTGTGTGTGTGTGTGTGTGTGTGTGCGCTCTGAATGGAGCAGCAGATGTTTCCTCACTTGAAAAGCCCTGCTGCTTGGATGCCGCCCTGGGCTTTTGACAACAGTAAGGGTGCCATGTCAATAGTGGGACAACAGGCAGAGAGACACCCAAGCGCCAAAGCCAAGTGTTCTGCTCATCCAATTTGCGTTCATGTGTGTGTGTCTATCTGTCTTTGTCCCTGGAGGTCTATGTGCTCCATGGTGAGAACAGAGTGGAACATTTATCACAGCTTTGAGGAGAAAAAAACAAAAAAAAACCTTCTGCACCCTTCCACACATGCACACTCTGAAGCTGGTCACAATCTGGCATGAAGTCAGTTCCACAGATGGAGGGAGGAAACGAGTCAGGGGTAGAGAAAGAGACGAGAGGGCTGAAAGAAGAAGAGTTGTTTTTTCATTACCCCATTTTCATTGAACCTCTAGCAGAACAATCTCAATGGTCAATCCAGAGACAGGGATAGATGTCTTCAACAGTAAGAACATCATTAAAAAAGGTGCTGTGATTCATGACCCACATTTAAGTGATTCATACCATTCATTAGTGTGAGCATTTACAGTATGCACCCCAAGAGGCATCTGGGATGAACCATCACACAGTGGAAGCATGTCTTGTGGTCAGAAGAATTAGTATTCCAGATCTTTTTTGGAAGGAATTGATCCCCTTTGCTACCAACCGAAGTTATCCAGTGACCATTCAGACTCAGCAACTATCAAGAACAAGTCCAAAATCAAATGCAAAACCACATACTTCTCACTAGAGGTGGGCGATACCGGGATTTTGGTATTGATCCGATACCAAGTAAATGTAGGGCCAGTATTGCCAATATCGATACCACTACTGATACTTTTAATATGTAAGCTTCATAGATCCAAAGGATTCAAAAGACCTATGATAGAATTTTTGCCAAACATTGAATGTGACAACAAAATACTTTATCACAATTAACATTTTTGTTTAGAAACAACTGAACAGTAAAAAAGTTTGCCGTAACATTAGGAAAATATATATTTTTTTAAGGTAGAAAAGGTGAAACCATAATACAAAAATAAAATAAAAACTCTCCCCTCATTAGACATCTTTTCTACTTCTTTGTTTCTTTTTTTTCAAATAGAATTGTTCGTGGGTAAAAAAAAAATAGGGAATTTTCTTATTTTCAGTACAATTCAGTTTTTTTTTAAATAAACACAATGTAAAAAAACATTTCCATGCTGACTGATAGCGCAGTGCTACTCTCGAGTAAAGTTGAGTAAACATGAATCCGCATGCTCAGCAGTCATTGCGTGCGGGAGAGAAAAAAAGCTTTAGTATTGATCTTTTTACACGAGTAATGCTCAATATCGATATATCGATATTTGGATTGATTGGCCCACCTCTTCTTCTCACATTACATGGAAGCAGAATGGAAACATGGAAAATGTGTGTACACTCATGTCCTATGCCCCATAAAGAATGTGTGGAAAACATATCAACCAAAAAAAAAAAAGATGACCCCCTTAATGTTGCACATTACAAACATGTTACACAAATGTTACAAAACAACACCTGAAAAAAGGGTTGAATCCTTGAATCCTTGAGAAGGATCGTCAATATTACAAAGTGGTTAATGCAGTGTTTTCTGGGGACGGTCAGTTTAGCTCACAGGAAGTGATGTAAGAACAATTTTTTTTTAAGCTGTGTCTGATTCTGTGAATACTGATAGCTTATTGTTATGTTACAAAAGTGTGGTGGTCTCAAAAAGTGGAGTGTTCAGGTAAATTTCTGCTGTATTGCTATCTTGGCAATGGAAAACACAGGTGTGCCACTTAATGAAAACAACCTAAGCGGACGTCAGCGGTCAGACGTTCAAAGCTATCTTGGCAGTGACTTCTCAAGACAGGGGCATGCCCAATGCACATAGCTGTTCCATAGAAATAAGAGTCTTCCAGAATCAGAGCACAGCTGGCTCTTATGCCAAAAACACACCTGTGATTAATTAAGAAAATATGTGTTTCGAGCCACGCAAGGCATACTGACACGCGCTAAATCAAGCTGCACTGTGCACAGTTCACCACTCACCTGAAGATCTCCACCTTAGGGCCCTTAGTGTTACTCAGAGAATCCACTCTGAGAAATGCTCCTGAAATATTAGAAAATATTAGATTTGTAAAAAAAAATTATTGTATGCCTGAAAGAGTTTAGCAGATTTGCAACACGGGGTAAAGAATGAGACCAGACAGCTCCAGTTGCTCAGTTCTGCAGCTTTATTTATGTGCAGGTGCTCTAACTGCTGAAGTAGAGTTGATTTAATTGAGTCTGGGAAAAAGTCAAAGCCTGAATTGATTGTCAAGTTTGGATACGGTTCAGCAAATGTCATCAGGCTTCATCACTTTGGTGGCAGTCGATTTCGGTGATGCGGAGAACGTCAGCACCTCTGTGCCACTGTGTTTGATCTTGAAAAACGGAGAGTGCCAGAAGTCAAGGGTCTCTCTCGCGCTGTCTTACACTCTTTTATCTTTCAGCCAGGCCTTTTCCACTGCCCTGTTTTATATTCTTTTACTCTGCTTTCCCCCGTTTTCTTTATCTCCATGGCATTTTCTGCATTCCTCCATTTAATCAGTGTTGGTTAGTGGCTTCTTCTTTTCCTGCCTTCTCAATTGTGGGTTTTCTGACACATATGGTAACTATCAAAAATGACAAAAGTCCACACAAACCACACAAAGTACTGTTTTCAGAATTGCAACATACTTTTCTCCATTTCTCTGGATGACAGAATATCACACTATGTTCAGGTCAGGTTTACACTGCAGGCAATAACCCATGGAAAGCCATAGACAGATTTATTATTTGTTTGGCATTTTCAAATCTGTTTTGGGCTCCTATATATGTCTCCTATCTGAACAGAGAGCTTGGTCCTATGAGGAATTGGGCTGAATGTAGTTTGATCTTCATGTATTAACAGAAATACTATTTCGGCTCAGATAAAAAATAAAGATAAAAAAATATATAATTTTATTACCTGAATCAAAACCTACCTAACAAAAGCTAAAGTTTTTCAGTTATTCTTCGAGTAGACAGGTTTTGTGTATTTGGCAAAACACCACCACCAGTGGACATGAACTACTTTCGTATATGTTGTAGATGATATTACTGGAACAGATTGGAATTAATGCACTATTCTAATACCTCATATCTCACAGCAACATTATCCAAATGAATTGATTAAATTGATGGGAAAATTGTAAAAAAAAAAACCTAAATATATAAGGTCTTCAGATGTTCCCTGTTAAAAGCAATTTTTTAATTACATTTTTTCCAATTTTCTCCCAATTTAGCTTGGCCCCTCTGACACATGTGATGTCAGACACCGCCTCTTTTAGAACTCCTGCTGATGTAAAATTGCAGAGCAGCACACTCGGTGGAAAGATCAGCGTCTCAGTTCCAATACATCAGCTCACAGATGTCTTGTGCTGATCGACATCACCCTAGGAGTGTTGAGGGGAAAAAGCGCCATCTACCCACCTGGAGAGAGCAAGGCTAATTGTGCTCTCTCAGGGCTCTGGCAGCTTATGGCAAGCTACATGAACAGGATTCGAACCAGGGATCTCCTGATCATAGTGGCATCGATTTAGACCGCTGGACCATGGGCCAGTGTAAAAGCAATGTTTTGTAAAGAGCTATGACATTTCAAATCAAATCAAATCAAATTTATTTGTATAGCGCTTTTTACAACTGGTGTTGGCACAAAGCAGCTTTACAGAAACATGATTACAGGACAAAGAATCAGGCAAAACATTAAACATAGAATATACATAATACAGAACCCCCAGTGAGCGCAGAGGCAAGGAAAAACTCCCTCAGAGCTGCAGGAGGAGGAAGAAACCTTTGGAGGACCAAGACTCACATTAAAGGGGGGACCATCCTACCACTGGTCAAATGGCTTTTAAATTAATTTTAAAAAGTCTTTCATACATCCACATAGGTTTTATATATTCAGGTGTATAGCAGCTCCACTAATGGCTTATAGAGTAAGATGGATGATGAGCAGCTGATCTGTGGTGGTGGATGGAGAAGAGCTGACTTCAGAAACTTCCAGTCTGGCCAGACAGAGGACATAAGAGCCTGAGGGTCCAACATCCATCGGTATCGGGTCAGACAGGTGGGCAGTCAGTAACTCGGAGGAAGGCAGAGAGATGGAATTAGTTTTGACTGGATTTATGTAAAACAGAGAATATAAAACATTATCAGAGTGTGGCAAATGACTCCGGCAGATCTAAATAAAACAGCCTAACTAAAGGCAGAGAGCCAGAAGGTAACATAGACATGGAGGCTCCCTGAAACACTGGCATCCACCCACTCCACCGTCCACAAACCTGAGTGACCGTGTGCAGTGGGAGAACAGCAGCACCAGCATCTCAGTTTACCATAATGTCCTCTGTCCATGAACCCCTGAATCTGCAGCCTTATCTAAAGGGAAAAACATTAAGTACCAAAAGCTAAACTAAACAAGTAAGTTTTCAGTCTAGACTTAAAGATTGAGACTGTGTCTGAGTCCCGAACATATTCGGGGAGATTATTCCAGAGTTGAGGCGCTTTATAAGAGAAAGCTCTTCCTCCTGCAGAGCTCCTCTGAATTTTAGGAACTACTAATAAACCAGCACCCTGAGATCTAAGTAATCGCGGTGGTTCATAACAGGAGATGAGGTCTTGTAAATACTCAGGAGCGAGCCCGTGTAGGGCTTTATACGTTAACAGGAGAATTTTATAGTCTATGCGGAATTTGACTGGAAGCCAGTGCAGTGCTGATAGTACTGGACTAATATGGTCAAATTTTCTCGTTTTAGTAAGGACCCTGGCTGCAGCATTTTGAACTAGCTGAAGTTTATTTAAGTTACTGCCGGAACATCCAGACAGTAGCGCATTACAATAATCTAGCCTTGAGGTAATAAAGGCATGTACTAATTTTTCTGCGTCATGCAGTGATAGGGCATTTCTTAGCTTGGCAATATTACGGAGGTGTAGAAAAGCTGTTCTAGTAACATTAGATATGTGTTTATCGAATGCTAGATCTGAATCTATAATAACTCCAAGGTTTTTAGCTGCTGAACCAGGGGTGGCTGAGAAGTCAGCCAGATTTAGCATTAAGTCTGATAATTTATTTCTAGCAGCTTTGGGGCCTAATAGGAGAACTTCTGTTTTATCACTATTTAATAGGAGGAAGTTGTGCGACATCCATGATTTTATCCATGATCTGTTTTGTTTTAGCCTCATTAGCTTTCTAGCAAAACCAAAGAAGTAAACTTGTCTTGGCTGACAGACTATATCTGAGGCATGGAAAAAGTGTGTAAACTCAGATTTTCCAAGTCCTCCAACTGTTGTTTTCATACGGTGGCACTGAGACTGAGTCTCCTTCTCTCAGCTCTCTGAATCACTGGAAACTAGTTTGAATAGTCTCAACCAGCGAGAGCCTCCCATGGCGGCCATTTGTTTTTCAAGTCAAGTTCTCGGCTTCTCCACAGGGGCTGAAGTTTTGCGCATGTTAAATCTCTGGGAGCCTGCGCCGGGGTGTTAGACCTGAACACAACGGGAGCCCCGCAGGTACACGACACCTTCCCCTCACTTTTGTCTCAGATGAATCATTGCCTCATCTCGGCAGGTGGAGCGATGGTACACAGAGTGAGAAAACCACACTCGCGCTAGGCGTTTAACAAGCCCGCAGGGTGTCTGGATGAGGACGTTTTGTAGTGTTTTGTCTCTGACAGGCTACAGCAAACACATTTTGGGACTTAATGCCAAGGCAAATAGAGGTTAATGAAGAACTCTCAGGGGCATTTGATCATCTGATTTGAGGGGCGTACAGTGATCTGATTTGTAGCCAGCTGGAGCTGTAGGCAGTCTCAGTTTCAGCCAAATACAAGGACATCCTAATCTGGAAGGGTTTTCAGTGAGTAATTTAGTCAGGACACTCAAACTGGTGGATCTTGCTGATGCTAATGTTGTCTGTATTAGGGGTGTAACGGTACAGAAAATTCACGGTTGGGTTCACACCTCAGAATAAACCCCACAGTGTGGTACGTTTTCGGTTCGGTTGCTGTAAAAAATAAAGAAGCTTGTCATTCTGTATAGCCTCACCATTATCAACTTCATAATAACAATGAATCTTCATAATAATCATGTTTTGTTTTTTGGGATGGAATGTTGTTGCTTTAAACCAGGGTTCTCTCCTACTGTCATCATGAGAAAGCTCTATCTTTTGGATCTTGTTGGAACAAACAAACAGTGAGTCTGATTGTGGAGCTTTATTAAGAACAAAAACAACACCATTATTTTAACTGATTAAACTACAATTTGTTTCCTAAGCATATTACTAAAAAGAGAGAGAGAGAGAGAGAGAGAGAGAAAGAAAGAGGGCACGCATGTAAACAGAGATTTATAAATACCCAGACTGTGCAAGTGCTCTATCAAAAAGTGACATGAGTAGAAGTATTGTTTGAGTAGAATTACTAAAGTATTCATTGCAAGTAGTTTATTGGAAAATGTACTATTTTAGTACTGAAAGTAAAAAAAAAAAACAGTACAGAGAGCCATGGAAATTTCATCTACCATTGTAGCAGTGATAATAATGTGGATTTAGAATAATTCCTAACATTTCTATAATCATAAGTAAGCAATAATACACGAGAGAGAGTGCAATAACGGTCGTAGGCACAAAGCGGCAAGCTGAGTGCCAATATTACACATTATAGCCCAAATCCTGAGTGTATTATTGTGATTATACCACAGTTTTATTATCGCTATTCATTGAGAGATTTTGAGTTAAAGGGGATGAGAAAATACGATGATCTGTTTGGTTATAAACACTCCGCGAGTTAAAATAGCTCCATTGCTGCTCTGTTTGTAGCTGCGCTGTTTGGCTTGTAAGCGCTGCATCGTTGCTAGGTTACACCTGTATGTGGCGGAGTAATACATGAAGAGCTTCGGTTTCAGTGCATTACCGGCTGATAACGGCACTCATAGAATGCCTCTCAAAGAATCGCATTGCAGTGTTGCAACTACATCGAAAATATGCAGTACAGATACAGCATTTTAGGTCTTAAGTACAGTTAAGAAAGTAGTTCTTCTTCATTAATATACATCTCTGGCTGTAAATGACCACCATAATTTAGAATTACATTAGGTCCTATGGGGTCGTGACTCCTAAAGAAAGGACAGGGTGAAAGGAGGATATAGATGATAGTAAAGTGCTTCTACAGTATATGCGCAGTAATGTAAATGTTATGGCTGAGTGTGTATGATGAGGATCAGTGTATATGATGTGATGAGAGCAATATAATCTAAACTCTGTGGTCATAAATATTAAGAAAATCCAAACCAGGGGCAGCCAGAAAAGTAGTGCCGGCTATAAAGGTCGATAATGCTAATTAGCAGTCTATTTGCTGACTAGCAGGAAGAGCGAGAAGAGTCTGATAAAAGGGACAATAACGCGCACAACTGAGTCTTCAAGCGAAGCCATTACCCTACTTTTATTAGCACTATAAAGGCAGTGCATTAGAACTAATGAAAAGCTGCAGTCTCTCAAAACTGCTCCATAGTTAACGTCTGGAGGAAGCTTATTACAGCCTGGATTTATACAAGAAATGATCATGAAATAAATACGACCCTACACTGTAAAATTCAAAGTGTCTCAGATGTAGCAAGTACAGAACACATGCTGCGGATGGAAATAGCTACTCTGCTGTATGTAATGTGTGTGTGTGTGTGTGTGTGTGTGGGTAAGAGGGAGCTTGCTCGCAGTGGGGGCTCTTTGAAGTCTTGTTAATGCTCTTTAATGAGGCAGGAGGAGATGAGAGGCGATTATACCCATCCTCTTAGACACACACACGCGCATGCATAGCACACACACACACACACACACACACACACACCAGGCGCAACTCCAACCCTCCTACTTGTCTGCAGAGCGAAGGATGTAGCCATCATGCCACCCTTCGCCCTTCAGTGAATCATGAGATTTAAACATCGTCACATCATATTTAGACAGTCTCTCTCTCTCTATTTCTCTCTGTTTTTCTTTTTTTCTCTCTCTCTCTCTTTTTCTCACACATATACACACACCAGGCAGTTCATCCTGTCATGGATTATCTTTAATCTTGGTCACCCAGGCTCACCATTTGAAGTAATGCTTGCATGGAAATGACTGGTGGGACCCGGCTCTTAGCAACTTAGCCTTACTTTCCCCCGAAGTTTTGTTCTCCAGCCAGAAATCAAGGACTGTGTTTGTAAAGTAATTATCAATAAAACTGTCAATAAAACTAAAATTGCTTAAACTGCTTAAGGAAGCCTGTGTTTGACATGTTGCTTTAGCTTTAAAGAAGTCAAGAAAATGGCATGTACCATGTCAGGTTTGACGCAGGGAGCAAGGAGAGGACGTGGAGAGCGAATGCAAAGGCAAGCAATTTTATATATATATAAAAAAAGAAGAAAACAAAGAACTAAATAAACAAAGCAAAAAAAAAACACTGGGGCCATAAAAACTGGAAAAAACAATGGAATACACAACCTGACTGACACATAAATGTACAAGAACTGGACGTAGGAAACAGGAAACACAGGACTATAAATACATACACAAGGCAGGAAAGGAAACAGGGAACACCTGAGGACAAGTAACAAGGTGGGCGGAGCTACAAATGAAAAACAGGTTAAAACACTTAAGGCGGAGACACGGGAGGAACACAGGCCATGTGCGGAGTAAGGTAAACAAACAAATATATAGATATAGATATATGTTTTTTTTTGTATTTTTTCTTTTCTTTTCTAAATTTTAAGTTAATACTGGGGTCATCCAGACTATGAAGAAACACATAAGGGTTCTTTTGATGAGCGCTCCTGATGAGAGCCAGTTTCATCTTAAAAACTTTCAAAGTTCTTGAAATTTCATTCATTGTTTTAAGTATTTGATTTTCTTTACTAGCTGAATAGTTTTTTTCATAATATGGATTACCTGTCATTCTCACCTGAAGATAACTCAATCTCTGCACGACATATCCTCTTGGATGAAGGAGCATCACCTTCCATTAAATCTCTCAAAGACTGAACTTCTGGTCATACCAGCAAAACCATCTTTTCAACACAACCTCTCTATAAGCATCGACTCTCTCTCTCTCTCACCGACAAAGGTTGCTAGGAACCTGGGTGTTATGGTTGATGACCAGCTCTCCTTCACGCACCATGTGGCCTCAGTTGCTCGATCCTGCCGCTTCACACTTTATAACATCAGGAAAATTAGACAGTTTCTGACGCAACAGGCCACCCAACTCCTGGTACAAGCAGACGTCATCTCACGACTCGACTACTGCAATGCCCTGCTAACTGGCCTCCCGGCCTGCGTAGTAAAACCACTACAGATGATCCAGAACGCAGCAGCACGTCTGATCTTCAAGCAGCCAAAACGGGCACATGTCACCCTGCTGCTCATTGAGCTCCACTGGCTACCAGTTGATGCTCGCATCAAATTCAAAGACCTTACAATCTCCTACAAAGTGATGACAGAACAGCTCCTTCCTACCTGCACTCACTCCTGAAGGCTTACGCTACCTCCCGGCCGCTGTGCTCCTCCAATGAACGTCGCCTCGCTTTGCCAAACACTCACACAAAGCAATCCAGACTGTTCTCATACAGAGTTTCCCAATGGTGGAACAAACTACCCTCCACTACCAGATCAGTAGAATCTCTCGCTATCTTTAAGAGACTCCTGAAGACAGAGCTCTTCAAAGAGTACTTACTCCCCTGACACCTCTAACACACTAACTACTTCTAACCTCATTTCCTTCTTCCCCTACTTTACTTTCCTATCCCTTTATTTCCCTTTGACCTCCTTTAAGCCCTGTCTAAAAATGGGTTATCTTAATTCCTATTACTTTTGTACTTCATTATTGTAAGTCGCTTTGGACAAAAGCGTCTGCCAAATTTAATGTAATGTAATGTAATATTATTAGCTAGCTTACATTTGTATACATTTGTGAATAAAACAAAGATAAGTTCCTTATATTATGTTTTGAATTAGCTACACAAGCCATCTTAATAATTCTGCTTTCGGTTACAGGTATAAAAACTGCTCCAAGTAGCTATTAAAAACGAGTAAAGCTCACACATATCTAATCTTCTGTCTCCACAGAAATTAAATGAATTCTATTATTGCCAAATTATATTATCAGGAAGTTGTCTGCTTCAATTTGAATCCTAATGGATCTAATGAAGAGTGCTGTTCTGTGTTTTGTTTTGTGTAATAGAAAAGTTTATTGGGAATCAGCTGCTGAGTTACGGGCAGCACCTCTCTTTGTCGTTTACGGCGGAAGCAAGGGAGCTGCTGCCAAGGAAGGTGACTGTTGTTCTGGAAGGATCTGGAATATCAGTCAGTGCCAGCCTGTATTCAGAGCAAGACTTGGAGAGTGGAACTGGACACATATCCAGTAACACCTTCTCTCTCAGGTATGTGTGTGAGTGATGGCATGGCTGTGATTTACCCTTTGTGTGGATGAAATGTGTACAGGATGACTGGTATTTTTTAAGGGGTATGTAGACAGTGTGGGGATATTTGTTTGGTTACAGAAAAATGAGTAAAAGCAGGATTTATGGGAATAGGAACATGCCAAAAAGCTAAAATTCTGTTACTGTACACGTAACTTTAAGGTATCTTAAAGTAGAAAAAATAAAAATATAAAGTAGAAGGAAAAACACATGTATAACTTTATTCTACAATGTTGTAGAGTAGGGCTGCCACAAACGATTATTTTTATAGTCGACTAATCACCGATTATTTTTTATGATTAGTCGACTAATCGGATCATACGTTAATTGAATATAAAACACAGTTTATCACAATAGAATGCAGCTGCTATTATACAACCAACATTAGATTTCAGCTATATGCTAACTAAAAATAAAAACAATTAAAATCATAGTTCATTAAACCTTTAATGAAATATGCAGCTTGTTGTAACAGACAATTATTTTACTGTTTAGCATAAAGTGTAAACAACTGTGTAAAATAAGGATAAGGCACTGGCATTTATGAAACATCTCAACCGTGAGGTTGTTTGAACTATTATGAAAAAAAAGTATATTAATAAAAAATGCCTCTCTGTCCAGATATTGTGTACATTACCGTACACAGGGCAGCGGTCTGCACAGATCTGATTGGCAGAGGAGAGCGTTTGGTGATTTTACACCACACATGACTGATCTGTGAGTTTACTGCACCGAAAAGCACTGAAAACAGAAGCCACTGTCAGAATGAAATCCTTCTCTGTAGTTTATCGGTTTGGGACGGCATTTGTGACAACGTCTGGGTCCGGATCCGGATCGCGGTCCGCCTATTAGTGACCTCTGTTTTAAAGCTATCAAGATGAGTAAGTTAAGTACTAAGTTAACGCTCTGTTTACGCTAATTTTAGCAGCTAAATAGCAATTTAGCTTCTTCGTCATTTAATCAGCCACAACATGCCTCCTTTTCAGGTGCTTGTGCATCGCGGTTGTGCTGCCGAGGAAGGCAAGTTCTTCATTGCAGATATTGCATTGCACGCGTTTCACTTTTATTTTCTTGGTGATCCCACACTTTTGAGTTCTGTAGCGGGGTAGCCATGAAACCAGAGCCTGTCTGTATAATGTCCTGAGATGTCGTCCACTACCTACCCCGGTTTCCACTACTGCGCATGTGCGTCCAGGACAGAAAGGCAGTCGCAGCAGTTTGGAGAGAAAAACAAAGAAAAAAAACAAACGACTAATCGACTATTAAATTAGTCGTCGACTATTTTAATAGTCGACATAATCGTGACTAGTCGACTAATCGTGGCAGCCCTATTGTAGAGCATTTACAAATTCAATTAATAAAAAAAAATTCCAGTACAACTGAAATTCGAGATACAACGTTTTTTTGTGTGACAGTGTGTCACGCCTGGCCCTGTTTCCTGTCTGTCCTCGTGCCTGTGTTGTCCCACGTGACCCGTGCCCCTGTGTTCTGCCTGTGATTTTCCATTACCTCATGTCTCATTTGTAGCTCCACCCCTTCCCCAGGTGTTTCCACTCCCAGTGTGTTTCCTGTTATGTTAAAAAGACTTCCTCTGTTACTTGTCCTCTGTCGGTCTTTGCACTGTCTCCCGTTGTCTGTCCCTCTGCGTTTCTCTGATCTCAGTGTTTCCATAGCCTTAACCCGAGTCCCTTGTTCTGTGTTTATCTCTGTTTATTTTCTAGTTCCCTGTTTAGTTTTCTAGTTTATTCCCTTGCCCTGTTTAAGTTCATCCTGTCTAGTTTTATAGCCTCTGTTTCTTGTTTTTCTTTGTTTCTTGTTTACTTGTTTATTTGTTTATATTTATTTAATAAATTCGCCCTACCTGTGTTTACGTCCGCCTCCTCGTCTCTCTGCCTGGGTCAACCCTGACAAAAAGACCGACCAAATGGACGTACACCAGTGGCATGCTGCTCGGAAGGCGGACCTGGAATTTCTCCGCCTCCTCGCCGAGCAAATCCGAGGAGATGAACCGCTCCCAGCGCCTTTCCTCGGGTTGAAGCCCGTCAGCCCAGCTTCAGTGGCGCCCACTGAGACCCACAAGGGGATCCCGTGGACTGGCTCCAGGATGGCGATCCGCCATGCTCCATTCGGGACCCCGGCGTTGGAATCCCCGAGGCCTCAAGGACGCCGCAGGCCTCGGGGTAGACGTTTTAAGGGGTCCCGCCAGCCGGAGGAGAAGCCCGTTTCCGGGGAGGATTTTCTTGGGGGGGCGCTTGGGCTGTGTGCGGTCAGCCTCGATCCTCGCCCCGACGAGGACGGGGGTGGCATGGATGCAGGCTGTGAGGAGTCCTATTCCTGGGACTACTCCGATCTCCTCACACCTGCGTCCAGTGAAGAGGAGTTTGAGGACTGCCCTCCTGCACCAGCCCGCCAGCCGCTACTTCCTCCTGCGGTAGCTGCCGATCCGCGCCCTGTGTCTTTCGCGGTGGCAGCCGAACTGCAGGCCGTGATTCCCGCGGTAGCAGCAGAACCGCGCTCCGAGACCCCCTGCGCGGCGAGCCAGCCGCGGTCAAAGACTTTCCCCGCGCCAGCTTTCACCGGCGAACCAGCGCTCCCCGCGCTACTCACACCTGACGCTGCACAAGAGAGTAGGACTCCAGTCCGGGTTTTTTCTTCAACCGCAGCTTTAGGCTCCAGCATTGCTGCAGCGGATCTCTTCATGCCACGCCCCGTGAAGCACGCGTCTGAAACGCTGCACCCCTTGATACAAGCGGCGGCCGCGCCGCTCTCCGAGACTTTAGCGGCGGCCACGCCTCTCTCCCAGACTGCAGCGGCGGCAGCGCCGCTCTCCGCGATTTCAGCGGCGGCCGCACCGCGCTCACAGACTGCAGCGGCGGCAGCGCTGCTCTCCGGGATTTCAGCGGCGGCCGCGCCGCTCCCCGAGACTTCAGCGGCGGCCGCGCCGCGCTCACAGACTGCAGCGGCGGCAGCGCCGCTCTCCGAGTTTTCAGCGGCGGCCGCGCCGCTCTCCGAGACTTTAGCGGCGGCCACGCTTCTCTCCCAGACTGCAGCGGCGGCAGCGCCGCTCTCCGCGATTTCAGCGGCGGCCGCACCGCGCTCACAGACTGCAGCGGCGGCAGCGCTGCTCTCCGAGTTTTCAGCGGCGGCCGCGCCGCTCTCCCAAGCACCAGCAGTCCCAGCTGCTCCAGTTCAAGCACCAGCAGTCCCAGCTGCTCCAGTTCAAGCACCAGCAGTCCCAGCTGCTCCAGTTCAAGCACCAGCAGTCCCAGCTGCTCCAGTTCAAGCACCAGCAGTCCCAGCTGCTCCAGTTCAAGCACCAGCAGTCCCAGCTGCTCCAGCTCAAGCACCAGCAGTCCCAGCTGCTCCAGCTCAAGCACCAGCAGTCCCAGCTGCTCCAGCTCAAGCCCCAGCAGTCCCAGCTGCTCCAGCTCAAGCCCCAGCAGTCCCAGCTGCTCCAGCTCAAGCCCCAGCAGTCCCAGCTGCTCCAGCTCAAGCCCCAGCAGTCCCAGCTGCTCCAGCTCCAGCACCAGCAGTCCCAGCTGCTCCAGCTCCAGCACCAGCAGTCCCAGCTGCTCCAGCTCCAGCAACAGCAGTCCCAGCTGCTCCAGCTCCAGCAACAGCAGTCCCAGCTGCTCCAGCTCCAGCAACAGCAGTCCCAGCTGCTCCAGCTCCAGCAACAGCAGTCCCAGCTGCTCCAGCTCCAGCAGCTCCCAGAACTATGTTTGGGCCCAGGCCCCGTATTTCCAGGCCTGCTCCTAGGCCTCCTGACTTTGCCCCTAGTTATGTGCCCAGGCTGTCCCCACAGACTTTTACCAGTCCTGGGCACCCACCTATGTTTTTGGTTCCCCTGTCTCTCCCTGTCCTGGTCCCTGTATCTGTGAGTGTTCCAGTTCCTGTCCCCGGTGGTTTCTCTGTTCCTGTCCCTGTTACTGTGTTTGTTTCCGTCCCCGTCAATGTTCTTGTCCCTGTTCCCATGTCCGGTCCCGTCCAGTCTCTGTCTCATGTCCAGTCTCCGTCTCATGTCCAGTCTCCGTCACCTGTCCAGTCTCCGTCACCTGTCCAGTTCCCCGTCCAGTCTCCGTCACCTGTCCAGTTCTCCGTCCAGTCTCCGTCACCTGTCCAGTTCCCCGTCCAGTCTCCGTCACCTGTCCAGTTCCCCGTCCAGTCTCCGTCCCCTGTCCAGTTCCCCGTCCAGTCTCTGTCCCCTGTCCTGTCTCCGTCTCCTGTCCAGTTCCCTGTCCAGTCTCCCGTTCGGTCTCCTGTTTTCCCCGGCCTCTCCCTGCCGCCAGCCCCCGGGGTTTGTTTTTACGCGCCTCGGGAGCTGCGCGTTTAGGGGGAGGTTTCTGTCACGCCTGGCCCTGTTTCCTGTCTGTCCTCGTGCCTGTGTTGTCCCACGTGACCCGTGCCCCTGTGTTCTGCCTGTGATTTTCCATTACCTCATGTCTCATTTGTAGCTCCACCCCTTCCCCAGGTGTTTCCACTCCCAGTGTGTTTCCTGTTATGTTAAAAAGACTTCCTCTGTTACTTGTCCTCTGTCGGTCTTTGCACTGTCTCCCGTTGTCTGTCCCTCTGCGTTTCTCTGATCTCAGTGTTTCCATAGCCTTAACCCGAGTCCCTTGTTCTGTGTTTATCTCTGTTTATTTTCTAGTTCCCTGTTTAGTTTTCTAGTTTATTCCCTTGCCCTGTTTAAGTTCATCCTGTCTAGTTTTATAGCCTCTGTTTCTTGTTTTTCTTTGTTTCTTGTTTACTTGTTTATTTGTTTATATTTATTTAATAAATTCGCCCTACCTGTGTTTACGTCCGCCTCCTCGTCTCTCTGCCTGGGTCAACCCTGACACAGTGAAAGTTTATTTCCTTAAAACTTCAAAAGCCATTTGCACAGTAAAATTATTTTATATATTAATCATGACTAACTTTCTAAAGGACAAACACAGCCAACAATTTTTGGTTATTAGAACGTTTTCTGAAAAAATACAGTTAATATTCTTAGAATGTTCATTCTGTTAGGTGAACTGGATGTTTTTACCTTTTATTTAATTATTTTTTTAAACTCTGTAGCAAGCTATTTGTATTTGTTGAGAATAACAATTAAAAGAAAGTTTGGGGGGGTCCATGTTATATCAATTAAAAACATTTAGAACCACTGCTTCAGCATGATTGCCTTGTGATCTAACTGTGGGATGTTGCCCTGAGGCAACAAATAAAAAAAAATACCTGTTTTGGAAGAAAAATGAAATAAAAATAGACTTTTACAACATACTTCTTTACATACTAAACATTCAAGGTACAGTGTATTGATCGAAAAAGTGGTTTGTTGCCTGAGGGAACATCTGTCCCATGAGGTTGTTTAACTATAATGAACGATAATAATAATTAAATAAAATACTTTAGTTTCCACTTGTTTCTTGTTTTTCCACCTGTTTTTAGGCTCCCTGTCTCCTTATAAGGACGTTTTTTTCCCCAGCTGTGTCCCAATTCACTAGCCGGGGAAGTGGTAGTGTATTGTACTGTGACCCTGACAACATGGGTTCGATCCCATGTGTGTTTATTTATAATTTATTTTCTTTTTCTTCTTGGGTTTACCTGCTTTGAGATCAACTGTTCTGCAATTGGGTTCAACAACCCTCTGGGCTGGAGAGCTACTAGTCTGTAGCACTCCATCCCATTACACTTTATTTTCCAAAACAGATTTTTTTTTTTTGTGGCCCCCCACGTAATGGTTTGGAAAATATCTGGGCCACTGCCAAATTTAATTGTCGACCCCTGCTGTAGAGGGTTGAATGTTCTAGTAACATCACTGCAACATCACAAGTGTCAATTTTTTTTTTTATACATTTTTACTTGTACTGTTTCCATTAAGTTAGTATTTGTCTAGCTGGGATTGTGATGTGAGACATTATTATGTCACATGTTTTCAGAATGAACATTATTAGAACATTTTTTTCTGTAACGTTACAGACTAACTATGGTATTATACTGTTCCCTGTTAGCTGGAAAATAAATAAATAACTATTAGCAGGGGGGTTTAAATGGGTAAATTATCAGCACAGGTGTAATTGGACCTCTCACCTCTCACCCCGCCATATGAATAAAGGGTTTAGTAATCTAGCCTTCTTCTGTTTAATTGGGTGAAAATCCAACTGGCAACCTAATGACAACACAGTCAGCAGTGTCTGTACCATGACAACTTCAGTACATATGGTTCCCTATTGAATTGAATGCAGACACCTTCATCATGATACTGCCTTCTGAGTAAGACAGCGTGGGAAGCCAGACATCAAGTCTGCTTTCCCTGCATAGCTTTTATAGACATTTATGTATCTTACAGACCCACTATGCAGGTGTACAATCAAACACAGTTTACCCATCTATAAATTGCTCACCTTAGTGCTTTCATTATACACTTATTATCATTTTCTATCCACAGGGTTGCTGTTGATTAAATTTTAATTTGGGTGGTGAATCGTTCTCAGCACAACACATCAGTATTCACATTTATTCCTTAGGTAGAAGTTAAGATACTAGGGTTTAAAATACTTCTAAGAAAGTTGAAGTATAAACTCAAGCTTTTTAGTCAAGTAACAGTGTAAAAAAGTACTGCTTTTAAAACTACTTAAAGTTTAAAAGTAAAAATAATTTAAGGGGAATAAAATGGCATCAAGAACAAAAGCTTAGGGCGCATCACAGAGTCATATAGTGCAAAACCTCACACATTTTTTAAAAGCCATAAGGACCATAATGTTATAATAAAATGTTAATGTTGAAACATTTGGGAAGCTCTAGGCTCCCTGTTTCAGCTGCATACAGTCATATGAAAAAGTTTGGGCACCCCTATTAATCTTAATCATTTTTAGTTCTAAATACTTGGGTGTTTGCAACAGCCATTTCAGTTTGATATATCTAATAACTGATGGACACAGTAATATTTCAGGATTGAAATGAGGTTTATTGTACTAACAGAAAATGTGCAATATGCATTAAACCAAAATTTGACCGGTGCAAAAGTATGGGCACCCTTATAATTTTATTGATTTGAATACTCCTAACTACTTTTTATGGAGTTACTGAAGCACAAAATTGGTTTGGTAACCTAATTGAGCTTTGAACTTCATAGCCAGGTGTATCCAATCATGAGAAAAGGTATTTAAGGTAGCCAATTGCAAGTTGCTCTCCTATTTGACTCTCCTCTGAAGAGTGGCATCATGGGCTCATCAAAACAACTCTCAAATGATCTAAAAACAAAGATTGTTCAACATAGTTGTTCAGGGGAAGGATACAAAAAGTTGTCTCAGAGATTTAACCTGTCAGTTTCCACTGTGAGGAACATAGTAAGGAAATGGAAGACCACAGGGACAGTTCTTGTTAAGCCCAGAAGTGGCAGGCCACGAAAAATATCAGAAAGGCAGAGAAGAAGAACAGTAAAGGACAATCCAGAGACCACCTCCAAAGAGCTGCAGCATCATCTTGCTGCAGATGGTGTCACTGTGCATCGGTCAACAATACAGCGCACTTTGCACAAGGAGAAGCTGTATGGGAGAGTGGTGCGAAAGAAGCCATTTCTGCAAGCACGCCACAAACAGAGTCGCCTGAGGTGTGCTTTGTGTTTTTGCATAGGCGACTTTTTGTTTGTGGCATGTTTGCAGAAATGGCTTCTTTCACATCACTCTCCCATACAGCTTCTCCTTGTGCAAAGTGCTCCAATGCACAGTGACACCATCTGCAGCAAGATGATGCAGTGTTGGGCACGTTACTTTGAAAAAGTAATTAGTTATAGTTATTAGTTACTCCTCCAAAAAAGTAACTGAGTTACTAACTGAGTTACTCCACTATAAAAGTAACTAGTTACCAGTAAAAGTAACTATTGCGTTACTATTGCGTTACGTGATGCACTGTGCTGGTGGTCGGGGACAGGGTGCGTCTTTCTTGTGGGCGCGGCGCATGAACGCTAAAATTAACTAACTAAAACGGTGTTATAGTTACAGTCAGAGTGTGCAGGTGTGATTTATTGTGTATAAACCAATAGGTTGCTGAAATGGTATATGTTTATATTTCTCATCCAACCACAGTCAAACTCACTGTATCTGGATAGAGATATTTATCTATATAAGTTTTTTTTAACGATTACAAATAAAAACAAGCTGAAATGCAAAAGGAGTAATGCGGCTATTTTATAATAAATGTAGGGATTAGTACAGATAATTGAGTGAAAATATAAAAAGTAAAAAGTGCAGATAATCTAATGAAAATGTAAAAATAGAAAGTTTAGATAATAGTGTGAAAATGTAAAGAGTAGAAGTAAAAAGTCATCTGAAAAATAGTTAAGTATAGATAACCCACATTTCTACTTAAGTAAGGTTACAAAGTATTTGTGCTTATTTACTTAACACATATGGTAGTGAACTGTAATTGTGATACTGTAAGAATAAACACAGCTAGATTGAGAATGGTCAACTACCCAACATCTCCAGGCAAGAACAACTCCAAGGTCAGAAACTCAATACTAATGGTGAGCTAGAAATTGACTATAAATCGATTGTTTTCCAGCCATCTCTAGCAAGAGGCATGGGTTTCTAAAGGACAAAAGAATGTAGAGCATACATCTGTGGAAAGAGACCACCTAAAAATGAAGAGTTTCTTTGATTTTACCAAATTGAAAATCTCTGGAATATAATCAAGAGGAAGATGGATGATCACAATCCATCAAACCAAACTGAACTGCTTTAAATGTTTCACCAGAAGTGGCATGAAGTTACCCAAAAGCAGTGTGTAAGACTGGTGGAGGAGAACATGCCAAGATGCATGAAAACTGTGATTAAAATCAGGGTTATTCCACCAAATATTGATTTCTGAACTCTTATCTTTATGAATATGAACTTGTTTTCTTTGCATTATTTGAGGTCTGAAAGCTCTGCATCTTTTTTATTGTTTCAGCCATTTCTTATTTTCTGCAAATAAATGCTCTAAATTACAATATTTTTATTTGGAATGTGGGAAAAATGTTGTCTGTAGTTTATAGAATAAAATAACACTGTAATTTTTTCTCAAATATATACCTATAAATAGCCAAATCAGATAAACTGATTCTGAAACTAAAGTGGTCTCTTAATTTTTTCCAGAGCTTTATGTCAAAAGAAATTCTGCTGACAGGGTGGTAAATTTTAAACTATGCATATCTACTGTATTTACCACTCGATTGGTTTAAAGTGTGATAATATATTGTTTCAAATCACATAATGGTGTTTAAATACCTATAAATACCAAAACCAATTAAATAAACATCAGATCTTATTACATATGTTTTACAGCACATTTTATTATACTTTTTAGTTGAAATCTTAGTTGAAATGGATGGTCATGCATGCATATATCATGCATAAAAGCTTTAAACATGCCTTAGCCAAAGACATTTTTATCTGGATTTATAATGAATCTAATGGATTTGTTAATAAGGTAATCTGTAGAAATGGAAACAATCTCATACCTGTTTGTTCAGTCTGTTTGTTATAATGTGTGTGTGTGTATATGTACAAAACTCAGTACACAGTTTCCATAATTGTTGTTCAGGTTCACAAAGTAATTTGCATATCAAAGAGCTGAAAATATGCTCAACTGGGTGGGTGCACATGTTAATCCTATAACAGACTGAGCCATAGCAGTTTTCAGTGGAACTTACAGTATACAAGGGGCTTTCAATAGAACATAGTGTAGTATATTGCTGTATATATATTTCTTTTATTTAAACATATTATGTAAGGTTTGGTACATGGACCAAGATTAGACCCAACTTTCTCTCTACATATTTCTAGTCATTTTAGCTGCCAAATCCACAGAACATAATAATTATGCCTGGCAAAGAATGGGCTATACTATAATGTCCTCAAACTGTCAGTAGTAGTTACTGATATCCTTAAACAATATGTCTCAGCTTGTAAGACGGAACAGGCCATCACTGATTTCTTTTCCGTGTGCTTTGATTAATTCAATTAACTGAAAAGACTCAAGAACTGCTATCAGTATAATTACGTTCCATCGCCTAATTGTGGGACACATTAGGCATAATAAGTGTGGCATGGGCTCATAATTGTTCAGCTTGGCTAGTTGCCTGGGGCTTTCAAAAACGCAGCAAATTGTCGCTTTGGGAGAATGGTTCCATTGATGGTTATCACCACAGGAACGCTAATACACTCATATTCTCTGTGGCATACGTTTCATTGCAATTCCTCATCAGCCCAGTGAACAGGCGCTATTGTGTCAATGTTAAAATCTCATATATTAGAGGCATTTTAACATTGGTTCAATGACCACATTGTTGGACAACAAACATGTGCTGCAAGCGGAGGAATAAACACCCCATACATTTTAACTGGTTCACTTAATTAATAACATATTACAGAGCACCAAAGGTAACAACAAGTCACCAAGTCCCAAGATACCAAGTACCAAGTACCAAGTCTTGACACGCAAGTCTCCAGTTAAGTCCCAGGTTTGGACTCTCAAGTCTTGAAATCCAAGTCCTGAGCCAAGTCCCAAGGCATGTATCAAGTCTTTACACTCAAGTCCCAATTCAAGTTCCAAGTCTTTACACTCAAGTTCCAATTGAATTCCCAGTTCTTCACACTCAAGTTCCAATTCAAGTTCCAAGTCTTTACACTCAAGTTCCAATTGAATTCCCAGTTCTTCACACTCAAGTTCCAATTCAAGTCCCAAGTCTTTACACTCAAGTTCTTGACAGTCAATTCCTGAGTCAAATTTTAGTCAAGTCTTGACACTCATATCTGGAGTCAAGTCTTGACGTTCAAGTCCCAAGACACGCAGGTCCTAAATCAATCCCGGAAGTCCCAAGTCTTAAACTTTAATATCTAGTCAAGTCACCAAACATGATGCCATTTCAAAATTAAAGAAAGATAAAGTAAAAATAATATTAGTATTATATTAAACTGACATTAATCGTAGATCTTCGTAGGGTCCTTTAGTCCAGACCTTGTTTCACAGCATATTTCACACATTGCTGATTTGTGTTGGGCCAGAACTAAAAAGTCTGAAAATCCAGACCAAACAAGGTAGCTGTAAAAGCACCTCTGATTACTTTTTAAGGGTTTATGGTTTTCTCTGGTCTGAATCAGATAATGATTTTAGTAACAAGCCATTTTCTCTTCACTTGTCCGAACATAACTGTGAAACAAGGAAGTAAATGCAGGAAAACGGTCCTGTATTCTGGACTAAAGTATATTTCTGCTCAGTTTAACATGGAAATAAACAGCAAAGGTGGCTTTTGTTCATTGCTGCATTAATTGTCACATGCACAGTAGAGCAGGTAAAGGCCTGGACATGGGAACCATTTAAGTCAAACTTGGAGTGCACATGAATGTTGTACTGGATCACATTCTAGCCACAAACAAACTGTTGTATAGTTTGTTTGAACCAGACCAAGACTACCTCTTCCCAAGAGTCTTGGGGTGTTTGTTTTGGTCCAAATCCAAGTGTGAAGACTGTGTTCACACCTTATTTTAAAATACCAGTAAGAGAGAACTCAGCTCTTTTTTTTAATCGTATCTCCTTTAATGATTAAATCTAAACGAGACTAAAATACAACATCAGATCTTATTTTCTTTAGAGCTTATAATTAACCTGTCTTTTAAAGTTCTCTTTAATGCACGAGCTGGTGAGGATATGAGTTTCAGAGCTGGAATAATCCATGTTTTGGGGAGCAGTCTAAGTGTGAATATATCAAGTGTGAAGACAAGTGTGTGTATAAGTGTGCGCGCCTGTGTGAGAGTGGGTTACTTGTTATCAGATATTTCTGTCTGTTTATCAGCAGGGTGTGGACTTCATGCATAAACATGACGAAGTAGTCGGAGTCACGACATCTGTGCACTCACGCGAAAATGCGTGACTCTGTGTGTGTGTTTGTGTGTGTGTGCGTGTTTGAGTGCGTGCATGTGTACGCCATTGACAGGCTGTGGTAATGCTCCCTGACAGATTTTGAACCTGTGTAGTCTCGGGGTGTGTTCACAGCAGCTAATTTTAATCAAGCTGTAAGAGCTAGCGAGGAGCGTGGAGCAGGGGACGGTAGTGGGGGGGGGAGTGGAAAGTGAACAGGTGTAAAGGGGAGCGAAAGTGAAAGAAAGCAGATAGTAAAGTCTGTTTGTGTGTGTGGGTGTGTGGGTGGGTGAGTGTGTGTGTATTTATTTACACATTATGCAATGGTGTATTCATTTTCTGTTTCACAGCCTTGTGGCACCTAAGGTGTCACACCTGCTGAGACAAACACCCAGCACACCCAGCGCACTCGCACGTACACAGCTGACAGCTTGTATTAACCTCAGTTTTTGTCCACAGGTTAATTGAGAGGGACGTACATCCAGCTCTGAGTCCGTTTGAGTTTCGCCGGATGCTCAGCAATCTGACTGCTCTGCGCATCAGCAACGCAGGAGGACAAAACTGTGAGTATGGTGTAATACGCTGAACTTTAATTCTGCAGAGCAGATTTGTCTTTCATTTTAGAAGGAACAAACATTTGATTCTTTTTCTGGAATCAGTTGAAACAGAAGTGAAAATTAATCCCAAATGCGTCAACGCACCAACATGATTCATACAGTCTCAAGTCTTGACGTTCAATTAATGACTCAAGTTCCAAGACAAGTCCCAAGTCTCAAGTCTTGACGCTCAAGTAATGACTCAAGTTCCAAATCTTGACACTCAAGTCTTGACACTCAAGTCTGGAGTCAAGTCCCAAGTCTTGACACTCATATCTGGAGTCAAGTCTCAAGTCTTGATGTTCAATTAATGACTTAAGTTCCAAGACAAGTCCCAAGCCTTGGCACTCAAGTCTTGACACTCATATTTGGAGTCAAGTCTCAAGTCTTGACGTTCAATTAATGACTCAAGTTCCAAGACAAGTACCAAGTCTTGACACTCAAGTCTTGACACTGAAGTCTGGAGTCAAGTCTCAAGTCTTGACGTTCAATTAATGACTCAAGTTCCAAGACAAGTACCAAGTCTTGACACTCAAGTCTTGACACTGAAGTCTGGAGTCAAGTCCTAAGTCTTGACACTCATATCTGGAGTCAAGTCTCAAGTCTTGACATTTAATTAATGACTTAAGTTCCAAGACAAGTCCCAAGTCTTGACACTCATATTTGGAGTCAAGTCTCAAGTCTTGACGTTCAATTAATGACTCAAGTTCCAAGACAAGTCCCAAGTCTTGGCACTCAAGTCTTGACGCTCATATTTGGAGTCATGTCTCAAGTCTTGACGTTCAATTAATGACTCAAGTTCCAAGACAAGTCCCAAGTCTTGGCACTCAAGTCTTGACACTCATATTTGGAGTCAAGTCTCAAGTCTTGACGTTCAATTAATGACTCAAGTTCCAAGACAAGTCCCAAGTCTTGGCACTCAAGTCTTGACGCTCATATTTGGAGTCAAGTCTCAAGTCTTGACGTTCAATTAATGACTCAAGTTCCAAGACAAGTACCAAGTCTTGACACTTAAGTCTTGACACTCAGGTCTGAAGTCAAGTACCAAGTCTTTAACTCTGAAGTCCCTAATCAGTCCCCAAAAACAAACATTCATCAAAACATACAAATCTCAAGTCAAGTTGTCAAGTTTTGACACTCAAGTCCCCTAATCAATCCCAATTAATCCCAATTGCTTTATATTTATAGGTGATAAGATAAGATGATAATAATAGCACTTTTACCACAATGACTGTAAATCTGTGAATAGCATAAACACAGTGGTTCAGTTCCTTATGTTCTGTATAAATGAAGCCAAAAATGTCTGTCCTGTTGTAAAATTTGCATTTAGTGTCTATCCCTTAGAAACTCATTAATAGTCTCAAGATGCATGCATTGTTTATACAGCTTAATTACTCAGAAATGCGTCAACGCACCAACATGATTCATACAGTGTGATAACAAACAGAGAACCCTATTGTTTCAAAAACTAGCACTGATCTCATGCTGAAATGAAGTGTTGTGGGGAAATCTATTGTGAAATACACCTAAAGAATTGGCTTACCTTCATAATTAAATATTTTGCATATTATTTATTTATTTATTTATTTAATTATAACGGCATTTATTGTCTAAAAACACCATAATCTGTGTGTTAACTTTCACTTTTTACTTTGAGGTAAATCTCATGATGTCATTGCTGGCGCTGATTTGTCAAAAAAAAAACACAAAAAACACAAAAAACAGTATGTACTTCTAGTGCTTATAAAATAACGTTTGAATAAATGCACACAAAAAAACTAGTGTCCAGAGAAACAGTTTAGAAACTGCCAGCTCTCTAACAGAACTTAGAGGTGGCAATATCAAGAAAAATCAATCCACCTGGTGCTGCTCATGTATTCTGACACAGTAATAAGCCATTTTGCTAGTATTGACCCACGCCCTGACTGGGCAGAGAAGAAGAAGAGAGGGGCGAGCGAACTCAGAGTATTTGGGGTGGAGTGCGGGGCAGCTTCACTGGAAAAGCGTGAAGCTAAAGCCCCCCCACACAAAGAGAAACAGGTAGAGAAAGGTAGACAATAAAAGAAGGGGGAAGATGGAGAGGAGGTGGGTGCGAGGTTATTCAACAAACAGGTAGAGAGGAAGTAACGGTTTATATAGGGAGGAGAGTGGGAGGAGTGAGGTCATGGATCATCCACATAATGAACTATCATCAAAATCTTTATACTTTCAAATTATAAACAGTCTAATCTAATCTCTTATTTTAAAGAAACTCTTTTGTGAATTGATTTTAAGTTCGTACATTCAAAAATAAGTAAAAAAAAATAAATAAAAATGGCACTGGGTAAAACTTTGATCAAAACACAATCAATTCCATTAAGATTTTCAAATTCTGGAAGCATTTTCATCTCAAATTATGACATTCTTGAGCGGCTCAATGTCTTCTGGTATAAAGAAAAAATAATAGCATGTGTCTGTCTCCTAATATAACTGTTATTAGAAGTGCAAGGGGAACTGACAAAATGAATTACAGCCTAAATGTACTCAAAGTGGATATTCCCAGTGTATATTTCCACCGGTTTGTCCACTAAGTGTAATATTTCAACAGTAACAACGTAGTTCACGTGTTGATTATAGAACAGTTTGCTTTAACATTACATTGCAGTACCAAAGATTAGCTTTATTTGCTTAAACAAATCTACTACAGTTCAGTTTAACCCCCAAGTTGCAGCAAAAGCTGAAAATAAAGGGTCAGTTTTCCAGACATCGATTGAGCCTAGTGTTTTGAATAAAGATGTTTTTATTGAAAGGAAAATATGTATAAACTGACTAAAGCTTAGATCAGCCCCAAAAAATACATCCCCTACCCAAGCCTGCGCATTTTCAGTTTGAGCATGACATTGCCCAGCCCATAAACTGTAATTATGAACCCATTATAAACCTGACATTTCTTTAGTAAGCAGAATGCTAAAATAGACCTTTTGAACTACAGTTCTAAGTTGAATGAAATTACTGATGGAATTACTGAAATCTGTTCAGAATTATATTAATTAACAGTGTTTATTAAGAAAACTATTATTTAGGAAACCTGTTACACAAAAGCCCTGCAGGTCAATGTAAAGACTAGAGAATTATGTACTGTTCTTCCTGCCTACCAAAAGTTTCCGTTGTCTTGCCTGACAACCACGTCCACACCCCCTCCCTCTGTTTCTGACATGATTTTAGCTTCCGTGGCTCACCAAGTATAAACCAGTAGCGACATGTGGAGTCACGGTGAGACTTATTACTTTGCTGTATTGTGATTATTACACCATAGCTTTAGATTTTAGCTTTTAGCATTAATAAAAGCAAATGCAGCCTCAGCTTTCTGTTTTTGGATGTTAATTTTTTTTAGTAATATAAAACAATATTTCCACTCATTGTAAGACTTTGTAAAAATGAAGACAGAAAAACAGATTAAACAGAGCTGTGGATAATTCCATAATAAAGCTGCATAACATCGTGTAGTTAAATTACAGAATATTATTTATAATTTTATATAATTTTATATCTATTATCTATCTATTTAATCTAATCTAATAGATCTAATCTAGTCTATTTAAAATATCTATATATTTTAAAAACATTGTATTTAAAAAGAGCTTGGTGTTGATCACTGAATATAATATGTCATAGAATATAACATGCAGAAACAAATGTATTGAATTTGTCTAACCTTAATTAACCATAATTCTGAAGTTGTCTAACCCAAATTAACCCTAATTTTGGATTTTAGAATTGTTTAGGGTTTAGGGCTTTGTCTAACCTTAATTAACCATAATTTTAGAGTTGTCAATCCCTGATTAACCCTAATCTTGTGTTTTTTAATTGTTTAGGGTTAGCATTTATGATTAGGATTTAGATTTTAGATTTGTTGAACCCTAACCTTAATTTTAGAATTTGTCTAACCCATATTTATTACTAAACAAAGAGTGATGACACAAGTTAAAATACAAGTGAAGGTCATGTGTAAGCAACTCTTTTTCCTTCTTTTTGAGTATTCACAGAGTGTTGAATTCAAAGAATGCTCTCCTAAATGAACTGGCACAAACTCTTCCATGCAAACACAAGCTGTCATATCTTGGCTCGGAAAGGAAAAAGTCACTCTAATGACTCAAATGAATCCCCAAACAGTGCTGGAGGTGACTTATCAACTGAAGACTGTGAAAAGGCAATAATGTGAGAAATTCTACAAAGGACACGCTCCTTTTGTTCTCCCTGCTATTCTTTTGTCTCTCTCTCACTGGAAACAGATTATTAGCCCATTATTATTCATTTGTCAAATGTTCCGCTACAACCTCGGCCGCTTTGTTCTGCGACACGCGCGCTGACAGCTCCAGCTACTGATGCAAGACATCTGCCACGCAGAGATATGCTCTGGTGTGTATGTGTGTTTGCATGTGCCACTGAGTGTATGTACGTGTAGCCAAGGGTTAAATTAGGATTTAGTGAGGTAAGGGAGCTCGTGCTCTCTGTCATCGTCCCTATTTTGGTTCAGTGTGGGAACGGTGTAGTCCGCTGCTGGGTGTTATTTTCTGGAGTTCTCAGCACTGATATTATGGACATTTAAACAAAAATGCATTATTTTTACACCTGCTCTTTTTGGCTAAATCAGATGTTTGGTGTGATTTATTTGGGCCATTGTGAACACATAAGTTGTACTTATATGCGGACCAAAACAACCACATCAAGACCCTTGAGAGGAGGTTGTCTCCCAAATACTTTTTTTGTAGTGAGAAAATGATATGACCTAAGGTGTACACCTTACATTTAAGCTAAATGGCTCTAAACATACATTTTAGCTGTACACAGATGCCATCTCTGCCATTGCTCCATGTTAAATAGCACTGAAATGTGTACTAGTCCACAACACAGGACAGGACAGGACCTTTTTTATGTATTTACTCTCTTGACCAATGACCAATAAGCAGAAAGATCATTATTTTTTAGTTTGTTGTGACACATTTTGGTGATCTTTAGTTTTTTCCCTTTGTGAAAACAAACCAAACCATGAAGAAAATGCACCAGTAAATAAAAACAAACAATATGTGTGAATATATCACTACACACGAGGGTTGTGAATCACAGGGCAATGATATCACAATACCAAGATTCTGTGATACTAAGTATATTGCAAAACAATTCTACTTTACAGCATCTGTGTTACTGAAGAGGATTAAATACTCCTAAACAAGCAAATACAAGGAATTATGGCTTTATTTGTGTCAGTTTCACAGAATTCCAGTATTATCCAATATTCTTCACCACAGGTTTAATTAAACTCTATTCATTTGATTGGCGCCACCATGTGTAGTTATGAAGCAGCAACTTCAGTAAGTCACCTACTGTATATTGTAATCAAATATTGATATTTTAAGCCTCATATCGATAATGTGTTGCAAACTATAACAATACGATGCTCCTTACCTTAAAAGGTATTTTGATGGTGTGCATAAAGTTGAAAAAAGACAATGTAAGTCTTAATATACAAAGAAAGAATATTCATTGATACACACAAACACACACACACACACACACACACACACACAGTTTTGATAACAGCAACATTGATTGACAAATGTATATGTGTGCTTTTATTCAACCCTCAACCCTAGTGCTTGGTGGATCATCTTTTTCTTTATTACAAGACTTGGACACAAAGGAGTTGTCTAAAACAGTCCACGTCAGAAACAGCAGGAAGTAAATGCTAAAGAAGTACATACCAAAAAATGAAGTAGAAAAAAAAAAAAAAAAAACAGAGCAATGAGGGAGAAAAAAAACAAACAAAAACGACTAGAAATGCTTAGTAATGCTAGGGGGCTAGGCAAAACATGACAATGAACTGAAAAAAAGGACAGGATATATATAGGCAGGGAAACAGGTGAAAACAATTACAAATCAGGTGACTAAGACCAAGAGTGTCACGTGGATCTCAGCAGCACTATGTGAAATGGAGTCCAGATCAGCTTGGAAAGCGTGGCAGTCTGATACCTCTCTAGAGAAATCTTTGCCTATTCTTGTAGCGCACAAACTCCCAGCTCATATTTTAATGGCTTCTGTGCCTTTTCTTTAAATCCCACTAAAGATTTTCTATGGGGTTTAAATCTGGAGACTGAGAAGGCCAGACCAGGACATTCCAGCAGTGATTCCTTAGCCAGCCAGCTGACGAAACATAATCCTTACTCTGACATCTATTTTACTGCATGCTACCAAATGTATTGCTTTTTATCTACATCAATCTTGGGTAATGAATCAAAAATGTATAGAAATGTACATTTCTAACCTATAACAGGCATCATTTTTGGGCAATTTGACCTTAGATCAGGATCACAATTAATGTATTCCCTTAATTATGTCACTTATTTAAATAAAAGTGAGAAAAGTGATTTCATTTATTTACAGTAAGCTTAGATTACCAGATTTCCACTATGGTTGGAGAACCGCTAATGCCGCCTAACTGCCGCCCCACAGCGCTACACTAAGGAACCCTGAGTGTTCCGGTAAACCAGGGTGATATTAGCTAGCGGCAATGCTAATGCTGCTCCAGCAGTGCTAGCTGGGGTTAGCAGCAGACTACAGGCCGAAATACTCACCTCTGAACGAATGGCTAGCGCTTAGCAGGTAATGCTAATACTGCTGGAGAACTAAACTGAAACTCCTGTATAACTCTGTGCTTCAGTGGAGTGGCTTTATTGCTCCATACAACCTAACTGGTAAAATTCACTCATAAATTGCACTGGATTAAAGGTGCAGTGACAATTTTTGGAAAGAACATGTGATGTTCTGATAATACTGTTCTCTGTACTCTCTGTACACTCTGTGTTTGTGTGTGTGTTCATACCATAGACTGTGTATAGCTGGACAGAGCATCGTCTCTCAAAAGTGAAGCCACCACAGGTCGGGCGCCCCCTGCTGTTCGGTTTTAGAAAGCTGTGTAACCCCACCCATCCCCATAGGTTTCAATGGCAAAACAGACAACTTTCAATCACGTTTTTTCCAATATACTATAATTCTACCTTCATTATTTAAATGCAACAGCTAGTGTAACCTCTTATATTGTGTAATTTTTATATCCCCACAGAATTCGTTTTTTTTTTTTTTTCTATTCAAAAAGGTGTGGTTATTGTAAAAGGGCTTCAGAAAGCAACATGGAGGAGATCTAAAACATTAATTTAGTGTACAGCTTGTGTAGTAGTATAGATTTACTGTCTTCTGAAAATAACACATCACACAGTCATGGCTCAATAGCTGGCAAGTAGCTGGAGAGTACATCCTAGAGTAAGCATGTCCAAACTGTGCCCATAGATTCAATAATTCAAGTGACCACCATTGTTATCTAACACTGACTTTTCCTTATTGGGCATGGAATCCAGCAGTTTACCAGTAGCACAGGTTGCTACTGGAATCCTCTTCCACTCCTCCATGATGAAATCACAGAGCTGGTGGATGTTAGACACCTTGAACTCCTCCACCTTCCGTTGAGGATGCCCCGCAGGTGCTCGGTTCGGTTTAGGTCTGGAAACACACAAACCGTTTAAAAAAAAAATGAGTTAGAGCCAGAATCAGAATGGTATGTGACCACTCTTGAAAAGCCAATATTCAATTTTCATCAAATCGCCACCTCCGCCATGTAATACTGCCCTGCTTTCTCTCTTTCTTTCCAAAATGCTACAAACGCCAGTCTTGGTTTCCCCCAGAACGCCACATCTCCACTCATCCAATCACAGTGCAGCATTCCACGAGCTATGGAATGTAAACGTCACAGCACGAGCCCTGTTGAGCCAGCCGGCATTTCGTGTAGCCTACTTTCCTTTGTTTTTCACTCTCAAAGTCCGCGAAAATGAACGGTTTTGATGGTATAGAGGAGCCTGTTCGTGTAGCAGTTATTGAAAAAAAGAGAAAGCCATCAAAAACGTCTCATGTACGTGAAAAGGTAAAGAAAATGAGGCATTCAGGAGGGGGGGAAATGCCCGCTGTCATCTGCAGTTCACACACACACACACACACACACACACTATACACACTATACTACACCACACTACACTACACTACACTACAGCACATTAATGTAACGTGATTTTAGGGATTTTATAGTGTTAATGTCTCGTTCGTTAATGGAATTTTGCACTTTTTTTGCATGTTTTGAAATTTGTGTTTTTAGGCCTAATGGTCAAAGTATTAGATTCAGATGTACAATTTACTGTTATTTATTATTGTATTTTGCACATTTTCAGTAAAAAAATGTTCTATTGATGCCAAAGGACATATAAGACATTTTGAAAAAAAAACATGGCATGGAATAATATGAAAAAACGAATTATTTTTTAAAAGTAAATCTTTAAATATTAAAATCTTGATTTGATTTGTTTGTGTTATTTAGTATGGTATTTGATAGTTTGAAATAGAAAAGGGTGGTTTTCAGCCTATCACTTTCTTGCTAAAGAAAACACATTTTTACTCAAACTGATAAAAATGGATTTATAGCGTTTTGGAACCAAACTCTTCAAATATACTCCGAAACAGTAACACTAATAAATATATATTTTACATGTTGCCTACAAGTATTGTTCTGGAATTTAGGTATGTAATAAACATGTCCTTATTTCATTTCTGTAGTGTTGTCTCGTGCGAAGATATAATGAAATACTTGCAGAAATAAGAGGAGTGTATTTATTTTTTTTAGACTCTGTATAAGGATGTATGTGCCTTTCATTGGTCCAGTTTACTGCCATGTTTAAAAGCATGTGTGTGTGGGTAAAGCTGTAGACGAGCAGCTGGAAATTTGATGGTTCCAGCACTGCTTAGAGTGTGAGTGTGTGGGTGAGAGTGTTATTTCTTTATCATTAGTCAGAAGAGCTGGAGGTTTCTGGGAGGGAGAGAGAGAGAGAAAGACCCCTTCACCTCGACCATGTTCCTCCACTGCTCCATTCAGCCTGTATTGATTAATTCATCTCTTCTTCATTTATTTATACACTTATCAAAGATTCACTCTGCCAGCAGCAGCACACTGAGTCTGTTCGTGTGTTTGTGTGTGTGTGTGTGTGTGTGAGAGTTTGAGAGAAAGAGAGAGAGAGAGAAAGAGAGAGAGAGAAAGAAAGAAAGGATGAGTTATTTCAGCAACTGTCCATTGTGGAGGCTTCCACTAGTGGACGTGTCACAAATGATAAAAATGATTTGTCTGCCTGAAGGGAATTTAACAAGACAAGACAAAAGAAAGCAACAGGCCAACAACAACAGCTTTTATTAATGTAAGAATGTTTTTGAGTGTATATGAAATATATATAATCTGTCAGTGATATGTATTTTTATAAATGACTTACCATCCCATGTCACTGTGTTTATTTAGAACATATAAATGAAATGTTTAATTTCGTAGAATTAGTCTTGATTAACTAAATCTCTGATTACGAGATATACAAGATTTTCTGTGTCATAAAATATCACAGAATCATTGTGTTTCACTTATGACTCAAATTCATAATAATAATAATAATAATAATAATAATACAAAATTATAAATATAATGGATCACAGACTAGTACTCATGCGCTGGGTGGCTTCTATTGGACTTAATTTAATCTGAATGCAATTAATTTCTGGAAATTAGTGTAATTTACATACCTAGTATGTAAATAGTAGAAAAGGGGACAATGGCAACATACCAAACTCAGTTGATGTAAGTTAAAAGTTAAAATTAAAATTAATTAATAGCTGAGTAATGTTTGGAAATATAAACTTTTCGGTACCACTTTAAAATAAGACTACCTTTATAAAGTGTTTATAAATGGTTTACAATTAGTTTATTAATGGTTACTAATTAGGTTGTAAATGCCTTAAAAATCATTAATAATCAGTTATAACATATTCGTAGAAGGGGCAACAATATAGATTGTTGTGGGTTCACTATTTGACAAACATTAAGTCATTGTTGCCCTTTCTACGTCTGTGTTATAACTGATTATTAATGATTTTTAAGGCATTTACATCCTAATTAGTAACCATTAATAAACAAATTGTAAACCATTTATAAACCCATTATAAAGGTAGTCTTATTTTAAAGTGGTACCAACTTTTCTGTAAAACTGACGATAACACTTTAAAATAAAGGCTTTATGAATGGTCAGAAATTACTTTATTAATAGTTATTAATTAGATTGCAAATACTTAAAACCCATTCATTGTTTGTATGTTTTGTATGTTAGGCCCCAGAAAGAACAGCAGCTACTGCGATAGCAGCTAATGGGAATCCAAAAAAAAGCAATAAACAATAAAACATCAGATCAAACACCACACACGGCACTGACTCACACACACCTCTCTACATTGCTCATCTAATTTTTTTTGTCTTGTATTTGTGGACATATGTGGGAGGTGACGGGAATGTGTTCTGAATGGGTTTTTAGTCGCAAATGGATGAATTCCTCTTGAGACGAGGTAGATTGTGGAAGCACTCCAATACTAAAAGGAATAAACAAGGCCAAAGCTAATACACTAGAGCAGGGGTGTCCAAACTTTTTTTGTTGGGGGCCAGAAGGAGAAATATATTGCCCCGTTTTTCTGCGCTAGAAATGCGCACTCTCTCCGCTTTTAGACTCTTTGCCCTGTTTTTCTGCGCTAGAAATGCACACTCTCTCCACTTTAAGACTCTTTGCCCCATTTTTCTGCGCTAGAAATTGTCACCCTCTCCGCTTTTAGACTCTTTGGCCCGTTTTTCTGCGCTAGAAATGCGCACCCTCTCCGCTTTTAGACTCTTTGGCCCATTTCTGACACCTAGCGTTCAAACTTTGAATCTCACATTACAAAAACCTGCTTAACAGTGGGTCAACTTTCATTCTATTTCTAAAATACCTCGCGGGCCGCTTCAAAAAAGGAAACGAGCCGCAAATGGCCGGCGGGCCATAGTTTGGACACCCCTGCACTAGAGAGTGATGAAATCATAGCACCAAACTGTAAAATAGCTTTTACTTGTGAGTAATCCAAAAAAAAACATTCCCAAAAGATATATATTTAGTGTACCATTGCACATATATTACAGTAACTGGTAGCCGTAACAATGTGGAGGTCAGCCAAGTTGTATTAAAAGGTAGTAGAAACAAGTAAAGACAACATTTAATCTGTCTCAGTTAACACTCAGCATTAAGTTAGGCTAGAAATATACACTGACACAATGCCAAATAGGACAGGAATAAGCAGTTAAAATATATCTATAACACATACATAGAAATGGCAACAGTGAGCTAAAAAAAAATCAAACGTGGCTCCACACTTATTTATACTGTCTAACTTCTGATCTTTCCAAATACTTAAATTAAATGACTAAGTTGAGTTATATGACTAAGCAAACATTGAATTACTGTTGCCTTTTTAACTGCTGTGTTGTAACTACTTATCAATGGTTTTTAAAGCATTTACAACCTAATCAATAATAATTAATAAACTCATTTTTAAGCCATGTATAAACCCTTAATAGGGGTAGTCTTATTTAAGAGTGGTACCAAACTGACTTAGTTTATTTGAGTTCAAACAAATGGTGGGTTTACAGTGTACTATAACATATAAACTGCATTACCCAAAAGACATTAACCAATGTCCCCTGTGTATTGTTTCTCTAAACCAGGGTTTCCCAACCGGGGGGGCTGCAGACTACCAGGGGGCCGCAAAGCACCCTCTAGGGGTCCGCAGGCTCATCCTAAATCAGGGGTCTCAAACTCGAACGATATTTTGTGCCACGCGATTTTAAATCAAATTTTAGTGTTAATGTGGCGCGCCCTCAAGAAAGACGCACCCTCTCCCCGTGCACCACCACAGCGCATTCTATTCAGAGAGCCACTGCATGAGCGCAGCCCCGCCCTCCAGCAAAAAGTTCTAAGGGCACATACGAGCCTCTACACACACTGAAGAGCTGCCTTTCAATCACGGAGGAGAAGCTGAAAACGGATTTATAGAACTATAGATCACAGTGAGGTTGATTAAAAATCTTAACATATAATTGACTACACCTGTTGCTTCGTTTGAATTAAAAAACGTCACGGATACGTCCATATGGATACGCCCACATGGCGAGACGAGTCATCAGGTGTTTTGTCGAGTTGTGCTACTGGTCAAACCATGCTACTCTTATATGTATATTTAAAGGTAAAAATACAAAAGAGGCACAATATTAGAGCATGTTTCCAGTAAGAAGTTCATGTACTAGATTTGGAAAGCCTAAATCAGGGTAAAGTTATGGTTGCAAGAGTTTATTATACTTTTAGATAATATTTTATTATTGTTATTATTATTATTATTATTATTAGGGGGCCTTGACTCTTTAAAGTTGTAAACAGGTGGGCCGTAAGGTAGAAAAGTTTGATAACCCCTGCTCTAAACAAGTCTAGCACAAAACTAGTTTACTTCAAAATCATTGTGGTAGAAGCTTTTTGTATTTATAGAGTGTTGGTTTTAGCATGATCTCTAGTTCATGGTGCCCCTAAAGAAAAAAAATGCTCCTTCTTCATGGCTGAATGTTAAAAGATGTGCCCTAGCTGTCCCGTAGGGCAACCCTTTGAAATGGAGAAATGCTAAAATTAAACAATTATAGATTCCCTCTATCAACCTGACTTCCCTTTAGGGTGGGTATATGACACAAGATAAACGTTCAACTCATCTGTGTGTTTCTTCGAAGGCAGTGTATTAAGATTGCTATCTCTGCTAACTCCCCACGCTAGCATGCATGCTATTATCTCATCCCGAAGCCGTGGGCTCTTTCAATTACCTATCTCGTATGTGCTTGCCTTTCTTCATGGTAAGGATCAATACAGAAGTGACTGAGCCGGGCCAAAGTCAATTAAACTCAAAATGTCTATCGCTGAAGTTGAGAAAGGCCAACTATTTAACCTTTACACTGATGCATGGATGTCTTCGCTTAAAAGAACAGCCTCATACATCTTCTTTCACACCTCTTTAAATAGATGCCGTTAATCTTCGTAATTTCCCTGAGCTGAAAACATGTTTACAGTCTATGGAAGTGTTTCCCAAATACTGGTCCTGCAGCCATCCTGCACTGCACAGCTAAATCCGATAACCTTCCAATTACAAACGCAGATACACTTGTCTTTAAGGCGGCCTTCATTACAGCTCGCATTGCTCAGTTCCGTTCCATCTGACTTTGCGGTTCAGGTTAATGTGACTGAATGATCTGTATCTGTTTTCTGTTTCTTGTCTTGAAACAGCCTACATTTAGTCTTGAGTGCATATTTAAACTAAACATAATTTAAATCAACCACAAGGCGCATAAACATCAAACTAAAGGCCCTTTCACACTGAGTAAAATTTGTACGTAAAAACAGATATGATTTTTAACATATTGGAACTTTCACACCTACTGCTCTGTAAACAGGGCTAAACATGTGATAGCGCTCAAAAAAAAAAAAACCTGGGAAATTAGAATACTACATAAGACCAATTTGTACTTTTGGCAGTGTGGGCAGTGTGCCAAGTCCTGCTGGAAAATGAAATCTGCATCTCCATAAAAGTTGTCAGCAGAGGGAAGAAGCATGAAGTGCTGTAGGATTTGGTGGGAAAGCTCTGCACTGACTTTAGACTTGATAGAACACAGTGGATCAACACCAGCAGATGACATGTCTCTCCAAACCATCGCTGACCATCATTAAATTTTACATTTCATTTGGACAATCAAGGGATCAGAGTCTGGAGGAAGAGTGGAGAGACACACGGTCCAAACTGCTTGAGGTCTAGTGTGAAGTTTCTACAATCAGTGATGGTTTGGAGAGACATGTCATCTGCTGGTGTTGATCCACTGTGTTTTATGATATCAAGTCTAAAGTCAGTGCAGTGTTTTCCCACAAAATCTTACAGCACAACTTTTCTTGAGATGTGGATTTCATTTTCCAGCAGGACTTGGCACATTGCCCACACTGTCTAAAGTACCAATTGTATTTTAATCCATAAAATACAAAGCAGTCAAAATAAACATATGAAATCTTCCTTTTTTGTTGTTGTTGTTGTTGTTAGGTTATTGATTGATACAGTAAATTAAAAGGCATGGAAGACATTTTAAACGTTTTGTATCAGAATCTACAGTGTTATCCATCCATTTATGTTCTTATTTTTTTTCCTTCTCCAATCTCTCCTACAGATACTTCCCAGCTCTCAGGGGTGAGCCTGGCCTCTGCTTTCCCGATTGCGTATCCCTCTGACAGCTCCCGTGGTCCCCTTGCCCCATGGGTAGAGATGTGTACATGCCCTCCTGGATTTATGGGACAGTTTTGTGAGCAATGTGCACCGGGCTTCACCAGAGAGACCCCTAACACTGGACCGTTCTCACGCTGTGTGCCTTGTGATTGTAACCAGCATGGCACCTGCCATCCAGAAACAGGTGTGTATATGCATGTGTATGTGTGTGTGAGACATCAAAAAGAAAAGAAATGTATCTCGTTTTCTTTCAAATGTGGACCCACACTTCTGTTCCTCACTCTCATAAGTGCACAATGTATGTTTTAGCTTGGTAGTGGGTACTGAAGGCTACTACAACTAAATGGTTCATGATTGCAACTAATTAACCTAATTTAAAGCATGCATTCACAACACAGTACTCTTTATAGCTGCTGTTTTAAAGTAAGAGCAATGACAGTATATAGAAATGTTATCCAGCTTTGTACCCATATAGCTATTCTGCTGTTTTTAATGGGGAAGAACTAAGATATATACAGATCTGGAAAAATTAAGAGATCACTTCAGTTTCTGAATCAGTTTTTCTGATTTTGCTATTTATAGGTTTATGTTTGAGTAAAATGAACATTAGTTGTTTAATTCTATAAACTACAAACAACATTTATCCCAAATTCCAAATAAAATTATTGTCATTTAGAGCATTTATTTGCAGAAAATGGGAAATGTCTAAAATAACAATAAAAGATGCAGAGCTTTCAGACCTCAAGTAATGCAAAGAAAACAAGTTCATATTCATACAGTTTTAAGAGTTCAGAAATGAAATTAGGTGAAATAACCCTAGTTTTTAATCACAGTTTTCATGCATCGTGGCATGTTCTCCTCCACCAGTCTTACACACTGCTTTTGGATAACTTTATGCCACTCCTGGTGCAAAAAATCAAGCAGTTTAGCTTTGTTTGATGGCTCGCATCATCATAATTTATTCATCATTTATTAAATTCCAGAGCAGGCTTAGGTTTTCAGTTAATTAAGACCAGTTGGACCTGATTTGTACAGGTCTCCAGAAGGCGGTGCTCATAACAGTGCTAAGGAAGGAAAAAAATTGTTCCAAACACAACACGCATTTTTGTTTAAGCTAATGTTTGTAAAGATGTACATTTATTTTTTATATAATAATATCAATAATACCACCTTTACTACTAATAGTAAAATTAATATTATATTAATATGTTAATATAATAATATATTAAACATTTTAGTCACTGATTCGTTTAAATCAGCACATTTTTATAAAAAAATAATATTAAGAGCAGAAGTAGGTATAAAGAGCCAAAATCTCACCGTACACTGTAAATGTATGGCAAACTTATGGCTGGTAGTGTATAACAAACCTTGAAAATAAAAGTACCATATTTTTCACACTATAAGGTGCACCGATTTAAGGATTCAATCCGGTGCACCTTATGTATGAATTTTACCAGTCAGGTTGTAAGAAGCAGTAAAGCCACTACACTTAAGTGCAGAGTTACAGAGGAGTTTCAGTGAAGTTTCTCCAGCACCTGGGTTAAAGCATTAGCATTAGCCACTAACCGCTATGCTGGGCGGCATTTACTAGTGCTAAGCACTGCTAACCGTGGCTAGCGCTGATGATAGCTGCACTAAAATACTAGAAATCTAAGCTTACTGTTAATAAACAGAAGCAGAAATATCTTTATATAGTTCCTTTAATTCGAGGATTTTTCAGACGTCTCTTGTAAATGTCCTAGTCTGTTCATTTTCTTACAGTTGGGCTGTTGTGTGCATGAAAATCTGTCATTTATAATGTACTTAAAATTTGACACCTTATAGAGTCATTATACTCATATTTGTGCACTGTTACAAAAAGAATAAAGATAAATCAGATTTCTTTTCATTGCTGTCAGTTGCGGTGCTTGTTCCAATTCTGAGAAAAAAAGAATTGCAGGATTTCATTATTGAAGCAGATGCTATCTCAGTGCACCCCTCTGAGTTTTAAAGCCTGATGTGCTTTCTTTCAGATTGTAAGTATCATTTGTGTGCATATTTGTGTCCATTTTCTCAGACAAGCTCAGAAAAGGATGCAGCCTATTGTCCTCTGTTGGCTTATTATTCGTCTAAGAGCCCACTCGGGTCTCTCAAGTGCCTTTTCTGTCCCTCATAATTTCCTCTTTTCCTTTGCCACTTACTTTAGACTCACTTTTCACTATTCCACCCAGCATCTTTCATCATTGTATCACCTTTTCTTCCCTCCCCCACTGTTTTTTTCTTTATTCTGACCCATTTAAGAGGCTGACTGCCTGTGCAGAAGAGGCAAAGTTCACTATCACCTCTCTCTCTTTCTCATTAGCCCTGCTACCTAGCCTCTAGCTAATTAACGTTATTACAGACTGCGCTTTGTATGAGTGTGTCACGTGTGTGTTAAAAAGGGAGAGAGGGAATACACATTTCCCATATATTTTATCACATATGGACGACATTTATCACATATGTCGGCCATACAGGTGAGCTTTGTTACACTTCCAGTCGCAGCCAACCTGCCCATATGGAGCTCACACGGGTGGAACATATGCTAAAAGGGTTTCAGGTCACCATGGGCTCTGAGTGGGTTTGTAAATGTGTTGTTCTAGACTGGGATCTAGTTGCGCTTTCCAAATGATCTCCATCATCACTATAGCCACCTTAAAGCCATATACACAGCTCTGGAAAAAAAAAGAAAATTAGAGACCACTTAAAAATGATGAGTTTCTTTGATTTTACCAAATTGAAAACCTCTAGAATATAACCAAAAGGAAGATGGATGATCACAAGCCAACAAACCAAACTGAATTTTAGCACAAGGAGTGGCATAAAGTTATCCAAAAGCAGTGTGTAAGACTGGTGGAGGAGAACATGCCTAGATGCTTAAAAAACAGGATTATTCCACCAAATATTGATTTCTGAACTCTTAAAACTTAAGATGAATATGAATGTGTTTTCTTTGCATTATTTGAGGTCTGAAAGCTCTGCATCTTTTTTTATTTCAGCCATTTCTCATTTTTTGCAAATAAATGCTCTAAAAGACAATATGTTTATTTGGGATTTGTGAATAATGTTATGAATAGTTTATAGAATAAAACAACAATTTTACTCAAACATCTACCTATAAATAGCAAAATCAAAGAAACTGATTCAGAAACTGAAGTGGTCTCTTATTTTTTTCCAGAGCTGTAGGTCCCAGACAACCCAGATGCGGCACATGTTTAACCCTTCCTGGTCCCATCACTAAGGCCACTAACCCCCCAAAAAACTTGGGCGTCTGTTCTTACCCCAGTTCATTAGTGTGAAAAATTGTTTACAGATAATGTTTGGTTAAATGTGGAGGTTAAAATCCATCTTAAACTATAAAAGTAAAATAAGTAAACATATGCGTGCATTATAGTATGTAAGTATATTGTATAACATTATAATATCATGTAATAACATTAGTAGTTGAATGGTAGTTTGTTGGAGTAGAATTATCATTCTTTATTGTTTCAAAGCAGATAGATATTTTTTTTATAAAAAACCCTATAGCCAGGAAGTGTAATTTACGCTTTGAGTCATGACTAAAGGACATACTTTGCACATGCATTTTTGGACTTGTTTGAGAGATACGGAACCAGCCCTAAAAGCACTGGTCTCAGTAATGTAATATTACTTGTTTTTAAAAATATAATAATTGTGTCATGTGGTGTTACACAATTTTTTTATGTCCATTGCCCTGGTTGCTTCACCAAAGTCACAAAGTGCAGATAGCAGTGTTCTGTATCAATGATAAAGGCACTGTTTTCTTAATTACAAGTCTCTCAATGTAGTATCTCAATGATTCTGAGGATGCTATTTTAATAATTAAAATGCAGCATCATTTTTATTTGCGCAATTTAGCTGACACTCTTCTACAGAGCGACTTACAGGGTTATGTATTCCTATTACAGAATCTTGCCAAAGGACTTTTTTTGGTTTAGCACAGCATAGTCACCCAGACTGCGAATTGAACCCCAGTCTCCCACATGGTGTCTCCACACTTGCAGGCAGAGGTGTTATCCACTGCACCTCACCAACCATCCCAATTTATTTAAAACAAATTTTAAATTATTTTACATTAAACAGTTTACATTAAACAGAAAATATATTTAATATCTTCAGTTTCGATCAGTGTTTGTGGTTCCAGCAACTAGAAAAAAAGTGATATTAAGCCATTTTTAGTAACAAGAGGTAACTATGTGTTAGATGTTTCTAATAAAGTGGCCCTTGGCAAATTAAAAGAAGCATCAACTTTAGCTTTAAGTAGCCACAAGGAGCCTTCTGAGTAGCTTTAATGCATCTTGGCCTAAATTCTTCAAGTCTCTGAGGTTGTATTGATGGAGTACAGTTTTTACAAATGGCATTCCCTCATTCTTCCATATGTGGTCCACTGGATTGAGATCTAAAACCATAGAATATGGTTAGCTTAAGCTCTGAGGATTGGGGGCATTGCCATTTCAGAACAGCATCTCTTGAAGAAGTTCACACATTCTTGACCAATGGTGAAGAATCAGTGAACTAGCCAGTAAACCCTTAAGCCCTGTGGATGAGGGTATCACCATTTCACAACAGTATCTTCACCCACTTACAAAAAATATGATTAAGGAATCCTCATCTGACCAGATTACTTTAGTCCACAGTGAGAGCAGTGCCTGTGGTTTCTACCCCACTGAGCTCTTCAAGTATATGTTTTTCTTTGTAATGAGGGCTTTGTGCACTGCAGCCTTACTCCTAATATCCCTCTCTACACTCTGTTCTTGTTACCACATTCTGATCATGCTCTGTCCTGTATTGACATTCTGAGTCACTCAGAGAACATCTGCTCCTCTGCTTTTCCTACATATGGCACTAATGCGTGAGCATCACCTTTACCGAATGCATGCTTTCAACCAGTTTCAGACCTGTTTGGTGTCTGGTGCCTTTCCCCACAGATCTAAATGCATAAATTACTTTGATACCTGTTTCTGTTGTAACAGAGGTAAGTTGAGCTGTTTTTTCATTAAGTCTTTAGGACTGAAGTCCCGGAAATCTTTTAAAGCAGCTCACAGTGCATCCGGAAAGTATTCACAGCGCTTTACTTTTTGCACATTTTGTTACGTTACAGCCTTATTCCAAATTGCATTAAATTTATCTCTTTCCTCAAAAATCTACGATCCGAAGCACACAGCCAAGATCTCAAAGGAGTGGCTTTAGGACCACTCTGTGAATGTCCTGGAGTAGCCCAGCCAGAGCCCAGACTTGAATCCGATGGAACATCAGTGGAGAGATCTGAAAATGGCTGTGCACAGACGTCTCCCATCCAACCTTTGAGGTACTGCAAAGAAGAATGGGCAAAACTGCCTAAAGAGAGGTGTGCCAAGCTTGTGACTGAATGTGTCTGTGTGTCTGTCTGTGTCTGTCTGCCCTGCGATGGATTGGCGGCCTGTCCAGGGTGTATCCTGCCTTCCGCCCGATGCCGGCTGGGATAGGCTCCAGCCCCCCCCCGTGACCCTTAACGGATAAAGCGGTTGACGTAAGGCTGCAACGTAACAAAATGTGGAAAAAGTAAAGCGCTGTGAATACTTCACGGATGCACTGTAAATGTTTTCTTGACTAGGGGAAGCTAGACAACCAGTGTGACCAAGTTCGACCATGCCTGTTGACCAATCATGAGACCAGAATGAACAGCATGACCAAGCTAGTTAGCCATCATGACAGGCAAAACCAAGCTGGACAACCAGACAAATCCGCATGACCATGCTGAATGACTATCATGGCCAACCTAGTTTACTATTAGTTTACCTATATCAAATACATATCCAATTCACGAATTCAAAATTTATGCGTCTCTCTTTTTGCTTTTACGCTGCGGTACATGTTTCTCTCTCGTACCCCCACTCTATCTCTTGGTGCAGCTGTGAAGCTATAGCTGCAAAAACAGCAAAAGCAAACCGCCTAGACTTTTTTAACCTCCTCGACCTGAGCATGAACTTCAGACGCATCCATTTCACCTTTATAAAGCCTCTCAAATACAGCGTTTCTTTTTATTGTCGGTGAAGAAGGAGACGTTCGTACACATATCAAGGTGTGCATGTGAGGCGTTTCAGAGATAGATTTGTTCACTTTAGACACACAGATACAGATCACTTATATTTGTGAGTGTGAACCATAAAAAGAATCAAATCCGATCTAAGCAAAAAATCTGATTTGAGTATAATGTGGCATGCACAATAAGAAAAGTAAGGGTACAATTATGAAGAGTGTACCGTTGAGTACAAAAAAGTACTTATATCGTACTTATGTTTTTTAGAGTGTGTAATGTGAACGTAGCCTTAGCTGGGCAACATAAAGTAGACCTCTCCAGAAGCTTCTGCTTCTCCTTTTTTGTTTCTTCAACTGTTTTATTCCAGTGTTTCCTTTAATTTGTCATTTTGTAATTAAGAATATAGGCTCTATTATGGATTTTTATAATATGTTGCTAGATTCGTTTTATCTTTCTCACGTTCGCTCCTTCTACAAGTGGTGTAAATCAACCTCTCTCAACCACCCCCCCTCCCCCATGTCTACACTCTAAGGACCAATTTTCCATCTCTCTTAATGTGCTACAAATTAAACCTTCATCATTCTCCTTATGAGCGCAATATGTGATTAGTTCGGTACAAGACTTTCACGTTACAAATTAATGTCAGACACGACCCGGTGTGCTTTAAGAGCGAGGGAGAAAATACAGCGAGACGAAGAGGGCGGCACTCATTTATTAAGGTGCTCAGAGTAGTAAAGGAGCAGAGGGGGGAACTAAAGGTCAGGGAAGGTTTGAAAGTAGAGCAGAGATAGGGAACCAAAGAAGGAAGGACACGTAGAAAGAACAGGATGAAAGAAAGCATGAAAGAAAATCTCTCCATCCCAGGAGAGGAAAAAGAGGAGAGGAGGAGCCCGGTCTGATTATTTATTCATGAGCCTGTTTAACTTCAAAGCAGGATTGAAAGTCAGTCGCAACAGGCGCCGTTCAGGGCCATTTAGCCCCTTAAACTCTCCTCAGGTTAGTAAATAAAATTAAGCCTGAGATGAGTCCCTGTTGGAAATGCACTTAGCATACGTGCAGCGCCATTCTTCATTTCACCTCCGTGCTGCAAAATTGAATGTCTTTCAAACTCATTTTGAAGTCACTCATCTAATCGAGTTTCGCTAGGCCTCTGATTGAAGCTAATCTGATCTCGTTTTTTGTCTGTATTGTCAGTTGGAATTTACATTTAGAGTTGGGGTTACAGTTACAATTTTGGGTTAGAGTTAGAAGTTAGAGGTAAAATTTAGGGTTACAGCAAGCAATTAGGGTTAAATTTAAGACATAGATACCTGGTTTTAGACCACAATAATTTATTGTCCTGACAGACAGTTCTGGTGGAAACAGGAGAGTTGAGGTGCACATTAAATTCTGTCGTGATTTGAGCAGCCGTGGTTTTATGTTTTATGGATACAATCCGGGTTAGCACCCGAACATCCCTTTCAGACAGCTTCCTCTTACAGCGTCCACAGTTAATCCTGTTGGATGTGGTTTGTCCTTCTTGGTGGTATGCTGACATTACCCTGGATAGCGTGCATCTTGATACTTGATCACAAAGACTTGCTGTCTTGGTCACAGATGCGTCAGCAAGACATGCACCAACAATTTGTCCTCTTTTGAACTCTGGTATGCCCCCCTTAATGTTGTGTGCATTGCAATATTTTGAGCAAAACTGTGCTCTTACCCTGCTAATTGAACCTTCACACTCTGCTCTTACTGGTGCAATGTGCAGTTAATGAAGATTGGCCACCAGGCTGTTCCAATTTAGCCATGACACCTCCCACCTCCCACACTAAAATGACAGGTGTTTCAGTTTCATTGTCCAACCCCTGTAGATACTTTATTGATCCTAGAGGGATATTCTGGACATCCAGTAGCAGCAGATATGCATAGTACACAAAAGTTACAAAAGAAGGATAAGATGATACATATAAAAATACAATAAAATAAAAATAATATAAAAGATAAAAAATGAGTCTTTAGTGTCTGTGTAATGGAGGTAGTGGAGAAAAACACAGTAAAACAACATTAGAATAAGAATTTAAGGTAGAATTATGATTAGAATGAGGGAGTTAGGGTTAAAGTTAGAATTTAGAGTTAAGGTTAGACTTTAGGGTTAGATTTGTGGTTAGTTTTTCATACATATGACCTCTATGCTTGTTAGTAAAGGGAGAGATTCATTGGTGGCACTGTTTTACCTATTGAAAACAACCTGTCAGCCATGTACTTGAAGAAGAATGCTACATTAAATCATCCTGTCTATTTGTAGACTGTAGCTAGTTGAGTATTCGGTCTGAGTGCATAATGAGATTGACCCTATTAATAAGTAGAATGAGGCAAAAGATCATCCTACTTGTGAATCAATGAATCTTTGAATTAGAAGTTCAATTCACCAAAATAAACCAACTGATTCAGTCAGTAAATCTCGCATCATTGCTGTTTTACTCATCAGCAGAGGCTCTTGTGAAAAGCCTGCAATTTCCATGCATCAACGAAGCCGGGACGTTTTGGCTGGATATTCAAATTATGCTGTAATTGACTATTAATTGGTTAATGGCCGTGGCAGTGAGTGCAGGCTATGTTTGTTTGGTGGAGAAGAACAGGGGAGTGGAGGCTGTGCTCGAGCACAGAGCAGATGATGCTTCATTATTGTGATTTATTAAAAGTTCTCCGGCTCGTGTCATCGCCGTTTGCTCGCCGGCGAAAGACAACAGATTGGAAAATGTTAATATTTGCAGCAGGGAAAACAAAAGAGGTCTCAGCTTTTGCAGAGCGCTGCCGCCGGAGGGCTGATGAAGTCAAACATATGTCCGTCAGATGAATGTACATGCTGTGTGTGTGTGTGTGTGTGTGTGAGTATGTTGGTTTTCATACATCTTAAAGACAAAGCAGAAAGCAATTCTTTTAAAATTGCCTTAGCAATAATGTGTTTTACTTGGAAAAACAGTATATACTATAATATAAGAATAGAATAAATACAAATAAACATCATAGCAGTCCAAAATAATTAATTTCTGGTTTTCACAGCAACATATTCGATACCTTGATTGTCAGAAGAACATTTTAGTTATAGATTTTCTTTGAAGCTATATTTTAGTATCATATTCAAGTAGCAAAAGTAATGTTTGTTGGACTCTGAGTGGTCCAGCAGACCAAGGTACTGCCACTACGATCTGAGAAAAGCCCGTTTGAATCCAAGATTATGCTGTTTGCCATCAGCAGCCGGAGTCAGAGAGAGCATGAACAACTCTCCGCTGTTCAACAGGTCTTTCGGTGCCTGTAGCTTATCTTATTGAATTGTAAAGGTATTGAAGGCTATCCTGTCAGGCTTTGCTGGAAATTTGAAATTACCTCACAACTTACTTATAACTTCAAGTATAAAAATGATGATAATTGAGTAGTTCTTGCCATAATATGGATTAGAACATTAATCAAATAGAGCTATTCACTGTATACCAACCCTACCACCACTCTACATTACAACTGATGCTCTCAAACACATTAAAAGGCAAGAAATTCAAGTCATTGACTCTTGATAAGTGCAGCACAGCTGTTAAATGAAAGCCTGAATTCCAGGTGACTCTACTTTATAAAGCTGACTGAGAAAATTCAGACAAGAAGTGAAAAACTGTCATTTAAGCAACTTTAAAGAATCTAAACATTCTGGTTTGTTTAGCACTTAATTGTTTACTAAATAATCGTATATGTTTAGACTTTTTGACTGGTGTTGTACATGTAGCCTCCTTAGTAATGACTTTAAAATGGGAGAAACTGCCAAAAAAGTGCTAAGGAAGGGGTGCAAGAGGTGCACGAAAAAAAGAAGACACTACAACAAGAAGCATGCATGAAACAATGCAAAAAAAACGTGTGACTGCATGTTTTTTTTCAGCTGTCTGAATTTGTAAAAGAATAGCGAAACTGGAGGGTTCAGAGAGCCTTTGCTTAGTTAGCTAGCCAGTTTGTTTAAGCCAGAGACTGTAAAAAAAAATGGACGTCGTGTCGCCGTTCCCATTCATTCAATGAAAATGAAGCCAAAATATTCCGCCATGTTGGCGATCCTGAAACCAGAGTCTGCGCAGTAGAGACCAGAGGAGGGAGAAACACTGTGGAGAGACAGCCTACTTATTTACATAACCCCGCCCCTGAGGGCTGCCTCGCGGTCACAGACTGCAGAGCGGGGCGGAGCGGAGCTGACGGTCTGTTATTGGTCCCGCTCATAACCAGCCCTTTCACAATAACCACACCTTTTTTGAATAGAGCTGTCATAAAAATTTGACAATATAAGCAGAGGTTACACTAGCTGCTGCATTTAAATAAGGAGGTAGAATTACAGTATATTAGAAAAAAAAAACGTGATTGAAAGTTGTCTGTTTTGCCATTGAAACCTATGGGAATGGGTGGGGTACGCGGTTTTCTGAAACCGAACAGCAGGGGGCGCCCGACCTGTGGTGGCTTCACTTTTGAGAGACGATGCTCTGTCCAGCTATACACAGTCTATGGTTTAAGCTGTTTTCACAGTGAACACATAGATTTTAGTGGGCTGGTCTAGGGTAAAGTCCAGTCCTGTCCTGGTCACGATGCTTACCACCCCCCCATTGACAGTTGACTGGTTGGTAATGACCGTGACCAGCAGCTTCTGGACAGAATTGTCCATGCAAACAGACAAACCACTCTCTCAGAAATCACATCCACATTCACTGCAGGAGACCCCACAGGTATATCCCGCAGCTTTTTATGGACATGGCAAAAATTCATGGGACACAACACTAGTTCCAGTTCCAGGACATTTGCCATATCAGTGTATAAGAAAGAGTTAAATCTATCCATACATTAAATTGGACGGAGAAAGGAGGGAGAGCAGGGTGATTAAGAGGGCAAATGATTAACCAAATGACAAAAGAAACGAAGGAGCTGCAGTGAGGAAAAAAAAAAACAGAGGGTCTTTGTGTTTGTATGGACAAATACATTAAGAGCAGCCAGGCAGTATAGGAGCACACATTTGTCTTCTAAACAAATAGGATGCATTCTTTTTTGTTCTCTCTAATTCTGTTTTTCTCTGTCTTTCCTTTTGTTCCACAAGTGTGCACAATAATTTGATTAGGATCAGTGAACATGAATGAAGCAATTAATTACAAAAAGTGGCATTGCAAGCATAAATGCCGTGTCTACAAACAGCCATCTGCCTCTTTTTTTCCTCAGCAATAGATCTTTGATTTGGTGCAAACCTCCTTACAAAGAACACCAATTGGAATTCTGTCATTAAATGTAACTCCCACAGAGATTTTACACTTTACACCTCCTGATCACCAAATAAAACCAAACCAACTGCTGTACAAAGTGACAGAGTTACAGTAGGCTTCATAAAGTATACACTTTTAACCCTTTAAAGGAGAACTCTGGTGTAAAATGAACTTTTGCTGTAGTAAAAGATGACAAAAAGTACTTACCTTTGATGAATAGCAAACGTCCGTTCTCCCACAGCGTTTAAAGATCCAGAAATTTTAGCAGTTTGTTCAAACACCCTTCAGACTGGGTGACATGGGGCAAAATTTGCCCTGATTAATCGTTTTTTACACCGTTATCCAGCTTAAAGTAGCTCCACACCTCCTTGCTAGAATCCGAAAAGCCCTGACATTTAAAACAAGGCATTAATAACTTAAAAAGTGCACAAGACGCTTATTAAAAACAACTGTTTACAACCCATATCACTTGCTTAAGCTCAGAGCACCGCCATCTTTGTACTGATAATGATATAGACATATATTATGATATAGACTGGACTCTATTGCACACTGTGTAATAGAGGTAATTACTACCTCACTGGTCTTTATTGCACACTTTTTGCACACTGCATAATTTGCACACTGTCTTGTTATTTATTATTCTTTGTCTGTATTGTGTTGTATTGTCTGTCTGCACTTTTGTACTGTTGCACTATTGTTCTGTCTACACTGTGTTTATGTGCACCATGGTCCCTGGAGGAACGTTGTTTCGTTTCACTGTGTACTCTGTATATAGCTGAAATGACAATAAAAACCACTTTGACTTTGACTTTGACTTTGATATACATAGACTCCACAGGCTGCTGTGCGAAGTCTAGGTGTAAATATATATATATATATATATATATATATATATATATATATATATATATATATATATATATATATAAGCTTCTTGTGCACTTTTTAAGTTATCAGTACCTTGTTTTAAATGTCAGGCCTCTTCAGATTCTAGCAAGGAGGTGTGGAGCTACTTTGAGCTGGATAACGGTGGAAAAACTGTGTTTTTATCATGGCAAATTATGCCCCATGTCACCCAGTCTAAAGGTTGTTTGGACAAACTGTGAAAATTTCTGGATCTTAGAACACTGTGGGAGAACGGAGGTGTGCTATTCATCAAAGATAAGAACTTTTTATCATGTTTCACTACAGCAAAAGTTCATTTTACACCGGAGTTCTCCTTTAATACAGGAAAAAAATAACTATGTCTACCTATTCTATCCATCCAATACTATGTTTTCCCAGTGCTGCTATTGTGTGCATGTATGTGTATATCTCCCATTTAGAAAATAAAAAAGCAAACATATAAAGTCCCAATTAAATGTTTAGACACACCTCTTTGAATTCATGGTGTTTTCTTTCATTTTATGATGTTTTACATTGTGAACTTAATATTAAAGACATTAAAGCTAAACAGGAACACAATTATTTTGTGTATCCGCTGGCCTATAAAGCCAAAAATGAAACAGGTCCTTCCTACTTGATGGCAATGGTCAAAGCCAGATCAGTACCAAGAGCTCTTAGAGCTTCCAGTATGGCTCGGCTCGACCCTCCATCCCTCAAAACCAACAGAAAACAAACATCCTCACTCTTCTCTGTTCTAGAGTACCAAGGTGGTGGAATGAACTTCCACTTGGTTTTAGAACAGCAGAGTCACTCGCTGTCTTTAAACACTCTCTGAAGGCTCATCTTTTTTTAAACGAATCTTAAAAAAAAAAAAAAATCTAAACATTATCAAAGCTTAGTGTATCTCTTGATCCTAGTCTCTACAAACTAAGCAGATAAGGGCGTCTGCTAAATACCTTAAATGTAAATGTATTTTGTGAACAAAAAGTGATAACTAACCAGAAGTCCTGAGACATTTCAGTTGGTGCCTTTTTGGTATCAAGTTTTGGTAGTCATGGCAAAAAACATTCCAGGAAAGGCATAATTTGGGACGTGCTGCAGACAAATCAGATAGTTCAACCCACCTTCCTCTCTGTTCAGTTTGGCCATAGCAGAAAACTGCCTACCCACACTTATTCACTTCTGCTAAATTCAGAAATACGTCAGCGTACACTTAAGCAAAACCACAAACCGCAAGTTCAGGACAAGCCCCTCGCCTCTGTAAACTACGACTTTGATCCCTGTAATGGCGTAGTCATTTATGTACAGTGTAAAGGGCATGGTAATATCCAGTAGAAATGCTTTCCTTTTCATCACTTTTCCTCCTATAGCTGCTGACGGGCTTTTTCAGACCCGAGGGTCTTAACAAAGCAGGTAAAGAGAGATGAAAGGAAGGGAGCAAGAGGGAGAGAGAAATGAGAGGAGCTGTAATAAGACAGCTGCAGCCATCTGCTTCTCCGGGCATACAATGTCTGCAGACTATTCCTAAGGTTAGATTTAAAGCCCACATCAAAGTAGAAACACACACACACGTTTGTATTCCCTTCTTAGTGGCATAATTTTTTTCCGGTAGACAACTCCATTGTTGTCCTTAAATACTGATTTAGTTATTAATAAACTAATGAGCATATACATACTTTATTGTTTAGTTGTTTTTCTTGTACACTAGATAACTTACATGTACTCACAGTACTGATATGTTGATTTGAGTTTTCCCATAATCCTGACAAAGTTTGGTCCCAATATAGAGCTAAATACAGGGTCACACAGCTGATGATGAGTGTGATACTTTGAGGCTTATCTGCTACACTCTAAAATTAGCATTAAAAATATTATATTGTGTTGCTTGTTTGTTACTACGCTAACATAACAGTTTCCATTGGTGCTGTCAACTCGCAACTAATGCATTAACCATTTCAGAGCTGAGTTATCTCCAGTGATGGGGAAAAATGTAAGAAGAAAAGAAGAAGAATATTCTATTATAAAATGTAGTTGTGTAGCAAATCAATTAACTATTTTCTTTTTCAGATTGCAAGCCTGTGTGTAATATTTTATATTTCATATTAACTATTTTATTACATGAATCAGCCCTTAACAGTAAATACATGGTTAAAAGTGTTCTAAATCACATTAAATTACTAAAAATATAAAAAAAAATAGTAATAATAGCTGTTACATTCCTGCAATGGCTCTTGTACTAACCTACTCTTTGCCCTGTGTTTTTCCAGTGCAGTGGGCGGGGCTAAGTTACTGTTTCATTGGTTTATAAACTTGTTAATTGGCTGGTTCATGGTCTATTCTGATGGACAACAGCTTTTAAATAGTGTTAATAGTGTTATGTGCAACAAAACATCTAAAAAATACATGATATCCGTTGTAATGGATGCAGGGGACATGACACACTTCAAGTATTTAGTATAATTCACAAGATGTATTTTCACTCTAACAAATCTGAAAAGTTTTACAGTTGTCAGTGAAACGGAATTAAAAGAATAAGCTAAATGTAATTTTCTTAAGTAAGTGCAGCGCCATCTTGTCCCAGCGCTGAAAGTGACGCCACGAGGTTGGTTCCCGAACGCCTCCATAACATAATCTATTTATTAGTCTACAGTAACTTAGTTCCTCAATAGATAATAAAATCCAAACCAAAAATCGTTGTAAAGCGCGGGGGGGTGGGGGGGATAAATAAGCTGCAGTCCGAGGCTTTTTTCCTCCGTTTTAATTTTTCCTCTGAACAACTGGGATGTACAGACCGTCCGACTGGAGGTACTGTAACAGCAGTAGCTGTGAGCCGCACGGAACGAGCCAAACAACGCGCTCACCCAGCAGACCAGCGAGAGCTAATTTACAGAACGTCTAGATAAGCAGACAGTTAAAATATAACATAGCTAGCGTTAGCTACTTATCTAGCTATCTTACCATAGCTAGCCAACACTAGCTAACTTGCTAACGCTAACTAGATGAAGCTAAGTACCCAGTAAGCTTTCTAACTTCTAAACTGAACGGTTTATCAACCAAACAGCGCCTTGGTGTTTCAATATCCACTTAAATCATGTACGTTTCATTCAGTCTTAATGAACTCTGGACTTTACATGCTAACTAGCTAAATGTATATAAACTAGCTGGTTAACTGGTTGGCAGTACCTGCTGTGGAAGCGCTGCAGGGTTTCTGCACGGCTCCACTTAGAGAGAGAATAGACACCTCCAAAACGTCTCTCTCTCAGAAAAGCATCTGAAAAGTTCTGCTCAGGTTTCTACAGGAAAGATCTCTGAGTAAATGGTCCACGTTAGCCTAGTTCAGCTTCGTCTTCATCCATAATTTCCACAAACAATAAGCTCTTTTCCGCTCGCTATATGCGTTGGCTCTTCAACCAACCAACCTCGTGACGTCACCAGTGCTGCACGGGCAACATGGCGGCGCCCTAGCTCAAACGTAACAAACATAAATATATTATAATTTAGTGTGTAAACATTTAAATAAAAATTTCCCCCCAAATAAATTCCATTATATTTAATCCATTAGAAAACTTGTACAAACTGAAATGTTTCATGTCCCCTTTAATGCACACAATTAATACATATACTTTAATGTGTTGATAGTCGTCTTCAGATTTACCTGTGTTAATATTTGCTTTAAATCTTAATCTGAAACTAACTCTCTCTCTCTCTGCTCTGTAGAAGTTGCTCTGTGGTTCAGGTTATGCTGTGTTGATATTTTTACACAAATTAATAATTTCTCCACGTTTTTACAGAGCTAGTGATATATTAGCACTTCTATTTAGCACTGTAATTAAAGCATCACTTCTGTTGACTTTAGATTTACCTGTGTTAATATTTGCTTTAAATCTTTATCCGAAACTAACTCCCTCTCTCTCTCTCTCTCTCTCTCTCTCTCTCTCTCTCTCTCTTTCTTACTCTCTCTGCTCTGTAGTTGTTCAGAGCTGCAGGTTATGCTGTGTTAGCATTTACTTCCTCCAGAAAAGTCTCTGTGTCTGAGCTTTGTCGTATTCGATGCTAACACTCTCTCTGAAACCCTGAAACCTTTACGAGAGCATGGGTCACACCTCTCTGGGTGGGTACATATACATTTAGCCTCATGACATTTATCTGACAGGCTTACCCAGAGCGACTTCCGAGGTTACTTGTATGGTGGTAAAGAGGTAGGCCAATATAGACCCAATACAGTTATCCACAATTGAACCCCAGTCTCCCACATGGAATCGTAGCTTGCTGGCGGGTAGTGGTGTTATCCGTTGTGCTAACACAGGTACCTACAGCTCAAAAATGATGAGATTCTTTGATTTTGCCTGATGAAAACTTGTGGAATATAATCAAGAAGAAGATAGATGATGAATACAAGCCATCAAACCAAGCTAAACTGCTTGAATTTTTGCACCAGGAGTGGCATAATGTTATCCAAAAGCAGTGTGTAAGACTGGTGGAGGAGAACATGTCAAGATGCATGAAAACTGTGATTAAAAAACAGGGTTATTAAACCAAATATTGATTTCTGAACTCTTAAAACTTTATGAGTATGAACTTGTTTTCTTTGCATTATTTGCGGTCTGAAAGCTCTGTACTTTTTTTGTTATTTCAGCCATTTCTCATTTTCTGCAAATAAATGCTCTAAATAACAACAATGTTTATTTTACTCAAACATATACCTATAAATAGCAAAATCAGAGAAACTGATTCAGAAACTAAAGTGGTCTCTTATTTTTTTCCAGAGCTGTATAAGATACTGTAACATAACTTAAATAGTATACATTACACATATAAAGTGATATAGATTTAGATACAGTGTTTAAACAACAGCAGTTATATGCTATAATAACAGCTTATGGGTAATTTTGTTTTATACTAACATACTGTCAAGCAGAATGGCATTATGGCATTATCAAGAATTTCTCATTATGGAATGGCACTATGTAACTTTGTTGGAACTGCACCAGTCTGTATTCTTCTTTAACTTCTAATAGTTCTGCATCTCTTTTAACAATCTGTCAACAAAGCTATGCTTATAGCTGTACGTTATTTGGGGCTCAGTGTGCAGTGTTGTGTAAGTGATTTACTCTCCCTAGTGGGACTGCAACGATTAGTCGATATAACTGACAATGTCAAAATGTTCAATGTCAATATCAAAACCTGGCCCTGTTCCGTGTCTGTTTTGTTCAGTCTCTGTGTTTTTACTGCCCTCCTGTTTGTTTATCTCCTCAGTGTGCTCTGCTGTGTGTTCTTCTGTGTCTCCACCCATGTCTAGTCCCTTTACCTGTGTTTTATATGTAGCTCCGCCCCCACATTACCTTTCCCCAAGTGTTCCCTGTTTTCTTTCCCGTGTATGTCCCGTTTGTGTATTTATAGCCCTGTGTTTCCTGTTTCCTTTGTCGGTTCTTGCACATGTTTACGTCAGTTCAGGTAGTGTATGTTTTCTATGTGTACCCAGAGTTTCTGTTTTTGGCCTATTGATTGTTTGCTTTGTTAATTAGTTGCACTACCAAAGTACTGAGGACAGAAACACAATAGGCTCACGCGCACCATAGACTGTGTATAGCTGGACAGAGAATCGTCTCTCAAAAGTGAAGCCACCACAGGTCGGGCGCCCCCTGCTGTTCGGTTTCAGAAAGCTGTGTAACCTCACCCATTCCCATAGGTCCCATATATCCCCACAGAACTCATTTTTTAAAAGGTTATTCAGCTCTATTCAAAAAAGGTGTGGTTATTGTAAAAGGGCTGGTTATGGGCGGGACCAATAACAGACCATCAGCTCCACTCCGCTCCGCAGTCTGTGACCTCGAGGCAACCCTCAGGGGCGGGGTTATTTAAATGTGTAGGCGGTCTCTCCACAGTCTTACTCCCTCTTCTGGTCTCTACTGTGCAGACTCGGGTATCAGGATCGCCAACATGGCGGAAGATTTTGGCTCCATTTTCATTAAATGAATGGGTCCATCCTTTTTTACAGTCTCTGACTTGCACAGGTTATACTTAACTCGGCCTGTGTCTCCAAAATATCCAAACATAACAGGTTGCACATCTCCTCACTAAATAGCAGCACTTTCCACATTTAAAGTTCAATGTTCTGGACTTTTGAACAGCATTTAAATTCCATCGTTTTGAAGGAGCCATACCCACAGCAAGCAGAGATAGAGGGCATGGCAGAAATAATCACTGACTATTCGACTAATCAGTAAAATAATGGTCAGATTATTCGATTATTAAAATAATCATTAGTTGCAGCCCTACTACCCACTTGTTGACGGAGCCCAGGAGCAAAAAATACGAACTCTTACATAACGCTGCATTACAGTTCACCAAAATTACAACAAAGTACGAGACACAAAATATGTAAAATATGAGTCCAGAAGTCAACGATGGAAATTTTCATTATTTTTTACATTTGTAACATTCGGCTTCTAAAATCTCAGCATGATTAGACCTCCAGAAGTACAGCGTCTCTGCTGTAATCCACTAATGAGATGAATAAACTGTAGCTGCTTTGCTAATTAATATTCTAATAGCCATTACCGCATTTCACGGGTGGGTGTGTTCCAGCTGAAGTCACTCAACTAGCCATCTGCATCCCCATTAAAAAGAATATATATTCTAATGAGCCCTCTAATCTAGGCCCTATTCTAATGAGTATTCTAATGAGATCCTCCCGCTTGTGGCAGATAGGCAGGGTGGAAAAATGCCCTTTCCCGAAGAATGAAATAAAGGACAGTGACGAGACCACCGAGTAGTTCCCTCTTACACTTTTTTCTCTCTTTCTCTTTCTTCTTGCTCAAAGGGTGCTGGAAGAAAAAAAAAAATCGAGCGCTTTCAGAGGTGCTGACATTTAGCCATGCAAAAAAGCAGTGAATAATTCAGAGAGATGTACAAATGTCAGGAAGGAGCCGAGCAAAAGGAGAGAGAATAAACTCCACCCGAAGAGAGTCGAGAGTGAAAATAAAGGGGCTTCAGACACTGACATGGTAATCAGTGATACATTGGGGCCTCAGACACTGATATGACATACGGATCCTGTTTTCATACATTTTTGAGGGTTCTGGGGCCAGATTCATGAAAGCTTTCCAAAGAAAAAAACACGCAGAAAGATCTTAGAACTCCGGAAAAGACTTCTCAGACTTGTCTAGAGGATTTGACCTCATGGGAAAACCACTACTGTATTGAAGGGTATTCAGACTGTCAGCAGCTTGAGGGACTGAAGACATCAGGTGCTGCCATATGTCTGAAATACATACTAACTTCTATGTACATCTTGGAAAAAGTTAGGTAGAAAACCCTTAATAGTGCACATAATGAGTATTTTAAGGTATTCTTTAATGTATAAATGATCTGCATTTGACTTCGAGGCACTTTTTGTAGTAAAACAAAGTAAAGGAGGACTGTTTTGGCAACTAGTGTTGCCAGTACTGGACTTTTCAGACAGTATTATATCAGCAACCAGAGTGTAGACATCGCAAAGCAGTTACTAATGCTCGTGCACAGTGTGGGATTATTTCTTGTTTAAACAAAAACCAGTAAACAGGCCTGCTGCAAAATCTGTTATGCCAGTTTTTTTTGAGAGCAGGAACAACCAGCAGAAACTCCAATACAAACGATTAAAGCAAAACCATGCCAAAAAACGCAAGTAATGTTTAATAAATAATAAAACCTAGTTTTAATTAATAATTAGTTGAGATGATACTTAAAGGATCAATCAGTATGAAATAAGAGTGTAAATGGCTACATCAGTCCAATTTCAAAAAACACTGGAGAGAGTTGTCTGCCCAACCCACAGATGCGAAGCTCACTCGGGTTGCCAGACTATAGACACTGAATCTACACAAGTGAGTAGATGATGAGTTCAATAACTTCTAGCATGGCAAGCAACTTTATAAACCAGCTCATGTGGATTTTATATAACTTTGTCTGCAGTTAGAGAGCTAGCATTATGCACCACTTCCTTATTCAGCCTGATCCCAGTACTATACTGTTTAGTTTTAGCAGATAATGTACACATCTAATTCGTATTTAGCCTACTGTTTTACTTTAATCTCAGTTTTTTAAGGCAAATTGGGAAATCATCATAACTTTTCAAGGGCAAATTGGAGACCAATTACCTTTTTAGTCCTTGGACCATAATATCAATTAATACAATCTCGCTCACTACTGCACCTACATAGAGCTTGTTCACAAGGTCTATGCACAGAGTCATGCTGGTCACTGTGATCCACCAATTTTGTCATGCTGCCTTTGCCATTCAACCAGCATGGTCATGTTGGTCAACCTGCTTGGCGATGCCTGTCAGGCTGGTTGACCTGCTTGGTTAGTCAATTGGGATCAATTATATAATCTCAAATATCTTAAATATAAGACGATTGACATTGCAACCATTGTATTTTCCTGCTGGTATTGAGTAATGAGTAGTAAGATTGTTTTTTTTTTCCAAGAAAGTAAAGAAATCATTGCAGTTTGCACCATTGCAGTGTGCATCATTGTAGTTTATGACAATAAATTAGTTGTTATTTCATTGATTAAATAAAGAATTCAGCTTTTGTTGAGGCCTTCACAATACCCAGATTTAAATAGCACAGTGATCTTCGTAAGTAATGTTGGGTTATGTAGGGAAATATTGTGGGGGAAAAAAGAAAATGAGACCAGTACATGAGGTCAAGCGTGAGTGGGAAGCCGTTCTTGTCTTCAGAGTGCAGGTGTGGCTGCAGGTTTTCGTTCCAGCCGAGCAGAAGCACATGTGATCAGCTCTTGTCTTTGGACTGAGGCAAACTGAATGAACAAGTGGAATCAGATGTGCTGCAGCTTGATCGTAATAAAAGCCTGCAGCCCTTTGTGGATAAAAAGTAGACCAAAGAATTTACACTTTAATTTACACTCACAGGCCAAATAGGACTGTCATGATATCAGCTGGCCTTGGAAATAAATAGATTTCTGCACATTTATGTTCAGTATTAGACCTGTTTTTGTGACAACGGAGACTGAGGTCTGTCAAAAGACTGATAGTTAAAGGATTTAGAGAGACACTGATGCATTATCTTTCCCTTTCGTGATTACGGCACACCAACTCTGCAGTCTTACCTTCAACAAGAGTGACAGGTTATAATAAAGAAGTCACTTTTTGGCTTTTCAAGGCAGTAAATGACTTTCAAATGCAAAATCTTTGTACAGGAAGCAACAAAAATGAGGTTTGTCGAGCACAGACACTGAGTCATCCAGTCAAAAGTATGTGTGTGTTCCTGTGTGTGTGTGTGTGTGTTTGTGTAGTATCTGCGTCAATAAATGCCACATATGTCTCACATTATTGTTACAGTAACCAAAGCCAAAATCATATGGCAGCCAGCTCACCATTTATTTCAGTTAAGGGTTCAAATCTCTCTCTTTATTGCCATCTTTCCCTCTCTTCAACTCTTATTCTCAAACTACCTTGAGAATGAGAAATAAAAAAACATGGTAATTTCTACCCTCACCTTTCTCTCTTTATTTTAATTCTACCTACTTTCATGCTAGCTTGGTTATGCTGGTCATGCTGGTCAGGTAGCGTGCAATTGCTGGTTGACCATCTTGGTGATGATGGTAATAATTAATACAGGTCATAATTTTTATCTAGTTTGTTTAGGATTATCATGCTTGTAGACCAACTTAACCATTAAACTATAAAAATATAAGCTGGAGTGATTAATTCCAAAAATATGATGATTAGCATTCCCTTTTAAATGAATGCTAATCACCAGTGTATTTCTCTTAATTTAGTATCTCTCTATCGATCAATTTAGTTCATATATCTCTCTCTCTCTAAATTCAGTTCAAACTCTCTCTTTTAATTAAGTTCAGATCTCTCTCTCAATTCAGGTCAGATATCTCTCACTCTCTCTCAATTCAGTTCAGATCTCTCTCTCTCAATTCAGTTCAGATCACTCTTTCAATTCATTTCAGATATCTCTCTCTCAATTCAGTTCAGATCGCTGTCTTTCAATTCAGTTCAGATATCTCTCTCTCTCAGTTCAGTTCAGATCTCTCTCTCAATTCAGGTCAGATATCTCTCACTCTCTCTCAATTCAGTTCAGATCTCTCTCTCTCTCTCTCTCTCTATCAATTCAGTTCAGATATCTCTCTCTCAATTCAGTTCAGATATCTCTCTCTCTCAGTTCAGTTCAGATGTCTCTCTCTTAATTCAGTTCAGATATCTCTCTCAATTCAGTTCAAATATCTCTCTCAATTCAGTTCAAAACTCTCTCTTTTAATTAAGTTCAGATCTTTCTCTCTCAATTCAGTTCAGACATCTCTCTTAATTCAGTTCAGTTCAGATATATATCTCTCAATTCACTTCAGATCTTTCTCTCAATTCAGTTCAAATCTCTCTCACTCTCTCTCAATTCAGTTAAGATATCTCTCTCTCAATTCAGTTCAGATTGCTCTCTTTCAATTCAGTACAGATCTCTCTCTCTCTCTCAATTCAGTTCAGATATCTCTTTCAGTTCAGTTCAGATATCTCTCTCAATTCATTTCAGATATCTCTCTCTCAATTCAGTTCAGACATCTCTCTTAATTCAGTTCAGTTCAGATATATCTCTCTCAATTCACTTCAGATCTTTCTCTCTCAATTCAGTTCAGACATATCTCTTGAATCAGTTCAGTTCAGATATATCTCTCTCAATTCACTTCAGGTCTGTCTCTCTCTCAATTCACTTCAGATCTCTCTCTACATTCAGCTCAGATCTCTCTCTCAATTCAGTTCAAATCTCTCTCCCTCTCTGAAGTCAGTTCAGATCACTCTCCAGATATCTCCCTTTCTCTCTCAATTCAACTGTTATCTTTCTCTTTCTCTCTCTCAATTCAGTTCAGATCACTCTCTCTTTCTCTATTTTAATTTAGTTCAGATCTCTCTCTATTCAGTTCTGAACTCTCTCTCTCAATTAAGTTCAGATCTCCCTCTTAATTCAGTTCAGATCTCGCTCTTAATTCAGTTCAGATCTATCGTTCTCAATTCAGTTCAGACATCTCTCTGTATATTTCAATTCAACTGAGATCTCTCTGTTCAGTTTAGATCTCTGTATCTCTTTTCAGATTTCTGTTCAGATCTCTCACTCACTCTTCTTACCTTTTTTCTCACAACCTCTCATTCTCAAACTACCTTAAAATAAAATGAAAACTTCTCTCTCTTCTTTTTGATACTACAGTACCTTCATTCTAATTAGTTAACTTCGCTGAGGTGATGTGTGCTGTACATAAGCACATAATTAGTTGCAGATTAATGCTGAATTACTTTGAAGCCACTTTTATTCTGCTTCACTGACTTGAAAAGAGAGTATTTTCACTTATTAAAGTCTTCAGAGATAAAAGTAATTTGAAAGACATGGCCTTGTCTCCCTCACTTCCATGTAAATGACAAGTTTTATATGTATAATTAACTTTTCTGTATTGGCTCTACTGTCTTCTGTTGTGAACAAAATGACATAGTCACTTAAATAGAACTGTGATGTCCAAGTTAGCAATGTTTTGTTTGTGTTGCTGTATTGTCCCATGAGATAAACTAGGCAACTCAAAGTATTACAATGTTTATTACAGTCCTTATTTACAGTCCAGTTTATTACAGTGCATTAAGGATGACTTTTATGACTTATGAAGCCTACCTTGTCATGTGTTATTCTCAGATTTTAGATGGATGAGTAATGGGGCATGGAAGAGATGGGGTGGACTAATATGGTATTGAGTACATGGGGTGGAGTAATGGTATGTTGAGTAGATGTGGTACAGTAGTGGGATGTTGAGGATACAGGGGTTGAGTAATGGGATGTTGAGGAGATGGGGTACAGTATTGGGATGTTGAGGAGATGGGGTACAGTATTGGGATGTTGAGGAGATGGGGTTCAGTATTGGAATGTTGAGGAGACAGGGGTTGAGTAATGGGATGTTGAGGAGATGGGGTTAAGTAATAGGATGTTGAGGATACAGGGGTTGAGTAATAGGATGTTGAGGAGATGGGTTAAAGTAATGGGATGTTGAGGAAATTGGGTACAGTAATGGGATGTTGAGGAGATGGGGCAAAGTAATGGGATGTTGAGGAGATGGGGTACAGTATTGGGATGTTGAGGAGATGGGGTACAGTACTGGGATGTTGAGGAGATGGGGTACAGTAATGGGATGTTGAGGAGATGTGGTAAAATAATGGGATGTTGAGGAGATGGGGTACAGTAATGGGATGTTGAGGAGATGTGGTAAATTTATGGGATGTTGAGGATACAGGGGTTGAGTAATAGGATGTTGAGGAGACGGGGTACAGTAATGGGATGTTGAGGAGATGGGGTTCACTAATGGAATGTTGAGGAGATGAGGTAAAGTAATGGGATCTTAAAGAGATGGGGTTCAGTAATGGGATGTTGAGGAGATGGGGTTCAGTAATGGGATGTTGAGGGGATGGGGTAAAGTAATGGGATGTTGAGAAGATGGGGTAAGTAATGGGATGTCGAGGAGATGGGGTTAAGTAATGGGATGTTGAGAAGATGTTATTGAGGGTATATGGGGAATAATGGTGCATTGATGAGATGGGATGTTGAGGAGATGGGGTAGAGTAATAGGATGTTGAGTAGATGTGGTACTTTAATGGGATGTTGAGGATACAGGGGTTGAGTAATGGGATGTTGAGGAGATGTGGTAAATTAATGGGATGTTGAGGATACAGGGGTTGAGTAATAGGATGTTAAGGAGATGGAGAAAAGTAATGGGATGTTGAGGAGATGGGGTAAAGTAATGGGATGTTGAGAAGATGTGGTAAAGTAATGGGATGTTGAGGAGATGGGGTACAGTAATGGGATGTTGAGGAGATGTGGTAAAATAATGGGATGTTAAGAAGATGTGGTAAAATAATGGGATGTTGAGGAGATGTGATGTAAAAATAAAGGCTGGAAATTAATGTTTCCCTCAATTTTAATCTGCTCCTGTGATTTATCTGGCTTGGTGGGAAAGTTCCAGTCTGCACACATGTACTGAGTTATTTAATGTATTGCCCTGGGTGTTGTGTAGCTTTGCTCTGTTGAACACACACACACACACACATACACATACACATCTACACACTGAGGGAGGCCTCCCAAAGACTGAAAATCAAATGCCTCTTAAATCTAATTTAGCTGAACAAATAAACCGGAATAGTGGGAGACAGGCTAGCAAGTAATGGGATGTTGAGGAAATTGGGTACAGTAATGGGATGTTGAGGAGATGGGGTACAGTATTGGGATGTTGAGGAGATGGGGTACAGTACTGGGATGTTGAGGATACAGGGGTTGAGTAATGGGATGTTGAGGAGATGTGGTAAATTAATGGGATGTTGAGGATACAGGGGTTGAGTAATAGGATGTTAAGGAGATGGAGAAAAGTAATGGGATGTTTAGGAAATTGGGTACAGTAATGGGATGTTGAGGAGATGGGGTAAAGTAATGGGATGTTGAGGAGATGTGGTAAAGTAATGGGATGTTGAGGAGATGGGGTACAGTAATGGGATGTTGAGGAGATGTGGTAAAATAATGGGATGTTGAGGAGATGTGGTACAGTAATGGGATGTTGATGAGACCGGGGTAAAATAATGGGATGTGGAGGAGATGTGGTACAGTAGTGGGATGTTGAGGAGACCGGGGTTAAATAATGGGATGTGGAGGAGATGTGGTACAGTAATGGGATGTTGAGGAGATGTGGTACAGTAATGGGATGTTGAGGAGAAGTGGGAAAGTAATGGGATGTTGAGGAGATGTGGTAAAATAATGGGATGTTGAGGAGATGTGGTAAAGTAATGGGATGTTGAGGAGATGGGGTACAGTAATGGGATGTTGAGGAGATGTGGTAAATTTATGGGATGTTGAGGATACAGGGGTTGAGTAATAGGATGTTGAGGAGATGGGGTAAAGTAATGGGATCTAGATGAGATGGGGTTCAGTAATGGAATGTTGAGGAGATGAGGTAAAGTAATGGGATGTTGAGGAGATGGGGTTCAGTAATGGGATGTTGAGGAGATGTGGTAAAATAATGGGATGTTAAGAAGATGTGGTAAAATAATGGGATGTGAGGAGATGTGGTAAAGTAATGGGATGTTGAGGAGATGGGGTTCAGTAATGAGATGTTGAGGAGATGAGGTAAAGTAATGGAATGTTGAGGAGATGAGGTAAAGTAATGGGATCTTAAAGAGATGGGGTTCAGTAATGGGATGTTGAGGAGATGGGGTTCAGTAATGGGATGTTGAGGAGATGGGGTAAAGTAATGGGATGTTGAGAAGATGGGGTAAAGTAATGGGATGTTGAGAAGATGGGGTAAGTAATGGGATGTCGAGGAGATGGGGTTAAGTAATGGGATGTTGAGAAGATGTTATTGAGGGTATATGGGGAATAATGGTGCATTGATGAGATGGGATGTTGAGGAGATGGGGTAGAGTAATAGGATGTTGAGTAGATGTGGTACTTTAATGGGATGTTGAGGATACAGGGGTTGAGTAATGGGATGTTGAGGAGATGTGGTAAATTAATGGGATGTTGAGGATACAGGGGTTGAGTAATAGGATGTTAAGGAGATGGAGAAAAGTAATGGGATGTTGAGGAAATTGGGTACAGTAATGGGATGTTGAGGAGATGGGGTAAAGTAATGGGATGTTGAGGAGATGTGGTAAAGTAATGGGATGTTGAGGAGATGGGGTACAGTAATGGGATGTTGAGGAGATGTGGTAAAATAATGGGATGTTGAGGAGATGTGGTACAGTAATGGGATGTTGATGAGACCGGGGTAAAATAATGGGATGTGGAGGAGATGTGGTACAGTAGTGGGATGTTGAGGAGACCGGGGTTAAATAATGGGATGTGGAGGAGATGTGGTACAGTAATGGGATGTTGAGGAGATGTGGTACAGTAATGGGATGTTGAGGAGAAGTGGGAAAGTAATGGGATGTTGAGGAGATGTGGTAAAATAATGGGATGTTGAGGAGATGTGGTAAAGTAATGGGATGTTGAGGAGATGGGGTACAGTAATGGGATGTTGAGGAGATGTGGTAAATTTATGGGATGTTGAGGATACAGGGGTTGAGTAATAGGATGTTGAGGAGATGGGGTAAAGTAATGGGATCTAGATGAGATGGGGTTCAGTAATGGAATGTTGAGGAGATGAGGTAAAGTAATGGGATGTTGAGGAGATGGGGTTCAGTAATGGGATGTTGAGGAGATGTGGTAAAATAATGGGATGTTAAGAAGATGTGGTAAAATAATGGGATGTGAGGAGATGTGGTAAAGTAATGGGATGTTGAGGAGATGGGGTTCAGTAATGAGATGTTGAGGAGATGAGGTAAAGTAATGGAATGTTGAGGAGATGAGGTAAAGTAATGGGATCTTAAAGAGATGGGGTTCAGTAATGGGATGTTGAGGAGATGGGGTTCAGTAATGGGATGTTGAGGAGATGGGGTAAAGTAATGGGATGTTGAGAAGATGGGGTAAAGTAATGGGATGTTGAGAAGATGGGGTAAGTAATGGGATGTCGAGGAGATGGGGTTAAGTAATGGGATGTTGAGAAGATGTTATTGAGGGTATATGGGGAATAATGGTGCATTGATGAGATGGGATGTTGAGGAGATGGGGTAGAGTAATAGGATGTTGAGTAGATGTGGTACTTTAATGGGATGTTGAGGATACAGGGGTTGAGTAATGGGATGTTGAGGAGATGTGGTAAATTAATGGGATGTTGAGGATACAGGGGTTGAGTAATAGGATGTTAAGGAGATGGAGAAAAGTAATGGGATGTTGAGGAAATTGGGTACAGTAATGGGATGTTGAGGAGATGGGGTAAAGTAATGGGATGTTGAGAAGATGTGGTAAAGTAATGGGATATTGAGAAGATGTGGTAAAGTAATGGGATATTGAGAAGATGTGGTAAAGTAATGGGATATTGAGAAGATGTGGTACAGTAATGGTATGTTGAGGAGATGTGGTAAAGTAATGGGATGTTGAGAAGATGTGGTAAAGTAATGGGATATTGAGAAGATGTGGTACAGTAATGGTATGTTGAGGAGATGTGGTAAAGTAATGGGATGTTGAGGAGATGGGGTACAGTAATGGGATGTTGAGGAGATGTGGTAAAATAATGGGATGTTAAGAAGATGTGGTAAAATAATGGGATGTTGAGGAGATGTGGTACAGTAATGGGATGTTGAGGAGATGTGGTACAGTAATGGGATGTTGAGAAGATGTGGTAAAGTAATGGGATGTTGAGGAGATGGGGTACAGTAATGGGATGTTGAGGAGATGTGGTAAAATAACGGGATGTTAAGAAGATGTGGTACAGTAATGGTATGTTGAGGAGATGTGGTAAAGTAATGGGATGTTGAGGAGATGGGGTACAGTAATGGGATGTTGAGGAGATGTGGTAAAATAATGGGATGTTAAGAAGATGTGGTAAAATAATGGGATGTTGAGGAGATGTGGTACAGTAATGGGATGTTGAGGAGATGTGGTACAGTAATGGGATGTTGAGAAGATGTGGTAAAGTAATGGGATGTTGAGGAGATGGGGTACAGTAATGGGATGTTGAGGAGATGTGGTAAAGTAATGGGATATTGAGAAGATGTGGTACAGTAATGGTATGTTGAGGAGATGTGGTAAAGTAATGGGATGTTGAGAAGATGTGGTAAAGTAATGGGATATTGAGAAGATGTGGTACAGTAATGGTATGTTGAGGAGATGTGGTAAAGTAATGGGATGTTGAGGAGATGGGGTACAGTAATGGGATGTTGAGGAGATGTGGTAAAATAATGGGATGTTAAGAAGATGTGGTAAAATAATGGGATGTTGAGGAGATGTGGTACAGTAATGGGATGTTGAGGAGATGTGGTACAGTAATGGGATGTTGAGAAGATGTGGTAAAGTAATGGGATGTTGAGGAGATGGGGTACAGTAATGGGATGTTGAGGAGATGTGGTAAATTTATGGGATGTTGAGGATACAGGGGTTGAGTAATAGGATGTTGAGGAGATGGGGTTCAGTAATGGGATCTTAAAGAGATGGGGTTCAGTAATGGGATGTTGAGGAGATGTGTTTGAGTAATGGGATGTTGAGGAGATGGGGTAAAGTAATGCGATGTTGAGAAGATGGGGTAAGTAATGGGATGTCGAGGAGATGGGGTTAAGTAATGGGATGTCGAGGAGATGGGGTTAAGTAATGGGATGTTAAGAAGATGTTATTGAGGGTATATGGGGAATAATGGTGCATTGATGAGATTGAGTACTTGAATTTTGGGTAGGGGTAAGGGATGGAGTAATGTGAAGAGTTGTTTCAGCAGTCTGACCCATTAGCTTAAGAGCATTTAGGGACAGTTGAGGCACTGTTTGGATGTAAAAATAAAGGCTGGAAATTAATGTTTCCCTCAATTTTAATCTGCTCCTGTGATTTATCTGGCTTGGTGGGAAAGTTCCAGTCTGCACACATGTACTGAGTTATTTAATGTATTGCCCTGGGTGTTGTGTAGCTTTGCTCTGTTGAACACACACACACACACACACACACACACACACACACACACACACACACACACACACACACACACACACATACACATCTACACACTGAGGGAGGCCTCCCAAAGACTGAAAATCAAATGCCTCTTAAATCTAATTTAGCTGAACAAATAAACCGGAATAGTGGGAGACAGGCTAGCAAAACGCAGCTGCCTCCTAAAGCACGCGGGGGGGATGGGAAGTGGGCCGTCTCCCCAAAGCCCAGATCTTTACTTAAAGTCCCTGTTCTTCCTCAGGAACAAAGATATTTCATTAAAATGCTCCTTGCGTTTATGCTGTCTGTCTCGGGTTCAGACTTTCTCAGACTGAGATCTGTCAGCTGTGGTCAAGTGCCTTCCAGCATTGCGGTGAAGACATGCTCATTTATTTATGCGTGTGTGTGTGTGTGTTTTTCAGAAGGAGAAGAAAATGCATTAAGTAGGTGGTTCTGAAAGTCTTGTTATCGCCATCAGGGTGCTACATCACAAGCTGATGTGCCCAAGAATGGTAGATCAGAGGATGCTTATTGGCCAATTGCTTCTAATATTTTATATTAATTAATATGTGCTTCTTCACCCACATGGGGTTTTCATGATATGCAGATTTCAGGGGCAGACAAAAATGTGGCATGTGATCGCACTGTTGGAAACGTGATAACACTGTGTGAAAACCTAAATTAGTGTGAGATCCTAAATTAGTTAAAGCTCCTCAAATGTTTTTAACACTCATTTTAGTCCTATTTTTTCCCAGGCTAAGAAGAAGTGCTGTAGTTTGGTATGTCTGTTCTCTGCGGACCTCTTGCTTACTCTTGCAATGTCATTTGGCAGATAAATCTTTACTTTTGCCCTAATTTTGTTTTTGTAGCCCGTGGAGAAAGAGAACATCCAGGACACAATGTAAAATGTTGGGGTTCTTTTATTTGCAAGTTACTTTCAGGTTGTAATGAGTAACTCGTCCTTTCTAGCTTTTCTTTAGAGCTGAGCAGAGTAAAATATAAAGAAATAAAAAGAAAAGTTTACATCAAAAATATACGGCAGTGGGTGAACGACTGTAAAACACAAAAATACAGAGATAGAAATTGACATTAGAAAATGTAAAAAATTAAATACACAGCCATTACATCCAACTTAGTTTACAAATTTCTAAAATAAAATACAAAACTCACATCTCAGATCCCTTAGAGACTCCCCGAACACACCAGGCCTCTTTAGCCCTCAACCACCTGCTTATAGGTCATCTTCGAAATAAAATTGAATAAAATAAAAATAAAATACAGATACACATGAATTTTGAGTTACAGTCTAGCTTCTGTTTAAAACTAACACACTGTATCTGTCTCCAAAGATTCTATGGCTGAATGCAGCCCGCATGGCCTCACATTAAATCTAAATGCATCTTTGAAAATAATGATCAATTCACACAAAATATGGTCATCCTCAGTTTATGTATACTTTTAGGAACTGTTTTATACCTATATTAGAGATTATAAATGAAAGATGACTTATTTACCACAAGATTAACTTTTCTCCAGCCAATCTCTGCTCTGCCCAGGAGAACTGCTGCTCACACAATGGCCTCAGATAAATAAATGGGAAATATAATCACCCACAAGACCACACTCCCTTAAAGAGACAGCATCCTTTTACCCAGTGCTTACATAAATGCACAGAAAATAAACATTTACACATTTTTAACATAATACATTGCTTGAAAACAAATGTATACATATGAAATAAACAAAACAAATAAAAAAAAAAACTCTCTTTAATAAACAAAAAGAGAACTTTTATTGCCACCTGGCTACATTTTGATAGCAGGGGTTTCCTGTTTGCAGAACTCCAATAAAAAAATCAAACCTGTTTGGTCCATTTCTAATGGAAGATGCATGTAATTTGCCATCAACTGTAGCAGTATTTAAGAAAGAAAACAAGTTCATATTCATAAAGTGTGTGTAATAACCCTGTTTTTTAATCACAGTTTACCAGCATCTAGGCATGTTCTCCTCCACCAGTCTTACACACTGCTTTTGTAAGACTTTATGCCACTCCTGGTGCAAAAATTCAATCAGTTCAGCTTGGTTTGATGGCTTCCCACTGTGCAAAAGGACACTGGGCCAGATCCGTTTTGAATTGTGCCGGATCCGGGCCAGATCCTTTTTGCTATCTGGGTTGTGATTCATCTTCCTCTTGATTATATTCCAGAGGTTTTCAATTTGGTAAAATCAAAGAAACTCATATTTTTTAAGTGGTCTCTTATTTTATTTCAAGAGCTGTATTTAAAATAGAAACTGAAAACTTGCTTTACCGGGGGATGTGACTGCACAACTCCTTAAATAGGAGAGGGTCAGGTATTGTTAATTGCCTGTAATTAGGGTGTAGTTGTTCTGGGTTTCCCTCTGGTGGCTGGGGGGTGGCATAGCAGGTTACCCAGCCACTATTTGCACCATTACATTAGGATTGTTGAGGACTTTGTGGTCTGCCTGTAGGCTACACTTGTTTAGACGGCCTGCTCTGACCATGCTGGGTCTTTTATTTTATATATCTTAAAATCTAAAAAAAAATATATATATATAAATCACATTAATGTAAATTTGATTATCTACTGGCGCATCACTTTCAGAGCAGAACCTGCTACTGTACGGTAAACTGAACATTCAAATTCCAAGATGGGACCCACCACGGATTGTACTTGTAATAGGGGTTAAAATCCCAAAGATCATTAGGTGGAGAATGCCTTAAGATCTTCCCCCTGTTAAAAGTGTCACTTGCATGACCACACTGACAGTACAGTACAGTTGCTGCTGTTTTATTTCCTTATCAGTCGCCCCTAATTTCATCCCATTTCATTCAGCCTTCGATTACAATATTGAATAGGTGGAACATAAGGCAAAATCAATGAGAAAAAAAAACATTACCATTAACTTCTTCACCTTTAGTGTAAACGCAGCGTCTGGCTTGATTAATGGGCAGAAACAAGCATGCAAGTGGCAGAGCTAATAACAGTCTCCAGGCCTTTCTCCACGCGCCATTATGCACAAGGTAATAACAAATAAGCAACGCTCACCTCCGCAGTGAGTCAGGAGCCAGATGCAGATTAAAACGGCGGTCGGCTTTTATAGCAGTATATTGTGAACAAGTTTGTCGAGTCCTTTCAGTAGATGATTACAAAAGGAAAAATTTCCAACATAATGGAATATAAAGTGGTTTAATGTGAAATTTAACATTCTACAGAAATGCAGTTATTACATGAAGTGTTTATAAATATGCTTCCTTGTTCCTGAGACATTGTTTTGGGGCAGTTTCAAAATAAAAGTTTAAATTAAACTGTAATCTATGTAGAACATATTGAAAAAATATTTTTTAGCAATGGCATCACGTGTATACACACGCTTGCACAACAATACCTCAAGAACCCTTTAACACCCCACCTCTACCTCCATCTAATACCCCATAACTCCACCCTCATCTTTTCAAATCCCTATTGCTCTATAATCCATTACCATAATCTCCATGCCCCATAACCCCACCAACATTTTCTCAACGACCCATTACTGCACTCAGTGCCTTATTATTCCACCTTCATCTCCACAACACCCCATTACTTATCCCTTTTTTCATCAACACCTCATTACTCCACCACATCTCCAAAACACCCCATTACTCCACCCTCGTCTCCTCAACGCCCCATTACTCCACCATCATCTCCTCGACACCTCATCACTCCATCCTTATTTGCTCAATGCCTCATTACTCCACCATCATCTCCTCGACACCTCATTACTCCACCCTCATCTCCTCAACACCCCATTACTTATCCCTTTTTTCATCAACACCTCATTACTCCACCACATATCCTTAACACCCCATTACTCCACCCTCGTCTTCTCAACGCCCCATTTCTCTACTTCGTCTCCCCAACGCCCCATTACTCCACCATCATCTCCTCGACACCTCATCACTCCACCCTTATTTGCTCAATGCCTCATTACTCCACCTTCATCTCCTCGACGCCTCATCACTCCACCCTTATTTGCTCAATACCTCATTACTCCACAATCATCTCATCGACACCTCATTACTCCACCCTTATTTCCTCAATGCCTCATTACTCCACCTCCATCTCCTCAACACCCCATTACTCCACCATCATTTCCTCTGCACCTCATTACTCCACCCTTATTTCCTCAATGCCTCATTAATCCACCATCATTTCCTCGACACCTCATTACTCCACCCTTATTTCCTCAATGCCTTATTACTCCACCTTCATCTCCTCGACACCTCATTACTCCACCCTTATTTCCTCAATGCCTTATTACTCCACCTTCATCTCCTCGACACCTCATTGCTTCACCCTTATTTCCTCAATGCCTCATTACTCCACCTTCGTCTCCTCAACACCCCATTACTCCATCTTCCACTCCCTTTAATGTCTCATTTCTCTATCACATCTTAACACTCTACTACTCTACCCTCATCTCTCCAACACCGTATTAATCTACCGTCATCACCTCAACACCCAATGAATACATATTCTACTCTCCTTAACATACTCCACCTTCATCTCCTTGACACCTCATTACTCCACCATTATTTCCTCAATGTGTCATTTTTCCACCTTCGTCTCCTCGACGCCTCACTACTCCACTCTCTTCTCAACACCCCATTACTCCACCCTCATCTCCTCAGCAAACCATTACTTCATCTTCCAATTCCTTCAATGCCCCATTTCTCCACCACATCTCCTCAACACTCCACTACTCCACCCTCATCTCCTTAACATCCCATTACTCCACTCTCACCCTCTCAACACCCCATTATTCCATCTTCCACTCTCCTCAATGCCCCATTTCTCCACCACATCTCCTCAACACTCCACTACTCCACCCTCATCTCCTTTCCATCTTATTACTCTACCCTCATATCCTCAACATTCCATTACTCCACTCTCCTCTTTAAAACACCTCATTACTCCATCTTCCACTCTCCTCAATGACCCATTTCTTCACCAACACTCCATTATTAAACTCTAATCTTCACAAAACCTCATTACTCCACCCTCATCTCCTGAACACCCAATTACTCTACCCTCATCCCCTCAATGCCTTTTTACTCCTCCATGTCCCCAATCCCCCTTCACGCCTTTCCAACTCCTTAACTCTCTATTATTTTTACTACATCTCTTCAGTGCTCCTTTACTAGACTTAGACATAGACTTCCTTTATTGTCATTCTTAATACACTCCTGTACGCAGAACGAAATTTCGTTGCATTGACTCCCAAAAAACAAAATCAGAGAGAAAAATAAATATATATATATCATGTAAGTAAAATACAAGGATATATGGAAATTTAGCAGCATAAATATGAAGTATAGATATATCACAAAGATACACAATGTACATCTGCAAAAATATACACACCTCTATGATAGAATCATAAATATCTTTAAATAAAGTGACTTGTGCAGTTAGAAAGTTTTAGGAGTTTAACAGTCTAATAGCTTGGGGGAAAAAACTGTTACAGAATCTGGTGGTCTTGCACCGCATACTCCTGTATCTTTTTCCAGAAGCCATCAGGGAAAACAGACCATAGTGAGGATAAGTACCCCACCCCATCTCCATCTATTTGGCTCAAACAACAAGTGACTTGTATCACTGTTGGTATAAAAACATTGTTAAAATTCTATGTTATGTTTGTAAATAAAAGGCTTCACCTCACTTCTGTGTAGATGACTGTTAGCAAACATAAGTGATGCAGAGCATAAAACACTTCAACATGTTGATTTTCATGTGTTACAAAACATACTTTTTATGTTTTTCTCTATTTGCCAGATTGTGTTATGCTCAGCTTCTTACTGTGTCTTACCTGAGTGTCACGCCCTCATCTCACGGGTCTCTACACTCTACACGTCTGCTGTTCCTCACACAATATTCCCTATTACAACAACTCTCATCTCATATGCGTGCATGGAACAACTGTTAACTACTAAAAAAAAAAAAAAAAACATCTATATACTAAACTATTTAATCAGTACTTTACCAATACTTTACAACACTTGTCCTGTGAAACTAGATTTGATAAAGCAGCTTTACAGAGATCCATAAATTAGACCACTTTTTAAATTACATATAACTTGTTACCACAAGTGAGCAAGCCAAAGATAACAGTGGCAAGATAAAACTTCTTCAAATTTGGAAGAAGAAACCAAGGAAGGAGGAACCAAGACTCACAGTAAAACACACCCTCCTCTGGTCAGAGCTACAGTTATGGCTGAAAGTGTTGCGTGAAGTATTTCCCCCAGAAAACTATCACAATTACACATGTTTTTACCCATGTTTTCTTTTTGTGCATTCCACACAAAACTTCAGACAAAATGATTGACACCTTTACTATAAACCAATGTTGTGGTTTATTGTTAAATAACCTTGTTTTAAGCACATAGAGCTGGAAAGTTCTGAAGTGGCCAGCAATGAGTCTAAATTGAACTGAACCCATTTGAACTTTTAGATGGATATAGGAAGCAATTTTTCTTCCTATAAGATGGATGATCACAAGCCATCAAGCCAAGCTAAAGGCATTAAGTTATCCAAAAGCAGTGTGTAAGACTGGTGGAGGAGAACATGCCAGGATGCATGGAAACTGTGATTAAAAACCAGGGTTATTCCACCAAATATCGATTTCTGAACTCTTATAACTTTACGAATATGAACTTGTTTTCTTTGCATTATTTGAGGTCTGAAAGCTCTGCATCTTTTTTTTTTTTTTTTTTTTTTTCTCATTTCTCATTTTCTGCAAATAAATGCTCTAAATGACAATATTTTTATTTAGAATTTGGGAAAAATGTTCATTTTATGTTTTATGTTTACGTTTTAATGTTCATTTTAATCAAACATATACCTATAAATAGCAAAATCAGAGAAACTGATTCAGAATCTGATCAGTTGTGACCCTGACCATGAATCTGATTACGTGGGCAGTAACACAGTACAAACAAACAAACAAAAAAAAAAAACAGGCAGTACATTGTGATTTGATCTGATTTGATTTGATTTGATTTGTTTTGACCATTTCTAAAACTCTCCTTCAGGAAGCCCATTATGTACAGTTACCACCCAACACCTAGTTTGTTTAATATGATTTAGTATTGCAGAGACAGAGACAGAGAGGGAGAAAGAGAGAGAGAGAGAGAGATTATGGGAGTAGTTAAATATAATTTTGGAGGTTGTTTCTAGGAGGGTGTGAATTGCGTATGTGGAGAAAAGCTTATATTTAAGCTTCATTATCATTCGTTTCATTTCATGGTTTGAGATATTCTCATATTTCCCTGGGGAAAGAACTATGTTCTTTTCTTCCACACTCGCCTACCCCCTGTGTGAGTGTGTGAGAGAGAGAGTGTGTGTATATGTGTGTGTATGATTGTGTGTGTGTGTGCGGCTCCCTTTGATCACTCAGGCCTCTCGTCCTTAACACTCTTTATCCCCTGTGTCCTCAGTAGCCTATATGTGGAGGGTCAGAAAGAAGATTTTCTCAGGCTTTATGTTCTGAGCAGATACTGTATCTGTATATCCTGCATCCCGTTTTTCCGTCTGCTTCTCCTGCCTCCGTTGCTCTTCAGCTTCACAGACTAACCAGGCCGTTAGACATGCATTCGCCAGTCAGGCTTTATCTAGTATTTTCAGAGTATAAATGACTTAAAATCAATTTCAGATACTTATTTCCCGCTTGTCCGCTAAGAACGCGCCAACAAGATTACGAAGCGAACGGGCTTTGAAAGGTGGCCCATGTTTGGGCTCTGTCTAATGTGCTTTTTGATACTGGAATCATGCATAGGATGTGGTTAGCCTCGAGGGGGATTGGTGTGAGGGCTTGTTTGTCTGTATATTCTGAATATATCTTTTTTTCCCCCACATTTGCACTTTATCCCCCTTTCCTGTTCCAATCTTTTTGCAAAATGTGTCCCTAAAGCAATTACAGTCAAGCTGGATTTAGATTCGCAATTGGCCACACGTGAGTTTCTCACGCTTGCTCACTCTCTCTCTCTCTCTCTCTCTCTCTCTTTTCACTCTCTCTCTCTTTCTCTCTCCCTCGTTCACTTTATTGAACTGTAATGACATAATGCCCTCTGCTGTTGAGATAAGCAATTGCACTCTCTGCCCTAATTCTGTCAATACAGAAAATCAATAAAGCATTCCCTTGCCTCTGTACTTGTATGTGTGTGTGAGTGTGAGAGAGAGAGAGAGAGAGAGAGAGAGAGAGAGAGAGAAAGAGAGAGTTTAAAAGCTTGGAATCCATGTTTTCTGGAACATTAGACCCATTTTGTTAAATATACACGTTTAAAATGACTGTGATTAAGGCTGCATAGTAATAATAATAAATTCAGCAACATCATCCTAATATGTGCACGCTCAGTAGTCACAATGCAGGATGTACAATGTGTCACGTAAGGCAAATTGATTAAGTATAAACACAACACACTACAGCTTGCTTGATACAAAAGAAAGGAAAACCTGCATTGTTCTTATTTTCAACGACATATTTACCAGAGGGAGATTATCCATATATGTAGCATATTATTAATGTCATGTAATGTTGGATCATTGTTTTTTTTTTTAATTGGTGAACTTCCTGTGTTTTTAATTATTGTGATATATATAGTATTTTGCAGAACAACAGACTTTTGCATTGTCAGTTATTTCCAAAATCTCACAGCCCTAATTGTAATTTATTTTTAGTATTCTATGATGAGAATACTAGTGGTAGTAGTAGTATTCTGATATACCGTACTGTACTGTATGTAGTTAAACAGGTTTAAGTAGAAGATTTAGTTTTTCCCCCCTGTTCTCTGTGACACCAACAGAATTGTTGACCTGACTCACTCTGTCTGGAGTGTATGTGATTATATATGTATTTATGTTCTGGGCTGTATATAGCAGACATCCCAAGTTGCAAAAGTTGATTTCAGGGAGGTTACCAACCCCACCCCCGCCCAAAAAAACAAAACAAAAAAAACTTGCACACACACCAAAGGAAACAGAAACTTTACTTTTATATTAATACATTTTACTTTTTTTAAATTAAATTAGTATTCAAAGGTGAAATGAGTTTTATCTTTTTTCTTTTTGGAAGGCCCTACCTCTGCTTCCCTTTATTTTTTTTTTGGGTGGGGGGGGAGCCTTAATTTGACAAAAATTGACAGTTACAATATCACAAAAAATTGCACAACATCAAAAACATTTCATATCATATTACAATAATTATTAATATTGCCTCCGCCATGATCTGCTTTCTCTCACTCTCTGAACAAATCCCGTCCGGGAGGGGGGAAAAACACTGGCCGCCTACACTAAAAACTGATTGGCTGTCTCACAGACTCTTTGCAGAGAACAGGCCAATCAGAACCCTCTCTGTTTTCTCTCACTCCTTCCCACACGCGATTAGAGAAAAAAAGTCTGTCGCCTGTGTGAGCGTTTGAGGCACTCGTTCTGAATTCCGGGAGATTATATGTGACTCGCAGGCATCAGGGAGTCACTACTGAAATGCGGGAGACTCCCGCAGCTTCAGGGAGACTTGGTTTGTCTGATATAGGGATGGTGCAGGTTGGTGGGGACAGGGTGAAAGGTATGTGTTAAGTGTATTTATGCTTGTATCTATGTTTCGGAGGCTATGTACTGACAGTGAAAACAAATTTCCACTTGTGGACAATAAAGACTATCTATCTATTTGTCAGTACATCAGGCTTTGTGCAGCATTTTATTAAGCAATGCACCTTTGATGAATGCCCTACTTCCAATCTCATCTCATTCATTGAACTAACTTGTCAAATGTCTTGGAAAACTTATTAAGACCTTTAAGTCCCTTTTCTTTCATCTAGCCTGTACTTTGGAGGTTTACCCAGTGAGCTCAATAAAAACCTGAACAGTACAATATTTATATAAAGTTTGTGCGCTATTGGTTTAGTTAGATTGTATTTGTGTGCAACTGTGTGTGTTCATTTGATAATGAACACGTCGCATTTTATTACTAATCAATACTACAATTTAGATCATTACAATGAGTTCACTTACTTTTTCTAGCCTGCACTCTGAATGTTTACTGAATATGCTCAATAATAAAAAGAAAAAAAAAAAGTTTAACTGTGTACTTTTACATTAGATAGATTTTGTTAGTCAAAACATGTGACATAGATATTGAAATTGATTGCTGAAATTGACCAGAGAATGCATATGGAAATTAATTTGTATTACAAAATACGTAATGAAATGTGCTTATCTGTGTTGCTCCAGGTGTGTGTGACTGCACAGACTTCACCACAGGTGTGTCTTGCGAGCGATGTCTGGATGGTTACTATGGAAATCCACTGACTGGCAGCCCAAATGCCTGTCTGCCCTGTCCCTGCCCTGACCGTAGCAGCTGCGTCCAGATCCTAGAGACCAAGGCTGTGGTGTGCACCAATTGTCCAGCCAATCAAAGAGGTTAGTCACTGCCTGCTTGATTTGTCATCATATACAGTATTGTTGTTCACAAACTAATAGGAGTAATATTGAGGACTCTATCTTACTCCCTGTGCAGGACACGATGTGATGCTCTTTGCTATCTTACACTTCACCAATAGTATATTTACAAAGCTTTCACCTGATTTGTTTAAATAGCAAAGAAGCTTATGAATATATCTGGTGGTCTGAAAGTGAGGTGTGTTCAGATTCATTTCCGGCATATGGTTATCTTGGCAATAGAAAACACAGGTGCGCCACTGACTAATGTAAACCCTGACAACAGTCAACCATTAGACATGAATTGCTATCTTTGCAACGCACCCCTGTTCGTTACACACACACAAGCACACGCTGCAGTGCACAAACCCAACTTTTACATCTACAATAAACGGAATGCAGAATACAATAACATGGTTGTTCCCATAAAAAAAGCTGCTGGCACACCTTCTCAGGTCAGTTTCCTCTGCTGAGAAGCGCAGAAGCACTGCGCCGTTAAAATACCAGTCCACCAATGTCAGAGCACATCTGACTCTTAAAGGAAATGGCAAGTGACACACTGATTAGTTTATTTCATGTTATGCCCAAAACACACCCATGGTTAATTAAGAGAATTAGCACAAGCAGCGCAAAACATACTTTTTTTGTCATTACGAGAGCAGTTGATCGCTAAAACAGGGCCCTGAGAGTTAACAGTGGTTAACACCTTAACCCATATGAGCCCAAGCCCATTTCTGAATATTGATACATTCAAAAGTTCAAAATTGAATCAGATCAATTTAGTGAGTATCTCATAAATTTACTATAAGTATTGTAAGATTTAAATCCTGATGTAACACAAATAACACAACAATTTGCCAATTGTTATTGATATTGCCTGAAATTATAAGTTAATTTTATCTCAAATGACACTCAGATGAAAAAACACACATATAAACACTGTCCTGTAATGATGCTCTCAAGATGTTTAGTATATTTCACTTAGGAAATTCATGAGTTAAAGTAAAGGAGAGAGTGCTGTAAATAACATTACAGGTCTTTTAAAGGGTCTGTGACACATACATCACCATGGACTCTTTTGGGTTAAAGTCTACGCCACTAACTATTATGACTTATGATCAGGGTTGTTTGTCAGCCCTGTCACTATCTGTCTGTCTGCCACAGACTCTAATGCTCGAGAAACATACTCCATTTCCCATGATGCATGATGCACCTGGGCTCAACCCTCGAGACATGCCAGATCACGTGACGCATCGGCATTCCGGCTCACCATGCTATTGATTGCACACACCTGGACTCTTTACTATAAATAGCTCATGCTTGCACACACTACTTGCCTGGTATTAAATCCATCTTGCATAGCACTTCTACCTTGCGTTTCTTTTGTCTTTTGACCATTTGTTTCTGACTTTTTTTTGCCTTTTTGACTTCTCTCTTGCTTAGCCCCTTTGTTTGCTAGCTTTTTTGGTATTGACCAATTTTTTGTATTTTGACCATCTGTAACACCATATCAGTTTCTAACTGTGTGCTACATTTTCAGGGACAAGGTGTGAGTTGTGTGAGGACGGTTTCTACGGCAACCCCCTGGGCCAGGATGGCGTGGTCCGGCCGTGTGTGAGGTGTGAGTGTAACGGGAACATAGACCCCAATTCAGTGGGTATATGTGATCATGTGACCGGACACTGCCTGAAATGCTTAGGACACACAGCTGGTGATCACTGTGAAAGATGCCAAAAGGGTTTCTTTGGCAGTGCTCTAGACAGCACCCTCGGGCCTTCCCAAAAGTGCAAACGTAAGTCTGAGTCTGGTGATGTCTGTGTTTTTGAAATAATTCTATAAAGTCTAAATACACTGCTTGAGGAAAAGTGATTTGGCATCTTAAAGATACAAAAGAACTTCTGTAATCCCTTTATTTTAAGAGGTTATTTACCATTTTAAAGTGTCCTTAATCCTCTAATGCTGAAGCACAAAGCAACTGGCTCTGTTGTTTAATCTACTATCCTTCTCTAATGCGATTTATCACAGCTGTTGTTACATAGATTTATTATTTTAATGCAAGGAACATAAAGAACATTTATTTATCTTTTTTTTTTATTGTGTCGCAAAATACCACAAAATACCAGAATCTAAGTATATAAACATGGAACATACTTCACACTGCAGTAGCCTTATAAATGTTGGATACGTAGATACTTGGAATTAATCAATATTCTGCCTTTAGAGAAATCAATGCTCCTCTGAATGTGAGCACATTTATGATGGAAGTAATTAAAGAGGTAGCCTTGAATGCTTTAGTTTAATTGAAGCAGTTGTGCTAAGCTTTCAAAACCATTTATCTCAAGAAATAATTTCCTGGCAAGTAAATCATCCATATTTTAAGACTGCTATATCAAAATTTTAATATTGCTTATTTTATATGCAGACATTTTTAACTTGTTTAAACAGATCTTAAGCTACTGATCGATAGTTTGCTGGTTTTAAGGCTGTTTTCACACCTGCAGTTTTAAAACCAGTTAAGAAATCAAGCATGATAATTATTACAGCTTCATGTTTAATTGTTCAGAAATTTGCACTAGTCCAGAACAAAGGATCTTCTTCCTGTATTTACTGTTTTTCTTCAGCCCAACACAGATATGACCCATAACCAGAGATAACATTCTCACGTGGTTTGTTGTGTTGCGTTTTGGTTTGTTTGATTATTTACCTGTGTAAAAAAAACTAAACAAGCCAAATTAAAAAATGTTATATATATTTTTTATTATTCAGACAAATTAACAAACTGTAGGATATTCCGGTTTTTAAACAGTTGCAAGAAAAATATGTGAACCCTTTGGGATTACTTGAATTTCTGTATAAATTGGTCATTAAATGTGTTCTGATCTTCATCTAAGTCACAACAATAGACAAACACAGTCTGCTTAAACTAATACCACACAAAAAAAGGCAGCAAAGCACCCAAACCATGATGCTCCCTCCACCATATCTCACAGTTGGGATGAGGTTTTGATGATGGTGTGCTTTACCTTTTTTTCTCCACACATAGTGTGGTGTGTTCCTTCCAAACAACTCAATTTTGGTTTCATCTGTCCACAGTATATTTAGCCAGTACTGCTGTTGAACATTCATTTGCTCTTTTGCAAACTTCAAATGTGCAGCAATGTTTTTTTTTTAACAGCACATTCCTCCGTGGTGTCCTCCCATGAACTCTATTCTTGTTTAAAGTTTTCCTTATTGTAGAGATTTGTCAACAAAAATGTTAGCCTGTGCCAGAGATTTCTGTAAGTCTTCAGCTGACTCTCTAGGATTCTTCCTCACCTCATTGATCATTCTGTGCTGTGCATCTTGCAGTCATCTTTACAGGACGACCGCAAACACGCCTAGGAAGAGTAGCAACAGTGCTGAACTTTCTCCATTTGTAGACCTTCTGTCTTACCATGGACACATGAACATAAAGGCTTTTAGAGATACTTTTGTAAACAACTTTTGAATGTAGGTCTTCTGAGAGCTCTTTTGTGTGAGGCATGATTCACATCAAGTAATGCTTCTTAAGAACAGCAAACCCAAAACTGGTGTGTGTTTTTTTTATAGGGCAGGGCAGCTTTAATCAAAACATCCAGTCTCATCACATTGATTGGAATCCAGGTTGGCTGACTCCTGGGCCCAATTGGCTCTTAGAAAAGTCAATAGCCTAGGGGTTCACACACTTTTTTTCCATTCTCACTGTGAATGTTTTGTGGACTGTGTTTGTCTATTGTTGTGACTTAGATGAAGATCAGAGCACATTTAATGGCCAATTTATGCAGAAATCCAAGTATCCAAGGGTTCACATACTTTTTCTTGCAACTGTACCTGGAAGAGTAAATGAAAAAAAGAATAAGAACACTTCACTAGGTAAAAACAAATATAAAAAAAGAAATAATTAGCAGAATTTGCAAGCTTTTAATTTTTTTATCACCTACTGATGACACTATTCTGTGCACAGACATTAAATGTACGTATACAATGTCCAGTAGCTGACTGATCTTGATAGGAATTGGTACATATGTGATTAAAAACCTTTTTAAATATACTGTAGTTCGACCCTGAATAAAAATCTAAACAAATTACTGACACAACCCAGAGAAACAGCATTTAAATGACTTGAACAGAGAATGAATCAAAGCAACCGGTGTAATTTTGTTACACTGGAAAGTGTAAGCATTCCAATTCAAAGGAACTTTATCCTTCAAAAAGCTCTGCTTTGCTGTTTATATGTGTTTTAATCTCAGTTTTTTGGCTTCTTAGCGTGTGACTGTTACCCCGCCGGCACGTTTGGATTATCAAACGAGTGTGACCCCGACACAGGACGATGTATGTGTTTGAATCATGTGACCGGCCGAGACTGTGGACAGTGCCAAGCTGGCTACTTCAATCTGCAGCCAGGCGTGGGCTGTGAGAGGTGAGTTACTGTATGCGTTACACACAGCACACAACATCTCTACACTGTCCTGTTTCCATCTATTCGATTATTATCAGTGTGACTCATTTGGTTAACACAACAGAACTAAAAATTAATGGATATCTATAAGATTAACACCTGGTCAATTCAGTTAATGTCTGTATTGGAGAGATATATATTTGACTATGTAATCTATTAACTCCTTAGACTTAGACATTTAGAGGGGTTGTCATTTAAGCATTTATATGTACTTTTTACTTTTCAAGTATTATTATTTTTTTGTTAAAAAAAAATATATTTTTTTTATGTTATGTTGTGTTATGGATATTTAACAGAAAATAAAATAAAACATGTCCATAAATTGTCCATAAAATGGGCTTTGTGCTAAATAATTGAATTCACGTGAAACATGATTTATCCTAATTAAAGTGTTAAAGATTAGCAGTGATATTACAATATTAAATTCATTAAAAGCATATTTTAGGCTTCTATATTTATATAGTTTTTCGACCGGTGGTGTCTTTCCAGAGGCAGAGCAATTAAGTTTATAACACTGGTTCCTAGCTTTTTAGATTAAGAAGGCTTTTGAGAGACAGGCGAAAAATTCCCGTTCTTAAAGTTACGTCGTTCTTAAATTTGTTTGTAAATTGATAAGATTGCTTGTTATCAGAAAATGCACCTCCGATTTGTGTCTGTTTTAAATGTGTTTTTGGTGTGTTTACACTCAGTTTGGTCCTAAAATAATCCTGATATTCAAGACTGATCAGGTGACCAAGTGCAAACTGTGTCATCACAGCAAATTTCAGAACTACAATTAGAAAGTCATAGTAGATAAACAGTCAATAACTTGACTAAAGCATATTAGGGCAGGATTTCCCATTTCTTAAGGTTATTTACAGGCACTTGGCTTATGCTCTTAATTTCACTATTTTACAAATTTGATTCATGTTTTTCAGGCAGAACACTGATCAGCCTCAAACATGTTAATAGTATCTTTAATATGAATTTGTTAAGAACAAAAATATATATTTTTTTTTATTTGTGCTCTTATGGTTTATATTATACATTTCACAACAGTGAAATGATGTGCTTGTATTTTTTCTCTTTTACAGGTGCAATTGTAACCCCGTTGGCTCCTCCTCTCCAGCTTGTCACCCAATCACAGGCCAGTGTACATGTCGGACAGGTGTGGAGGGCAAGCAGTGTGACATTTGTCGAATGGGCTTCTTCGGCTTTTCTTCCAGAGGCTGCAGAGGTACACAGTTATCTTCTGTAGTCTGTAGATAATGCAGACTGATGCTACCATTCTCAAAAACATAAAGCCACTGTTAGAATTCTACTGTAAATGTTTTATTGTTAGTTGTTTCACGGGTAAAGGAATTGGAAATAGCAATACACTGCAGGAGAATACAAACTACAATACAGTAAATACACAGTGGTACATCACTTAGTTTAAGGTTGAACAACAGGAAATTGGACAGTAACCTCTTACACACACTTTATCACTTTCATAAATACATTTCTGCTGCAATATGAATCAATTCTATTGGCTCCAAAAAAGAACCCCACAAGATATGCTTACCAAACAATGTACCATAGTTTCTGCATTAGGATTAATAGCTAAGAAAGAAATCTAAGCTTCAAGAAATCAAAAATATGACTTTTTTAGTTACTTAACATACAATACCAGTTAAACGTTTGGACACACTTGAGATTCAGTGTTTTTTTCATTAGTTTAAACTGTTCTTAAAACTAAAGTCATCCAAACTATGAAGAGCAACACATGGACTTATTTAGTAACCAAAAAAGAGATAAACAAACCAGAATATGTTTTATGTTTTACATTCTTAAAAATGAGCACCTTTTCAAAATCTTAGAAATGAGGTCTATAAGCACCAGTAGTAAAGTTGTGAAGAGGTAGAGTTGGTTTACAGTGAATAGCCCTATTTGAGTGATGTTCTAATCCATGTTATGGATTAAGAAAAAAAATGCTTTAAGAAATAAAGGTCAGTCAATCCGAAAAACTTAGAAGAACGTATAGAAGGTTTTCTCAAGTGCAGTCGCACTTATGATGGAACTGGCTCTCATCAGGACTAGGAAAGGAAAACCAAGAGTTTCCTCTGTTGCACAGGATAAGTTCATCGGAGTTACCAGCTTTAGAAACCGCAAGTTAACAGCACCTCAGATAAAAGACACCCAAATGCTTCACTGTAGAGTATTTTGGTTTGTTTAACACTTCTAAGTTACTATTTGATTCCTTATGTGTTTCTTCAAAGTCTGGAAGAATGTTTCGTTAATTTACAGTGTAGGAAAAAAATAAACACATTGAATGAGAAGGTGTGCCCAAACTTTTGACTGGTACTATACATTCAGTACATTTAAAATAAACTATAAAGACAAAAGTATTAGGAGTATTAGGCATTATCTGCTCATTTATTTTTTCTTCCCAAATCATGGGTCCTAAAAAAGGGTTTTATTTACTATATTTTGGAGCCTTGCTGTAAGGATTTGATTTATTTCACATTCTGAGAGAAGAGCATTAGTATGGTCAGTTTGTTGTATGATCAGCACACCCCCTCATCCCAAACTCCCCAACTCCTCCTACATGTATTGACTGGAGCATCATAATTTTAGAGAACATTTTAGAGAGAATTTCCACAGCTCCACAACTTATTGACAGTGGTTGCAACCTAAAGCTTCTGAATGCATTCATTACAAGGGCTGCACTTATGTGTACAAACATTTGTACATATAAGGTATATATTGCACGGTTTATTTCAATCACAATATGTTCCAGAATAATTGCAGTGCTTCTATAGAGCCATGCTACTCAATAAAGCTGCATTCAGAGGATAGAGCACATTGTGCTCAAAATACAAAATTACAGTCTATATAAAGACTGATCACAGACAGATTGCTGTTGTTACAGATGGAGGTTTTTTTTTAGTGGAAACACTCTGTATTCTGAGCGCGGCCTAAGCGTCTGAATGTGGAAAGTCGGATGCACTTACCAGGATCTTTTTATTACCAACTCCAATTCTGATTTATTTACGGATTGATTTTTATTAGCCTTTCATTACAGCTGTAGATCAGACATTGTGGGCTAAATGAACATTTTCTGTGTTTTTATTTGCAAGAGTTACCATTTAAATACAATTACTTGCTTGTTAGTGAGTTAAACTGGGAATTGGAATTTAAGTGAATGGAAAATCAATATTTCATTAACATTAATCAGACTTAAATGTTTCAAAAGGCCATTTAGCACAATAAGTAATGCATAATGATGACATAATGGTTAGCTATAGGTGCAGCAGCAGCATTAAGGCACAGTGTTTGTGTGTGAGTTCACCCACATCATGTACATTTTTAATAGTATGTTAATGTTAACTTTGGTTATGTTAATTATTTACTCAACTCATCGTATTGCCTTGACTCAGTTAAGTTGTTTAAATATAATGGGGCAGTTTCCCAGGCATAATGTCAGGTCGCGTCAGAGAAGGACGCGGAAAGCGGACCAAACTATAGAAACAAGGAATACACTAAATAGAAACAAAAAAAACATCTAACAATCTAACAGACAGAAACATGTACAGGAAGCGACACCGACACTGGGGCAAAAGGACTATGTATACACACGGATAGTTTACTACATTTTTTTTTTGGAAAACATTTTTTTTTCAGGTTGAAGTTATTATGCCCCAATAATCTAAAACTTCCATTCTGTCTGTATGTCTATATGTCGGTCTGTCGTTCTTTCTGTTATATTACAGCATGTAACTGTGACCCCATGGGTTCATCCTCCATGCAGTGCCATGAGAATGGGACTTGTCCTTGCCGCCAAGGCTTTGTGGGTTATAAGTGTGACAAATGTGAGCTGAACCACTACCTCAACCATGTGACCCACCAGTGTGAGGAGTGCCCGGTGTGCTACAGTCTCATCAGAGACCAGGTACGTGTGTGTGTGTGTGTGTGTGTGTGTGTGTGTGTGTGTGTGTTGGAGTTGGAGTTAGACAATTATCAGCCCCCCTACACCATCCATCATTGTAAAGGGATCACTGTAGGACCAGCACTGGACCATTAAAGTGGAGAACCATTTTCAGCACTGCATTCACACCAAAAGAGTAGCAGTATGGTTGTGAATGTTGTACAGGCATTATTGTATCAGCCACAGCACTGTGTCAGTGTTGCTGGAGTTCTTGCACACCTCACGTTTAATGATGGGGTAGAGAAAACCACCAGTTTCTATAATTTTACCAAATTAGAAAACCACTGGAATATAATCACAGAGGTATATAGATGATCACAAGCCATTCAATCGAACTGAACTGCTTGAATTTTTGCACCAGGAGTGGCATAAAGTTATCCAAAAGCAGTGTGTAAGACTGGTGGAGGAGAACATGCCAAGATGCATGAAAACTGTGATTAAAATACAGGCTTATTCAACCAAATATTGATTTCTGAACTCTTAAAACTTTATGAATATATGAATATATAAAACTTGTTTTCATTGCATTATTTGAGGTCTGAAAGCTTGACATCTTTTTGTTATTTCAGTCATTTCTAATTTTCTGCAAATAAATGCTCTAAATGACAATATTTTTATTTGGAATTTGGGAGAAATGTGGTCCGTAGTTTATAGAATAAAACAACAATGTTCATTATACTCAAACATATATCTATAAATAACAAAATCAGAGAAACTGATTCAGAAACTGATGTTGTCTCTTAATATTTTCCAGAGCTGTATATATATGCAAAGTTTTCTAAAGAAGAGTGGCCAAAAGTGTGCAAATTGTCATTAATACCCATCAGCACTTATTATTTGACATTGAGTTTTCCAAATCTGCTCAGTGATGATTCTATGGGGGGTCGTTTCACATTGATAACGATGTCAAAATGTCATACCTGATTAATGGTGTACCAATGGATGGATTTAGTAGCTGCACAGTAAAAAGTATTTATCAGACCAACATAAAATGAGGATCCAAGGTTTATTAATCCAAAAAAACAGTCAAAATCAACCGATACAGATAAGGGCAAATCCAAAATCAAGGTCAAAAATACAGAAAGACATCAAAATGCCAGAAAAACTAATGGCCAATAGAAAACAGGTGAGCACAGAAATCAGAACTGTGGAGATAGCGACCTCCTATGTCAGGGTTCCCCAATAGGCGGCCCGCGGGCCGGATAGGAGCAAACTATCCGGACAAAATACGAAAGCAGAGCAGTGCAGACAACGGCCCAACTAGAACTGACTGCAGCCTGCGGGAAGGCAAAGTTGGACAATAAAAAGTCCGAAAAAAATACAACCGCTAAAAGCCCTGTTCTTTGTTTACTTCCGTTCAGAGTCGGAACTAAGACATGACGCGGACAAGTGGGTGGGACTGGACGCGTTGGACGTCCAACCCTGCCTTCCCGCAGGCTGCAGTCAGTACCCTCTCGTTCAGCCAGCAAGACAGGTTGCAATGCTACTTCTCCCAATATTTCCCCCACCTATATATGTGAGTTATCATTTTTTTTAATGAACATCATCAAAAGCCAGGACAGAATCAGACTTTCCAGTCCACCTAGAGCAGTGTCTTCGCATTGCAACTACAGAGCACCACCCCAACTTCAGGTCTCTTGTTTTAACCCACCGCTGTCACTTCTCTCATTGAAGGGAGGGTAAAATAATGCAGCTGCAGTTCATATACCTAATTAATGACATCCACTAAAACAGCAAACAAATAGCTGTTGTACTATCTGTCTAATTAGCTAACATTATGCGACTAATGCAATGGCCCTTGCTTTTGTGGTGTTGGCTGAATGTGGCCCTTAGGAAAATGTAATTGGGGACCCCTGTCCTATGTTGTGCTCTTTCTGGGTGGGTAATAGATGGCACTCTCTCCCCTCATTGCTCCAAAGGGTGATGTCGCTTAGCACAAGGCGTCTGTGAGCTGTATAGAAACTGAGTCACTGCGCTTTCCTCCGAGCGCACTGTGATGCTACTCAGCAATGCTGCTTCAGCAGCAGTTAGAAAAAAGGTGGTGGTGGCCTTCACATGTATCGGAGGAGGCATGTGCTAGTCTTTACCCTCCTGATATTGAGGCATCACTAGTGATGAGGGAGTCATAATGAGTGGGTTGAGTAATTAGAACTGATGAAATTAACTAAACTGTGAGTTTTTTGAGAATTTGTGACTAAATTGCTTTTAGAACAAAGTTTTACCTTTACCATGTGTAAACCTACAAGGCTAATAATAAACTGATAAATATTTCAAGAAGAAGGGGAACAAGGTAGGTGTTTCTAATAAAGTGGCACCAGACATATTGTGCACACCTTCACAATTCCCTCCTTACTGTATCAATGACACCCAAATATCCCTAACCATCCACTGTACCTATTTAGCACTTATCTATCCCTTCTAGCGCTGAGCTTTAGCACTGCTCATCATTTAGCTAGCGTTGAGGCTAAAACGGCATGCTATTCAGACACCCCACTATCACCCACTGCCAAGAGTGCTTTCCAGCCAAGCTGGTCTTTGTCTCCCAACAATAGAGAATTACTGAGGCATGTAGCTTCATTTCCCCATTGAGAGAGAAGCGAGCGCATCGAGGTGGCTCTTGTTTGTGAAACAGCAATGTGTGCACAATGTTAGCGAAACAGATGCCACCCACACTCGCACTGAAAATGCAAATACACGCTCCCCGATCACAGCGCTTTAGACTGGATGGCTGTTAAGTAGAGAATGGAAGCACCGTGAACCTCTCGAGGCAAAGCAAGAATGGTGGCGGGACGGCCAGGGTGAGAATGAGAAGGAGTCAGTTTTGAGCTCGCAAATGAAGTCTTTAATTGCTCACGGTTATCATAGGTAATCCAGAGGGCTCTCGGAGGTCTCGAAGGTAATATATAAAAAGTAGAATTAAAAAAAAAAAACTTTGACTGGAGATTATGGCTACGGCAATCACACTCTACCAGCTTCTGATTACTTATTCCTGGTCTATTTTAGTATAAATACCCTCTGTTTCCTTAGCTCTTCGCAGAGTTTAATTTGAATTTATTTTGCTAGCTCTTCTACGAAGCGTTTCTTTTGTTGTTTTCCTCCTTCCTGTTTCTGACTACTATTGTTGCCGACTACTATTGTTGACTATTATTGTTTTCTTTTTAAACATAATCATATGAACATCTGAGCTACATTTAAACAGTATTGAAAGACATAGCTTATATAACTAAGCAAATGAAATGGAAGTATTTCTTTCAAACATAAATTGTAAATTTCCCTGTTGAGTTGGCTGTTGAGTTAGCTACTACTTTGGCTAAAAAAAAACTATTACCAAATACATGTCTCTGACATTAACTTTGAGAAAGTTTTTTTTCCACTCCTTTGTGCAGAATTCTTTCAGCTGTGTGATGTGCGTCATCTTCAGGGTTTCTTTGTTTGTCTGGATATTCTTTTACTGGTATCACTCATGGTGATACCCTACCCCTTTTACCTCTTTTTGTCCTCTCTAATGATGGTCTAATCATTTGTTTTCCTCACGAGGGCTGTACATTTGTGTTTATTATATTTTTAAACTTATGTTGAAACATATTTCTTTCAGTTTTATTTGTTTAGTTATGTAAACTAAATTTACAATTTTAAATGATGCTTAAATGTCTAGGTTTTAAAAAACATATGTATATATTAGATCAATTACCATTCTAAAATTAATGATTTTCTATTATATGAATAAGGGTCCAGCCCTCTAACTTCTATTTTTCTACTCATAATGCAGTAGCATATTTCACAGCCAATTATCAGCCTGCAATTGGACTGAAAGAAATCTATCAGTGTTAATCTGAATAATAGAACCTGTGACTTAACCCCTCAGCATGATTATCTCAAGAGAAGAGTTTTTTTTTTTTGTTTTTTTTTTTTAATTATCACCTAGGTAGTAAAATTAGGTCACGGCAGGCATTAAAAACATCATTTGCTGAGACGAGGGAGAAAAGACAATGGGTGATTTTTTATCTTTATTAATGTTACATATGTTAATTATGAAGGTCTGGGGAATCATATATATCCAGTATGATTAGGGGTTAATGGTGAATGATTAATGCGTGAACATTAACATGAAAAATGAGCCCTACCGTCATTTATATCCATTTTCTTATATAAATCCCTTTTTATATATTATTATTCAAGATCTTCCAAGTTCTACTGACCTCCGGATTTACTTTTTCATCTGCCATATGGTGCATGCAGTCTTAGCAGGCATTTCAGAATCACAGAGGTTTACATACACTGGGAGACCTCTTTTGCAAACAGTGTTTATGCTAATTAGCATGGATAGTTTGCAGTCAATGTATGCATCACTGTGGCAGACTGTTAGATTCTACATTGTTCAGGGTCTAAAGTTTGCTGCTTTAGATTTAGAGTAAAGCCACAAGACTAATGTAGTTAACAAGTAAAATAACATATTAGTTTGGGGCACACTGCTATGTACAGACAATGACAGACAATATGCATCAAATTTACCTTTTTTGAACTATGTGAACTAATTCTAAGACCCGACGACATGGTGCATTAGGTGCTGTATTTTTGCACTATAAGGCGCAGTTAAAATCCTTTAATTTTCCCACAAATCATCAGTGCGCCTTATAATCCGGTGCACCTTATGTATGAATTTTACCAGTCAGGTTGTAAGAAGCAGTAAAGCTACTCTGCTGTAGTGTAGCCTTATGAAGGAGTTTCAGTTCAGTTGTACAGCACCAAGACTGCAGCAGTATTAGCATTAGCTGCTAACCGCGCTAGGCTCTAGCTCTTTCGCCATTCAGAGATGTTGCATGTTTACCATTTTAATACAAGCTATGTGTGAAGAACCGTCAGCTAGTTTATATCACCCTGGCTTACTGGAACACTCAGGGTTCCTCAGTATAGCGCTGTCTGGCTGCATTAGCTGCTAACTGCAGCTTGCGCTAGTGGTCAGCTGCTATTGCCATAATGGAAATCTGAAAATCTAAGCTGTACTATAAATGAACAAAAGTGCTTTACTTTCCCAAAAAAAAACAGTTTTCAGGAGAGAAATCTGTGTAGAGTAACATCCAGCGCTCATTTGACTTTAAAAAAGGAAATGTTTTTTTTAAGAATGACAGTTTTGTTTACTTAACTTAGTATCGGAGGAGGCATGTGCTAGTCTGGTGTTGGTGTTGGGGCATCACTAGTGATAGGGGGAGTCCTAATGAGTGGGTGGGCTAATCGGCTGTATAAATTGGGAGAAAATGGGTTAAAAATTAGTAATAAAATTATATGAAGTTCACTTTTGAGGAAAGTACAAAACAAAGCTTGGTTTGAGATTTCTCTATTGTATGATTTTATCAGCAACTTACTTAAGCAATGCTATAACATGTAATATTGGCACTGCTGTGCTGTGGTTGTAGATCAGCACAGCAGTGCCAATATTACACATTATAGCACTAACCTGAAAGATTTTGAGTTTAAAAGGACGAAAAAAATACAATCTGTTTGGTTTTAAAAAAAACTCAGTGAGTTAAAATAGTTCCATTGATGCTCTGGTGTAGCTGCGCTGTTTGGCTTGTAAGTGCTGCATCATTAGAGGCTACGCCTCAAAGCCAATCAAATTGCATGGTCAGAACTAACTGTGGTATAACTGAATTGAAATCATTACATATTGAATTATGACAACTATAAATAATTCCTAATGAGGAGAGCTTTGGGAATATTATAATATATATTATCGAGTTAACACTTGCTGTTGAGATTGTTAATTTAGTAAAATTGTCACATTATGTACAGTCTATGATGCTATAAGCTGCCATTATTCACAACCTACATATCATAAATACTGTATAAATTAAATTAAATACTGTACAAATTAAAAAAAGGAGATTATCTAATTGTTGCATTTTTACCCACCAATTGCTTCCAGGTTAATTGTCTGATTTTTTATTATTAACACTATCATTTCATTATTACCCATCAGGCTGTAGTCATACGCTGGCTTAGAATAAAATGTGGGACAAAAAGCTATTTTCCCTGAAGCCGCCAGCTCTTCACTGCAGTGTAATTCTGGAGTGCAGAGGACCCCCTTGAAACTGTTTAAAATGAAAATGTCCTCAGTTTTTACTGCCAGCTATGCAGGTATTACCCTGCATATGCTTTGGGACTGTCCTGCCATTAAAAGCATCTGTTCAGCTATTGCACCTGCGAGACCCATTCAGCTCACAGCTTCCACCAGGGTTATGTTATGACTCCGTGCTGCAGGTATCCAGATAATGCCAGATAAGGTATATCCACACGGCGTTTCCATTAGGCCACACAAACACATCTCTGCCAGCCAGACCTTAGGCCTGCTTTTCTCAACAAGGACTTCTCTTCAGGAACTGCAACTGAGATGATGCAAAACCACAACTTCAGTTCTATGAAGTGAAAAGGTGAGAAATGGCTCCAGGGTGTGACAGCAGGCGCGTCTCTTGCTGTCATCCATGATTAATTTTCACTTACAACGTAGTTCCACTCAGTTGGAGTGAAGTACATTTGTGGTTTGAAGTGGATACTTTTAATCTTTACTTAACTGCATCTACAGTGCTTCTCAATTCTCAAACATCTTCACATCCTGAAGTGTCAGAGTAGTTGGATGGCAATCCAGCTTTTAACTGACTTTTTATCATGACATTTATTGTTCATTTATCTGTTTCAGACAACTTTCACATTTGCAATGTGTTTCATTGAGCTGCACTCCTAATAAAAGAAGCTCTTTGAGGATTCTTTAATAAAGGCATTGGTTCTATACAGAACTGACACACTTAACTGTTTTTGACTGGCAAAATAGTTCATATACATGAAAAAGCACCTGTAATATTCACACAGGGTCCTATTTTACACCCCGTGCAAAGAGGGTTACTATACTCATTGCTATGTTACACCCCACGTTCAGGTAAATGTCTAGTGTATTGATAGCTATGTGGAAACAAGGATTCCACATAACACCAAAAAGGTTGCAAAGTAGACTAGGGTTCAGTTACCTGGTTGGGCAAACACACCACACTACACCCACAATACAAATCCCTCATGTTCCATTATTACATAACACCATAATTGTAACTATAAAACCTTTTTTGCTTACCCTTCATGAGCAGGAAATAAAAAAAACAGTATGTAAGAGTTGGCATTTCAGGCTGTATATTGTACATAATGTTGGACTTAAATGTGCAGAAATATTCTTTAGCCTAATGCAGCTAATGAATTGGGTTAATTTCCTTTGTTTCACATATGTTTGATCAGTCTTGGTTTTATACTTATCATACCTCCTATATATGTATGCCTGATAAAGCAATTCAATCCAAATATGGCTCAAGTCCAATTAGTTTTTTACTCCTCCCCTGTGAAAATTACAAGTCAAACTACCATATGTTTCCCACAGTACTCAGTAGTTTCCTGATCATATACATCTCTGGGATTTTCAAAGCAGATGTCTCCAATGGCCTTTTTTAACACTGCTGTCAGTGTCCTTGCCTACATATCCATATTAAACACTTCCTAATCCAAATCATGAAACAATAGCAGAGTTGATCAGTCATTTACATTATGTGGGTAATGAAACTTCATCCACTCCACTCCACATCCAAGATTTCAGATATAATTACAATGACAGACACAAGAATAAAGCATTAATTTATATGCATTTATGTTTGCAGATCATATAAGCATGTGTGACACAAGCTTTCACATTTATTTATTTTTTTTTCTAAATACAGACCACTAGAAATAATATTCCCATCAGGATAACAGAGTTTCTCTAAAGAGGCACATTTTTAAAAAATACTCACCAAATGAACCTCTAAACCCTTTTTCCTTGTTTTCGAACAGTTCCCCTTAATTACAATCAATTAAAAATTTAAAATACTAATATATATATATATATATATATATATATATATATATATATATATATATATATATATATATATATATATATATATATAAATACATACAGTATTGTGCAAATGTTTTAGGCACCTGTGGGAATTTCAGTCAGGAATAAGTGTCTTATCTGTTAAGGAAGTGTTTATTAGCTCAGTAAAACACCAGCAGTACAATAAATACAAACAGCAATTTTACAAAGAGAAGAGCTTTTATAGCCCTGTTTTCCTTAAAGCATCTCCTAATCTCTCCTCATCTGAGATTAATAGAGACACAGTATTTCTATTTCTATTTCTCATCATATCAACACCAGGTTTGGTAAATTGGTAAATTTGGTAAATCAGGTGAGCTGCTGACGGAACTGAACATAATATACACATGCTGGCTGAGGAGCATCCAGGAGAAATCTGGAACGAGACTCTGTTCTTCTGCTTGGCTCACAGGATATAACATATTTAGTCAAAAAAAATATATATATATTTTTTGTTACATTTTACTGTATTTATGTTTATTTGCATCTGTTTCAATCATGTGTGGTGCTTTTTTCAGGTAAAAAAAACATTCATATTGCTGAGATAAATGGATTAGTGTAATTTGCTTTGGTGCACAGTACTGTACATTTTACCAACTGACTGAATTTTGTCTGTTGGATGTAGGTGCCATATTCAAATAACAGTGGATTAAATAACAGTGCAATCAGTGCATGGCTTTTACATGTGTTACATATGTTTAACACACAGTACAATTCCAGGAATAAAAATGCTATAACAATAAAAGTTCTCTATAGAAAAAATCAAACAGATGACCGGTGTTCATGTATTTAAATTTGAGGCCAAATGCTTATAATCCAGAGTGAAAAAACAAACACTCATTTTCCGTCCCTGCCTCAATTACGGACCTTTCAGCTTTAGAGGCTTCAGGTGAGGGAAAATCACCAGTTTCACCATTTTTCTATTCTAAATGAATGCTTGCAAACACTCTAAGCACTCCTTTTTTTTCCCCTCGCCCACACACTCCACCGCCTCCCTTGTCTAAGCTAGCATGATGCATTCTGCTGATGCCCACCGCCTTTGCACTCCATTTCTAATTGCTAAGTCATTTTGAATGTGCATATGTGGGAAGGAAAGGTTGCATTTTAACTAGTTTAATGATAGGCCGCGCCTCGGTTGGGTCCAGGTTAATAAGGTGTGATAAATGTAGTAATGATCGACAATTTGTCAGGACCATAGCACTATAGCACCATAGCGTGTGAATGTGCTTCGAAGGTCATTGCACCTGCTAATGCTTTTCTTTTCTCATTAAAAAAAAAAAACTGCTGAAAATCTCTCTTCCAAATCTTTCTGATTGCATTTTTCCACAAACGGAAGTCATTTACCAAACTAATATTGTTACATCTGTGCTATATACAGTACCAGTCAAAAGTTTGGACACATGTTCTCATTCAATGTTTTTATTTTTCTTACCTACGTTGTAAAAAATAATACTGAAGTCATCCAGACTATGAAGGAATACGTAAGGAATCATGTAAAAACTTTGAAGTGTTAAACAAAGCTAAATTCTCTGTGAAGCGTTTAGGTATCTCTTATGTTGGGAGCTGTTAATTTTAGGTTTCTGAGGCTGGTAACCTTTATAAACTTATCCTGTGGACCAGAGATAACTCTTGGTCTTCCTTTTCTGTGGCGGTCCTGATGAGTGCCAGTTTCACCATCATCAACGTTTTTAATGGTCTTTGCAATTGCAACTTGAGGATACTTTTAAAGTTCTTGATTTTTTTTGGATTGACTGACCTTCATTTGTATTTTTTTTTTCTTTAAGAAATTCAAGTAAATATTTTTTTTTTCTGTAAGTAATTCAAGTAACTATTGACCAGCTGTGCACTACTGTTACCTATAAAACTGACTGAGAAAATGCCAAGATGTCATTTAAGCAAGACGTGCCTACTTTGAGGAATCTAAATCTTTGTTTATTAAATACTCCCAGATTGTTTTTTTTTTCATAGTTGGAGGACTATTATTAATCTACAATATTTTTTTTATAATGATTTTTTTTATTTAATCATATTTCTAGATTGTGTGCTGGGAACCTTTATTTTACTCTTAATCACAATATTACATCATTAATTACAAAGTTTTTATATATTAAACTACTTTTTCCATTTGTTTTGAATGGGGGAAGGGTATACACAGCAAGACTGAGTAAACTTTTACTTTTTCAACAAATTTAATTTCATTTGATATTATTTCATATGATTACATGGTCTCAAGAAAACATAATTTTCCATCATAAATAGTTATTGCATATTTATCACATTAATGCTGTTTTGCAAAATTGTACAAAAAGAATCCTCAAACACTAAACACATTTTTAATTATGACTTAATTTATTTATGAAGCTAAGCCCTCCAACATGCAAATCACCCGTGTAAAAAAGTAATCATGCCCTTAGTTACTCAAGCAGCAAATTAACAAAATGTAATCGATAATGAGATTCAACTGATTAAATCCAGCCAGGCTTGAATAGAGCCTGCCCTGCTGAATGTAACCCCCCCTAATACTGAAGTTCACTTAGAACGAGCCTGTGGTCACTTTTTGACAAAAAAAAAAAAAACATTATTCTGCTGGGTTTAAAGCCAATGTGACGATTAAAAATAGGAACACTATGCTAGTTTTTAAATATGGTGGTGGTAGTGCAATGATGTGAAGATATTTAACTGCTTCAGGACCTAAATGTGTGTGGTTTCTATATAAATATTAAATAATCTTTTTTAAACTGTGTAATGAGTTTGACGTTTGTTTTTTTTTATATTATACTACATTTTGTTTTGAAAACATTCATTATTTTCACATAACATTTATAGTATTTAGCCGACATTCTTATCCAGAGCGAGGATATTACAAGATTATTTCTATTACAGAGGTGGGCCAATGTAGTGTTAGGACTCATTGGTGTAGCACCAATAGTCACCCAGACCTGGAATTGAACCCCAGTCTCCCACATGGAAGCTCACTGGTGGACAGTGGTGTTATCCACTGCATCACACCAATCATTCACTTTGACATATTTGCATGTGACAAAATCCATAAGTAGCAAAAGCATTTTCACAACACAATAAATACACAAAAAATTGAGTTTGCTAACATAGATTGTGTTCTTCTTCTTCAGGTCAGTAAACTCAAAGTCAAACTCCACGATTTGGAAAGGCTGCTGTCCAACTACGACTGCAGGAGCAGACATCGACTTCACGTGCGGCCAAATCACGTACGTCAGCATCAGCAAAATGTGCTTGATAATCAAGTCAATGACCATCAAGGGGAGGACTATCTGCCCAACGCCCTGGAAGATTTCCTGGCTATTCAAGGTAAAAAGTTTAATGGAGCTAAAATTTTCTAAGGATGTTTTCACACCTGTACATTAATGAAACAGGCTCTTTAATATACACTTACTGACAAGAAATTACACACCCCAGATTGCTGCAAAACTGAACATGTAGAACATGTAGATATGTAAATGATTACAGGTGTTGTCTAATGAGACATTGATTTTTTTTGGCCAGGCAGTGTATTTGTCTACCCTAGTAGTGATATTAAGGACACTAACAGCTACACAATATGTGCAGGACATCCTGCAGCCTCGTGTATTGTGCATCACTGCAGCACTTCCAACTGGTGATTTTTTTAGCAGAATAATGCTTGTCCACACAAAGCAAGAGCAAACTTAAGCAATGAGAGGGAGTGCTATAACATGTAATATTGGCCCTGCTGTGCTGCGGTCTAGGCACGGATTACACATGTTATAGCACAAACCTCGAGTGTATTATTGCGATTATAGCACAGTTCCATTATCACTGTTTATTAAAAGATTTTGAGTTAAAGAGGACGACAATTTGAACATACAATTTGTTTGGTTATTAAAACGCCCCTAGTTAAAAGAGTCCCATTGCTTCTCCATGTGTAGCTGCGCTGTTTGGCTTCTGTCCTTGCTAGGTTACCTGTATGTGGTGGAGTAATACATGAAGAGCTTTGGTTGCAGTGCAATTCCGGCTGCTATGTCACTCATAAAATGCCTCTCAGCCAATCACATTGCCGGGTCGGAACTAACTGTGGTATAATCCAGATTAAAACACTTTCTTGGCCTAAAAAGTCGCAAGATTTATCGCTAATCTGCATTTATGGGATAATTTATGGGATGCCAGCTTTAACAACGTACTAGTGTGCAGGATGTAAAGGGGCCTATGCCATATAGAACTTGTATATGCTTCCATGCCTAACCATATCTTATCTTATATCCAGATTAGAGGCACCCAACAGGATACTACAAACTCTTTTTAGTTGTACAGTCATCACTTACATATAATCATTTTTACATTTCGCATATAAAGCATTATTTATATATTTCCAACAGTTTGTTTTTGTTGCATTATTATTTTTTTGTCATGTCACGTTTGTCTGTTGACAAACATTGGAAAGATTGTGAGACTATTCATGCTCTCTATTTACTTCACTTTTTTTTTGCAGCAAAAAGCTAAGATTAGCTGCCAAACTCTCAGAGGGCCTTTTATGAGTGCACCTGCTGTTCCTACACGAGCACCTGCTGTTTTAAAAACAAAGCTGCGCTCCTTTAACGACTCTGTTAACACCTCTGTAGGGTTTAACAGTTTCGATGTTGACTCTTTCCACTTTTTAATTTCTTTTTGCCCATGGAGACAAAATAAATGGCTGGGTACACGTTCTCCTCCTTCCTTTACAGAAGCGCGAGACGCCTTCATGAGTCAGTTCTCACAGCTGGAAACATCTGCACAGACCCTGGAGCTGCAGCTGCGTAACTTGGCCACAGCGGTGAACTGCAGCCTTGTGGTGGAAGGGGGAAGCGAGCAGGGAGAGGAGGCGATGGGAGCAAATGAATGCCGAGCTGTAGTGGACACGTTTGTTGTTGTGACTGATACGCAGGTGCGGCTTCAGAGGATGACCCTTGATCTTAACAGCCTGGTGAGTCTCCACAGATCATGTCCTTCCATATTGAGTAAGCATCTGAGCATGTGTGTGTGTGTGTGTGTGTGTGTGTGTGTGTGTGTTTAACACAGACAGGAAGCACAGACCCAGTACATTAATACCATTTAATGTTATGTTCACACTTGTTAAAAAAAAAGGTATACTTAAATTATGCTAAATTAAAACTGTACTTAAGTTATGTCATTTTGAAACCACTAATTTACTAATACTTACTTACTACTTGTTTGTAGTTAAAATTATATGAATTTGCACTAAATTTATATTTAATATACTAGTCATATGTTATTTCTCCCAATTTTAAATACATTTTTTTTTTTCAGTTTTAGTTTTATTGGCCAAGTATACTTAACATATACAAGAAATTTGACTTAGATGTTAACTCTATTTTTTTAAAAGCTATTTTTGTGTCGAGTTGTTTTGTTTGCAGGGATCTGTAGCGCCTGCCAGAGGGAAATAGGGTAAAGAGAATATATGCAGGGTATGTGGGGTCTTTAACAGTATTATAAACAATATTATAATTATAGTATTTAAAGATTTAACCTCTAAAGTCAACTTTTAAAGTAAATTTTAACACATAAAATGTTAATCAGATCAGTACAGTTTAAATTTTTATAAGCAACACAAAATTTGCAAAAAATGTTTTGCTAGCACATTTTATCAAGGTACACAGTCCCCAGTTTTTGAAGTGCAGAATTAGAGATGTATGCCTCTATAAAACATTTGGTAAAAGTATAGTTTTATAATAAAAAAGCACAGTTTTATAAAATAATACTAAGCATATATTTTTATTAAGTACATCACCAGTACAAAATGAGCACAGCCAAATATAGTATACTTTTTTCAAAGTAACCTGAAATACAGATTAAGCAGGTGAAAATGTTAAGTATAACAAGAAAAAGTACACTTTAATTATTCTGCATGTAATTCAAGTACACTATTATAATATTTAATATAATAATAGTTATCACAAGCGCAATAATAATTAATACTTTAGTTCACTGTATCATTAAAATCCAGTTTTCCTTACATTTAACTGCGACAGTGTGCCTGTTGAGATTTTCATTTAATTTGTTAAAATGAAATTTCAGATCCTCACCACATGTCAAATAAGCTTTATGGTTGATAAAAAATACTAAAATAATTCTGTTAATTTAAACAGATTATATTAACAGATGATTCTAATCATGATTTGGTACAAAAAAAAAAAAAAGTTTTACCAAAGGTTGAGATTTTGAGGAGGAAAGATGGGCAGTCAGTCAGGTAATGCAAAAGCACATGCTGCAGACATTATAAAGGCAAAGCTGCATAAGACGAGGTATAAATATAAAATGGATACCAAGTAAATGTAAGAAACACTGCATTTCTCTTTGCATTTTCCATCTCCCAACAGTTTATAATTTAAGGTTGTAAAAATTAAAAAAGTGAAATACACAATTTGTAGTGCTTGATTTTTACAGTAACAGAATCTGAAAATTGACTATTTGACTTCTCTGCCTGTTTCAGGTAATCCCATTTGTGCTGCCGAAAGGACCAACCCAGTGGAATGCTCTGGTGAATGAATCAGAAGCTTTAGTGAAGAGGTAGGTTGGACAGTTGCAATTATAGTCCAATCATGTTCCACTCATTTTGTGTCTAATGTTCGCTTGAGTGGCCGGCACCATGTCGAAAAATCAATACTGCCAAGACCTTGAAATATTGAAGCAGATAAAGCCACTTATCACTGATGGCTTCACAAAGGACCACGAAGTGCTAATATCAGGTTTGACAACAGCAAACCAGATTTAGACAACAAATTGAATGAAGTGTAATTTGATTCCACTCCGATCTTTCAACCACTGGGTTCTCAATTGAAGCACAGGAGAATAAAAGGACTTTATCCTATATGACTGTTATTATAGTGATTTTTCTTTTTCTTTTTTTTTTAACAGTCATAAAGAAATGGCCATTCGCATTGAAGAGCTAGCAGGGGAAGCAATGAATGTGTCCAGCAGAACTTATTCCATGCTTCTCAGTCTGCTGGAGGATAACTCAACAGAACTTCATATACAAGATCTTACAGAGCAGTAAGTAATGAGTGTTCTCTTCATTTGAATCTGTTGAATCTGGTCTGGACACAGTTTTCTGGTCCCAATGAAAAAGTGTTGTTTTAATTATTATACAATATGCATCATGTGTTGGGAAAGATAAACAATCATAAATCTAATGTTCAGTAGAACAGATATGTTTATCTTATATTATATATATATGTTATTCTTTATCAGTTTACAATAACTCATATCATCACTGGCAATCAAAAACATCACTTTTTTACACTTTTTATTTATTTATTTTTTGTTTGTTTTAGTCTTATTGTTGTTCTTAACTTTGTTTTTAAAAAATCTGAATGAATGGAAATACTACCAAATTATATATTTTTTCACACTATAAGGCACACCTAAAAATCGTCAGTGTGCCTTATGTATGAATTCTAGTTAGCGCTGCTAACTGTGTCTGTTTAGCGCTGTGAAATGTGTCTGGGTAGCGCTGCTAACTGTGTCTGGTTAGCACTGCTAAATGGGGCTGGGAATTGGTGTTAACTGCAGCTGGCTATGCTGCTAACCGCGGCTGATTAGCCCTGCTAACTGGGGCTAGCTAGCGCTGCTAACCAGTGTTCTCAAGTCTCACGCTTTGAGCGTGTGACACACGCACCTCAGCGAGTTCACACGCTCACACGCCACACATGGTATTTCTCACGCTTGCCAATCCATCGGCTGTATATTATAATGTACTCTCGTTGAGCCAATCAGAATATAGATCGCTCTGTTGTTAGGCAGACCTAGTCAAAGAGGGTGGAGTTTCAGCCAGAGTGTCAGACGCGAAGAACTGTCCGATTCAAAAGTTCTGAAACACACGTCGGTGAACAACTGAAGAAGAACAGCAGCAAAATTTTTCATGCATCTTGGCATGTTCTTCTCCACCAGTCTTACACAATGCTTTTGGATAATTTTATTTAAATTTGATAAAATCAAGGAAACTCATAATTTTTAAGTGATCTCTCATTTTTTTCCAGAGCTGTATATTTAGATAGATAGATAGATAGATAGATAGATAGATAGATAGATAGATAGATAGATAGATAGATAGATAGATAGATAGTAGGGGTGGGAATCGATTACTATCTCACGATTCGATTCGATTCCGATTTTGGGGGCCACGATTCGATTCAAAATCGATTTTTGATTCAAAACGATTTGAATTATAAAAATTTCTGCTTCTGGCTTATGAATCTTATTGAAAAAAAAACCCTCCATAATATACACTGGTCCTGGAGCAAGTAATGTGTTACAAAAACAATAAAATGTGCAGGAATGTGGGTCCTCAGTGACAGAGGAATCACTGGGATATCACAATGACGTTAATGAACAATAAATAAATAATAAATAACACTGCTTTATTACCAGGCTACTAGCGGTGGTGTGTAGGTGACGCTGCTGGGCTGATGTGATGATAGCAGTGGAGCGCTAAAGTTCAGGAGCAGCTGCTGATTAACTAGTTAATTTAAGGTCGTTGTATTTCTTCAGAAAGGGGGCAGGAGGTGGAGAAATTAATTCATATTGTCCATTCCTTAATTCCTCTGTGATGAGGAGCTGAAATGAGCTCTGATTAGCTTATTGTTATTTTTCCGTTCCGCCTTAAATGCTGCAGCCCGCAGCCACCTGTAGCGTTATTTAAGGTGGAACTGGAAAGTTAGCTTGTTAGCTAGCTAACAGTTACTGAAACTAACTACTAGCGATCTTTTTTATGCTTGTTATGAAGCATTCTGCCATAAAACATTAAAACTACACGTTAATCTAAGGTAATATAGTGCTTGTTCTGCCATCTTACCGGTGATTCTCAAACACCTACTACGCTCTGTGTGGGTCTGGAAGACCTCGGTTTGAAGGGACAAGCGGGTTGCCAGGTCCAACAAAAATACCCAGCCCAAAATCAGTCCAAAACCCGCCCCTCAGAATCGATTTTGGGACATTTTAAATCGATTCTGAATCGTAGTAAATGAGAATCAAGATTCTTATGTGAATCGATTTTTTGGCACACCTCTAATAGATAGATAGATAGATAGATAGATAGATAGATAGATAGATAGATAGATAGATAGACAGATAGGTACTTTATTTATCCCGAAGGAAATTTAGGCATCCAGCAGCAACAACACAATACAATAAGAAACATATTCAAACATAAATTAAAACAAAGAAGAATAGAAAATATATGAGGCTATAAAAAGCTTACTACACAAGGTAAAGATCTATCTGTAAACAGGGCAGTGCAGTAGATGTTGCTAATGGTCATTTAATAATTAAAAAATTAACAGAGCAAAGTGCAATGTGCAATGACATTGATAATGAAAGTGACTGGTGTGACATAGAAACATAAATATAAATGTGCATCTGTAACAAATATAGTTCTAAAAAGAGATTGTGAATATGTGAATACCAATCATGAGTAAAATGTACTTGAACGTAAGTGAGGTTGGGGAAGTATTAGTGTAAATAATTAAGTGGTTGAATTATGTCCATGTGGTGTGACTGGATTAAACTCAGTCAGCAGCAGCATCCCGTTGAACAGAACACATTTAGCGTTTTTGTAATGAAATCTGCAGTTGTACAGTTTTTTTTTTAATATAAAACAAACATCATCACATTATGCTCAGAAATGTGTATTACAGTAAACAAAAAAACAAATATTATATTGCCCAGATTTGACTAAACTAAAGCGTAGGCTGGATATTGTTAAAGCTTTGATACGCAGTGATGATTCATTGTGTCGGTGTGTGTGTGTGTGTGTGTGTGTGTGTAATGTCAGGCTGTCAGAGATGCAGGAGCTAAAGGAGAACCTCACACTTCAGGCAAATGAGACTCTAGCTGCCTACCTGTCAGTAGAAGAGCAGCACGCTGACGCAAAGGCCATTTTAAACAACATCACCGCCAGCCTACCTGAACTGCACAAGAACGTCACCACGACTGAGGCCAACGCCACATTCTCCTCCTCACAACAGCCCAGTGAAGCTGAATTTCAAAAAGTATGGTGAAAAAAGCGTATTTGTGATTATGATTATGAAATAATGTACATCTGAAAGTAGTGTGGGTTATAATAAATGAAATGTGTGCTGTTTAAGGTATAAGTTTTGACCCCTTTGATTTCTGGTTTAGAGTCTGGACCTGGCCAACAGGACTGCACAGCTTGATACCCTGATCCAGGTGAAGGAGCAGCTGGTAAATAAAACCAGGGAGGAAATGAAGCCTGAACTAAACAAGACCCTGAAGACCATTCAAGAGTTCCACCAGGTGAGTGCAGCCAAAACAAACAAAAAAATCCATCCAACTGCTTCCACCCAGACACTCACAAGCACTTCTGCAGCACCTGGAGAGCAGTAAGGGTTAAGGGCCTTGCTCAGGGCAGCCCTCCAAACCAGGTATTCAAACCCACAGCCTTGTTACCCAGTGCTCTAACGATGCGTGTCCACTTGCACCTTTCCTTCAATGCAGGTCACCGTGCCGAAACAGAAGTAGTCAATCATGAGTTTAAAATTTTACATTTTTAGTGAACCTCGCTGTAATCTGTAGTTCTATAAATCCATATTCCCCCATTTTTAGCCTCTCTTCTGTGTTTGAAAGGCGCCTGTTCTGTGTGTGTGAGGGTCGTCTGTGTGTGGCGTGGCAGCCTGCTATTCCCCGATTGGCTGGACTTTTTTGCCAAGGGGGGGGGGGGGGGGGGGGTGGGCGGGGCTGCGCTCAACGCAACGCAACCCAGCATGCACTGCAGCATGTGGCGTCTCTCTCCATTGAAATGAATTGGAAGCATCAGGCTTAAGTGCCTTAACTGCAACAACTTTGGTACTCAGTATGCAGAGTATACACAGGAATACGTTAAAGCGACACATCACAAAAGGGTGTGTATTACAGTGAATACCGTATTTTTTGCACTATAAGGAGCACTTAAAACCTTTTAATTTTTCCCAAAATCGTCAGTGCGCCTTATAATCTGGTGCATCTGGAGAGAAATCTGTGTAGATTAACATCCAGCGCTTGTTTAACCTAAAAAGAAAGTTTTTTTTCGCCATCCAGCAGTGACGACATTCATGTTTTTTACTAGTGTTGCATAAAGTGCCTTATAATCCCATGCACTTTATACAGGTCCTTCTCAAAAAATTAGCATATTATGATAAAGTTCATTCTTTTCCATAATGAAATTAAAAAAATTAAACTTTTCTTTACTTTTTTGCCAAAATCATTAATATTAAAACAATAAAAGGCTTGAACTACTTCAGCTGTGTGTAATGAATCTAAAATATATGAAAGTATAATTTAATTTAATCCAAATCAGAAATGTTCTGTTTATATACAGATAACAACAGATATACACTGCAGTGCTTCGTCATAACAGACGTCTACCTTTGTATGTTATAATCAAGCAGCTTCAGTTTGCAAGCAATAGTAATTCCCTGACAAGTAAAAGACTGTTATAATACATTGTTTTTATTATATTATAATATATAATGTAGCTTACATTATTTATGCCTCATGACTGACACATCGTGTTATTGTTTTTCTCTCTAGTGTCTACTTTTCTATTTATTTTGTCATAAGCAGAAAAAATAATAGATATGGAGTACTGTAAAACATATAGAAGTGGCAGAAATACATGCATAAAAATGACACAATGAAGCCTTCCAAATCTGTCTTAAATAAAGAGATTTCACTTATACGCATTGCTTTGTCTTTGTAACAATGACATTTTGTCTCCTCTGCCTCTGCAGCTGACAGCCCTTACCCAGGGACTTAAAGAAGCAGCTCTTTCTTCAGTTATACGAGGCAAGAAGACAGAGTCGGAGGCCTTTTCACTACACAAAAATATAGAAGGTAAATCTATAATCTATAAAGAGCTATTCTAATTTGCGTATTACTAATTTCCAAAAGCAAAATATATGCAATATATGCATAATATATTTCTGTTCTGAATATACATGTTCCATGCAACTAACTCCAAAACAGGATTTTAAACTTGAACTGTCAAACTTTTAAAGATTTTTTTTTTTTTATCAGTGTTATTTTGACCCCTTTTGAGCAAACAAAAGACAAAAGGCATTTTCTCAAGTGTCCCAAATAAAAGAGTCCGCACCCAGGACAGATTTTGGGCTCGCTTTGGGCAGGAGCTCATTAACGCTGGTTTGTTTTCACACACATTCATTTATTTGTTCTCTATTAACCCTTGTGTTGTCTTGCGGGTCAAAAGTGACCCACTCCTATGTTTAGCTGTAGAAAAAACACCTTTTTAAAATATCTTTTTTCAACCTGAAATTTTATGACTTTTTTCTAAAGGCACTCCATCATTTAAAAAAGTGATTCTTCGTGTATGTTTAATTTTCCATGTGGACTGTACACCACTAGGGTACAAAGATTGTCTTATGGGTCATTTTTAAACTAAGAATTTTTAAAGCATTTAAACACTAGAAAAAAGTATAAAGGCCACACAAACTCTCTCTAATACACACAGCATTAAACATCATATGGATGACTCCAGAGCCAACAGTGTATTCAGCTGCCCATGTCCAGCACGTCACCCCATCCACCTTTCTCCTGTTCATCACACCAGCCATCCGAACAAAAAAAAAAAAAATCCTGGAGAAAACTAATTTGGAGGATTCAAAATTCAGTTAAGCTGCTTTATTTTGGGGCTTTGGTAGGGCGGGTCATTTTTAACCTGTAGAACAAGGGGAGTAAACAACACTCCCCCTCCATCTCCTGGCACTTTTTTCCAAAAAAACATTGTGGATTTTATATATATATATATATATATATATATATATATATATATTTTTTTTTTTTTTACATATATACAGTAGACAGTTATGTACTACATATATAGTGGAAAATCCACCTGCATGTAAGCTACTTTCTCCATCAGAAAGTAAAAAGCACACAAAAATAATTACAACCATCATCGATTTGTCTCTTTTAACATGAAATATTTACTTTATTTTAATCACAACTGAAACAAGACATTTCCTCTGTGTCTACAACTGATAAAACTGAGTGTTTACAGAGTAGCACTGTTAGCCCTCACCACGAAACAAGCACAGCATGAAATAATATTAAAACAAAAACACAGTATCAGTAAAAAAGCTCCAGACTAAAATGTATATTTCAGGCAATTTACTGTTAGCTAAGCATACAAACAGCCATATTTTACACTTAACATGATATATTTACACATTTAACCCGATCGCTAAGGCTAATCTCAAATGCTAATCGCTGCTAGCTTCCGCCTGCTAGCCTGCAGCTTTAGCAGTTAAAACAAACACTTTAACTCAACTTACATATCACATATTTACACTCTGGTTGTTTTAATAACATTTTAACACTCAATAATAATAATAAAGTTCAATAATCAAGGAAATCCTACTAGTGTGCCTTTAACATATCCATACACACTCTTGAAAATGCACACATTAAAGGCCAGTTTATACTTCTGCATAGAACCTATGTTATAGCTTACGCATATCAGAGCGCATTTTTATGTTTGTGTGTATCAGTGACTCTGCATCGCTCTGCAGTTAAAACCACAAAGGCAGGAATGTGTGGGCGGGACAGCGACGCCTGGTGGACCAATCAAAGCTGCGTTGTTTCTGCGTTGTGCAATGTGTAGTTACATTTCCAGGGAGGTGCACGTCAAACTACAGCAACAGGGCCTTCATAAAGAGCCAAACACTGGCAGTTTACCACACCCGAGTATCAAACCTAACCTAATGCTCCAACCATTGATATATGCATCTACTTTGTGTCATATATAATACATTTGAAATTTAAAGTAATTTTTTAACAAACTAAAATATAGAAGACAGAATTGCTTAAGCCCATTTTATGTTTAACCTCTTGTTTAAGTTGCCTTTACAGTTACATATTTTTATTTCAAACCCTAAACATAATGTAACCTGTAAACATTTATGTATGCAGAAAACCAGTGATGAATACGCAGAATACATATTTTTTTTGTCCGCCAGTATGGGTCTGCTGCCACTGCTTAACACTGATTTATTATGTACACATTTCTCTTGCCTGGTAGAATAACATAGAACAGCATGGAATTTCACAGTCTGTAACTCTCTCTTCTGTGAAAGGCATACACCAGGACTGGCCGGTCCTCCAGATTCAGACCAAGGCAGCTCTAAAGCGAGAGAGCATCATGGAGGAGAAGATCCTGACAGAAGTGAAGAAGAAAGTGAGACATGCTGAAAGAGCTCTGAAGCCCATTCTGGAGAATGCTACGCTAGCTATCGACACAGCTGCACAGGCTGAGAACACAGCCAATGCTGTGGCGAAGGTGAGTTCAGAAACATATGACTGTTCCACTGAGGAGCAGCACTTTTAATAAAAACATGCTTTCAAACGCGCACCTTTACTCTGGAATGGAAGAAAAGTCAACTTTTACATTGTTAGTCTGGAATATTTTAGGAAACACTGAAATGAGGTTGTTGCAGAAGAATGCAAATGCTAATCCTCAGTCTTTGCCAACTGTCTCTGGCAGGATGCCAAGGCGTCTGTTTCGCGGGGAAAGCAGGCGAGAAGGGCATCTGCGCAGCTGAAGTCAGCTGTGCATGCAGCTGTGCAGCAGCTAGCTGAGCAGGAGAGCACAGCGGCACAGGTGCAGGCGAACATGAGCAAGGATGAGGTAAGCAGTCTGTGTAGGTTTCACCATCTGAGCTGGTGAGTAATTGTGTCTGGACCTCCTTAGTAACACTGGATTGTGACACTTTGTGTAAGTTATGTTGAACTACAAAATAACTGGGGAATACTGTGGAATACTGAAATTACTGAATCATGCTAAATACTAAAACCTAATGAAAAAGGAAGGTTTTAATAAGGAAGGAACAGAGAACTAAAGTTGCTAAATTTTCTGAAATTCTGAAATCATTAAGTAATGTTGAATTATAAAATTACTGAGTAATGTCAAAAAACAATTTCTAAACCTTCAGTATTGTTGAATGCAGTGATGTGCAGTGAGGCCCTTCTAAACCTTCAGAGAAGGGGTGACAATAGGTGCATGTAAATAATTACATAATATTTAATAAGGAAATATATATTATACTTATTGAAAACTATAAGCATATGTTTTATAAATTAACTAAAAAAAGGGGGCGCTGAGTGGTCCAGCGGTCTAATGCGCCGCCACCATGAGCAGGAGGTCGCAGGTTCGAACCCCTGCTCATGCAGCCTTGCCATCAAGCTGCCTGGGTTCAGAGGGAGCACAATTGGCCCTGCTCCCTCCGGGTGGGTAGATGGCACTATCTCCCCATCACGCTTAAAGGTGGCGCCAGGCGGCACGAAGTGTCTGTGAGCAGATGTATCGGAACCTAGCCGCTGTGCTTTCCTCCGAGCGCACTAGCTGCTCAGGCAACGATTCATCAGCAGCAGGTGCCACGGGTGATGGGGAAGCACAAAGGTGTGGGACAATTGGATAGCCAAAATTGGGAGCAAATGGGGAAAAATCTGAAATAAAATTATATAAAAAAATTATAATAAAATAAAAAACACTATATTAACTGCACACCAGGTCGAAGGTATTGTTGAGTAATGTAAAATTATGAATTTGATAAATAATGTCAAGGTAAAAAAACTGCTAAATAAAATGTTAATTACTAAAAGTAATAAATAATGATGAATTCTGAAAGATACGAAATCAGCTTTGTAATATTAAATGATGACTGTACTGAATACTAAATATACTGAATAATATTGAGTAATGAAATTACTGAGTAATACTAACATTACTAAGTAATACTGAGGAATGAAATTACTGAGTAATGTGGAATACTAAAACGAACTGAAAATCAGCTTGTTATTGTCTTAATAATGTTTTAATGAACAACTACTGCTCAGAAAACCTTTTAATTATTATTTTCTGAGGGATAATGCTAATTTGTACATCTCTTATGCAGTGTGTGTCGGTACAGAAGATAATCAGCATGCCTCTTCTGTGATACTCACCTGCCAGTGTAGAAGTTACTCATTTGATTAACTTAAAGTAACGCTGAACTGCCCTGAGCTGATCTTTTCAGTGATATGCTCTTGATTAAAGTGAGAGGCTAATGGATTGATCTTTTTAACACTCTTTGCTCTGTGTGTTTTTGCACATGCTCTCCTTATCTCTGTTCTACAGGCTGATGTTTCGTTAGAGACAGTGAAGGACAGCATGGAGTCAGCTAAGATCCAGTTGGAGGCTTTTACACACACACTGGCGGAGCTGCTCAGGCAGATAGGTACACACAGAACCCTATCTTCCATCCTGTCATTTTTTATCTTTCATCTTGTCCTTTCTCGTCCTGTCCTTTCTTTTCATTCGTCTGTTTTTCTCTCATTTTTTCCTGTGCATTCCTGTCCTTTCCTGTCCCAAACTAATGGGTTCTTGCTTTGCCTTTCGTTCCCTGTCTTGTTTTTTTCTAGTCTTGTCATTCTGTTCTTTCCTTGTATAATTCTCACATTTTTTTAGTCTGTCACTGTGTTACAAATTAGATCTAGTGGTATACTCAGAAGACAAAAGAATAAAGCTGAAAACAGAAAGAATAAGTAATATTAAATATTACAATTACAGGGTAATACTGAATACTTAAATGACTGAGTAATGAAGAATCAAGGAATTTATAAGTAATGGGTAATGCTGAATCCTATATTACTTATAAATGAGCAATACAGACATTTCTGAATAATATTCTTTACTAAAATTGCTGAGAAATGTTGAGTGCTGAAATTACTGAGAAATGTGAAATGCTGTAACTGCAAAGTAATTTTAAATACTGATCAATATCAGTATCAAATACAGAAATTACTCAGTAATGTGGATTTCTGTATTTACTGAGCATAGTCAAACACAAAAGTAATGACTTTTGAATGCTTAAACCTCTTAGTAATGTTAAATCCTGAATTAATAGGTAATGTCAAATACTGAAATTAGTCAGTGATGGTGAATGATAAAATTACAGAGTAATGTTGAATACTGAAAACACTGAGTAATGTTAAATCATTTATCAATCATTCATTCATTTAATCATTATTCATTAGTAATAAACAATAAAATTACTAAAATATTAAATTAATGTTGGTGCTTTTTGAAAGTGTCATAAATTCTTGATATTAAACTTCTTTTAAACTCTTATTTTTTGCAGATACATTTAATTTAACATCCTGTAGTCTAAAGCCTATCAGACACATTGTTTGTTCTGATTGTGTGAGGTGTGTTTGTGTACATGTGTAGATTTTTGATCTGACAATTATTTTTTTCCATTAAGAATGAATGTGGTGCAAAAATGCATGCCCATTTACTGTTCTACTGCTCGACCAATACATACCATTTCGAATATACCTCATAAATATAATCTCAGGTCACAATCCAGAGAACCAGTTCACTCACTATCTCTCATTTATTTGTAATTTTATTTCCATTCCTTGTTATTCCCATTCATTCAGTAGGAAATAAAATTCTCCTTTTTTTTTCTGGCATCCACCAAACTGCATGTTCTCCTTCAAGGCAGGCCCTCATACATTAATCCACTCCACAGACATACTGAACCACACTCATCTATTTTTAGTTTTTGCATCTGTTGTTCCTCCAATTTACTCCCATTCATTTTTGTCCATGAGATTAATTCACCTGACAATGAACAAAATGCTTGTACTTCTTCAGTGCAGGTCCCCAAGCGGTAATCTATAAACATGCTGATGCATACTCACCTGTTTTTTGTATTTTTTTCATCCTCTCATTTATTATTATTATTAGTAGTAGTAGTAGTAGTAGTAGAAGCAGTAGTAGAAGTAGTAAATGACTCATCTAATATATTTTGCAGAAGCAAATGCAGCTGTGGAAAAGTATGACCGTGTGCTGAATGAAACGGCCGCCCGCCTGCTGGTTCTCCGTGCCAGCGTGGAGAGCCCAGCCTTGAATGGAAAGATCCAGAAGCTGCGCGGTGCTGCAGAGGCCCAACAGAAACAACTACTGCAGATAGAGCAAAGCGTGCAGGACATCAGGGAGGAGAGGGACAGCCTGACAGACATCGTCCACAACCTGCCCAAAGAGTGTCCACAGCGGGGCCACTAGAGGAGGAGAGTGAGGAGATGACAGCACAGAAGAAAGTAAAAGGAAAGAGAATTGTAGGAAATATTAAAAGAGTATGACAGAGGAAAGTTACCCAAACTGAAATCATAAGGAATATTTCTTTTTAGCCTAATCTCTAGTCTGCCACAGCACAACTACAGGGGTTAGACAATGAAATTGAAACACCTGTTATTTTAATGTGGGAGGTTTCATGGCTAAATTGGAGCAGCCTGGTGGTCGATCTTCATTAATTGCACATTGCACCAGTAAGAGCAGAGTGTGAAGGTTCAATTAGCAGGGTAAGAGCACAGTTTTGCTTAGAATATTGCAATGCACACAACATTATGGGTGACATACCAGAGTTCAAAAGAGGACAAATTGTTGGTGCACGTCTTGCTGGAGCATCTGTGACTAAGACAGAAAGTCTTTGTGATGTATCAAGAGCCACGGTATCCAGGGTAATTTAAGCATAACACCAAGAAGGACCAACCACATCCAACAGGATTAACTGTGGACGCAAGAGGAAGCTGTCTGAAAGGGATGTTCAGGTTCTAACCCGGATTTTGTCCAAAAAACATAAAACCACGGCTTCCCAAATCACGGCAGAATTCAACTCTCCTGTTTCCACCAGAACTGTCCGTCGAGACAATAAATTATTGTGGTCTAAGACCAGGTGTTTCAGTTTCATTGTCCAACCCCTGTGCTTGCCACAGACAATTATTTCAAAGCATTTATCTGAATTTAGAAAACAACAGAAAGCCCACTGACCTAAAACTCACTGAGAAGTCAATAGACATGTACTGAATACTGTGAATGATTGAATCAGTAAATTAATGTTTAACTAAATAAAGAAATGCTCATCATAGACGGGGTTCATAACATTTTTAACCTATACATTTCCAAGAATTTCCATGACAAAGAAAATCCAAGAAAATCCATGTCAAAACTGCTTATAGTAGGCCTATATCGTTCCTAAAATTAATAATAATAAACAAATTGCAATATGACATTTTTCTACAGACAGCATTAAATCAGTATTTTTCTCTCACTGAGTGAATTTACAGTTATAGTGCAGCCGAAACTCCAGTCACGGCCAGCTATCTAATGCGTACACACATGATTGATTTACCCAAACCAAAACAGCTTTTCTCAGTCAATAATGGGAAACAAACTTTCAAATTTCCATTTTCTGGATATTTTAATTTTTCCAAAACTTATGTAGGCCTGGAAATTGCTATGTTCAAATTCCATGACTTTTCCAGGTTTTTTATGACCGTACAAACCCTGCATAGAATAAGACCAACATGAGGGACTGTGTTATCAAAGTTTATTAAAACTGAATACAGTAAGATAGAAATTCAAAGCTGGTATTAGCATGTGATTTTGCTGATTAGATCATGTTCTGATTTTAGTTGTTTGCATGTAAAGCCAGGTGTAAATACACTTAAGATGTACGATCTTGTGATTACGAGTAGAAAACTTAATACTACACTTCCCTCTGAAAAACTACATACACACAGCAGGTGAAAGTGTCCAAAATCTGTTTTCCTCAACAAATGTAATGTATATTTTAGGCTATTCACACTATCTTTTAAATGTTACTCATATCTGACGTTTGTCTGAACAGTTTAATCTGTGTAACTGACGCTCATGTACAAAACAAGCAGCGCTCCACAATAAGTTTCAGTTTCATCATTTCCATTTGGACTTATCACAAACAAAAATAGCATTCCAGCTCACTGTAAAAGCATGCATTAGTCAGCTACAGACAGATGCTTTGGTTTAAATGTTTGGCTTTAAATTTGGCTTTTTATTTTCCTTAGATGCTGAATCCATGTCCTGCTATTTCATTAGAAGTACAGAGAGGTTCAACACAGTTCCTCTTATATTTTTGAAACAAAGCAATCACCCCAAGTATATTTTTTACCTCACTATTTCGCCACTAAAAACTTCCCTCACTTCTGTTTTCCTTTTTTCCATCTACTCCCAGACATTTTTCCTCTCCCTTGACGTAAACATTAATTCTGATCTAAATTCGAGTTGCCGCAAATATGTATTAGTTATGTGGATGCTTATTAGATTTTAATACCACACTACTGGCTCATATTGGAATTGAATATGTCATAGTACACATATAATTAGTGTGTTTTACTGTTCACAGTTTTTACCACTACAGAATTGGCACATCTTTCTCACATATGACAAAGGAAAGCGCATTTGGGTATAAAGTAAAATGAGCAAATTAACAAACTAATGCACTTTATTATGCTGTATGGTAAACACCACAGATCTGACAGACTGGGATTAGGCTGAAAACTCTGAGGGATTTTATCAAATATAGACAGAGAGAAGAGGAATCCAGCCCCTCTGTCTCCTCTTTAGTTCGTTTTTTATTTCAGTTCCTTTTTGAAGAATGTAAAATATATTTGCCATATTCTGTGATCTGATAAAATATTGTTTTTATTGTAGTAACAAAACTGCACCAGAAAAGTATGGAAGTTTTTTGACAATAAACCTGTTTCTAGTGAATCATGGGGTGTTAAGATCTGCAGAGAGAACAATATTTTTTGATGCTGTAAGGAAGCAATGTGCGTATTTGGGAAACGTATTTTGGACTATTCATATGTTGCCAGAATACATTGATTTGGTACTCAAGGAACGGTGTGTTGTGGTGTGTTGTTTATATAACTAACGTGCAGCTTTTTATTGTTTCATATGACCACAAGATGGTGCCATATACAAGCTTGTAATAGGACTTTGGTTTCTTACATACTGTATATGCAATATACACTGACATGCAGGATGTTGTACAAGAAATGCTGATGTTCAATAGCAAATAAACCAGTTGAAAGTAAGGTGTGGCATATTTTTTCAGTGTGTTTTTGCCTTGTTTCACTTTGTGATTTATGCAAACATCCATTTATGTTATTTTTTAGGGTCTTTTGTTTTAATTCTACAAAGGAATAATCTAATATATATTAAATTGGTGTCCAGATGTGTGGAAGTTAGTCAGGCAAAATTGTCTATAAATCAAGATGCATTCCTCCAGTGCAACATGCTGTTGGGACCTGGGTGTACTAGTGGCACTGTATATCTCACTCTCTCTGAGCTGTACTTACACTGTGGTGCAACAGCGACCTCTAGTGTGTAACCTCCAGCAAACCCCATTATACCTACCACCTTTATTTACCTAAAGTACTTTTTACCTACAATAAAACAACATAATCAAAGAACAGTAACTGAATAAAACAGTAACAATATAATAATTCAGCATAACGCTTTTAACAACAGATATATGAACTTATCACAGATTATGACTGTGTTCAAGCTCGCTATAAAAAGTGTGATTTATTCAGGCCCCCTTTTGCGGTTTGCGTCTTTGGTTCCTTTAATCAGTAACACTTTACAAAAATGGTCACAATTTAAGGTCAGTAATTCATACCTGTCAAGTCTCCCGTTTAGGCCGGGAAATTACCGTATTTTATTCCTCTTTCCCGCCTTCTCCCGTATTAGTATTTTCCTGTAAATGTCCCTTTTTATGATAAAATTTTAAAAACTTTTTTATTGAGGAGACAGGGTACTGACTGCTCTGTGTCTCTTAACCAATCGTGGTGCCGAATCAAGGAGAAAGTCCCGCCTTTCAGAAGAAACAGCCAATCAGGTTTTGCGGAGTGCAGAGGAGGGTCAGTGAGGATATATGGAGATTTTTCTAAAAGAAAAGTAACAGAGCTAACCATGTAAACTGTGATGAGATTGTTTCTGATAGCTGGTTAAAAATACTCTTCTGAAACAAAACACACAGATTAAACCTTTTAAAAAATGTAAAAAATTACAGCTTGTGACTCAGCTTAACTAGAAATGTGGAGAGGACTGAAATGAACTGAACTGATCAGGGGTGGAGTGATCAAAAGAAAGAAGAATTAATTAAAGATTATTAATTGTGTAAGCCCCTTAGGACTAATTTTTACTGATGGAATATATCTGGTCCGTGTCCTTTTTGTTAAAGCTCATGATACTATTTTTAGGTCACCAAAAGTCATTTTGCAGAATTTGTGCACCCTTTGTTCAATTTTAAAACCATTAACTAATAAAAAAAATATATCATATAAAAGAGTGCATTCCTGCCAAAAAATACATTAAATCTTTACTTTTTTTCTAAATATTCTAGAAAAGGGATTTTCATTTGGCTGTATTAGAAGAATGACATATGTAGGAATGTCCACAACATTTCAGTGTCAACAAAGGTAGACCTATCAGATTCTGATAATCTAATTGTAATGTGTAAGTGGTTCACATGTGGTTATTTTAGATTTTTTGTAAACCTGTCTTAAAATGTAAGGGATACTGAACCTTCGTTGGGCTGGTGGGCTTGGGCTTACTTGGTTAAGACTTTCTGTCAGAAGTACTGTTCATAATTACTGTACCCTTATTGTAAAGTGTTACCATTTAAACCTTGTTTCTAGGCACACACAATATGTGAAAACTAGTAGACTAAAAATGTGAAAATTTTTAGTCTAATTTAAACACAAACTGTCCCTTACATTGTTTAAAATTTTCTTGATTAATGGAAAAATAAAAATCCTCTGAAAATAACTTGAATTGATTGAGTTGAACTGATTCACAATAAAGTTTAATTATATTTTATCTCTCTACTGTGAAGTTGCTGTTTCGGGGAGATTTGTTCACATTACAGATAGATTTATGAATATGAACAAGATAGCCACATCTGAACTGAGCAGAACATAAATCCGAATTTATAAATGAGGCTTGTAAAGTGATCATTGCCACATAGATGTTTGTAAGGACCTGTGTATCCATTAATCTACAGTTAGACACATTGTCTACAATGTGTGTGTGTGTGTGTGTTTGTTTGTGTGCGTGTGCAGATGGATTAAAGGTGGGACCAAATTACGTCTGTGCATCCAGCACAAGTATGGTGAGTATGGGTGTCCTGTTTTGTCTCTCTCACCAGAGAGGTCCTTAAGTCCCCAAAATCCCAAAACTTACAGACTATCCATTTAATCGTACAAATGGATTTTTTTTCCACACGGTGGCGCCACATACAAACCATAACGTCTGACATTCACTATACTTTTCAATTCATTCATAAAACTGTTGTCTTTAACAGCAGTCATATAGTTGAGAAAACGGCAAGGGCTTTGGTGCATGTTAATTAATATATTTGTTAATATAATATGTACTGTTTTATTTATACATTAACAATTTAAAAAAGGGCTTTAGTGCATGCTAATTAATATATTAGTTAATATGATTTGTATTGTTTGATTTATAAATTAATAATTTAAAAACATTTTATAATAAAACTGCAAGCAGGTATGAGTGTAGCCACGCTGTGTTTATAACCTGTTTTGTATTACCATAAAAAAATGTATAACTGAAGACTATATATAGACTAATAGACTAATATATATATATATATATATATATATATATATATATATATATATATATATATATATATATATATATATATATATATATATATATATATATATAGACTAATACACATAACTGATATTATTATAAATAATAATAATATAATTGGGCTGAAAGAACTGGATAGTTAATGTTTCTTGGTTAAATCCTTGAGTCATTGTGCATATTTCTTGGTATGAATCTTGGTGAACACGTTAGTTTTTTACCACACCTGTATTCTGTCAATCCCCGCCTCCCCGCGCTCAGATTGGCTGTTAGCATCCCGCGTTGTTCTCCAATAGGCCCTCTAAACATAAGTAGGACCTTTCAGAGCCAATCACGATGCTGGGAACGATATTAGACGAAAAAGAGGTGTGGAGTAACAGCGCTTGATGAAACGAGGGCTGTCGTGCCGCTTGTGGCCGCGCGGTGGAGTGATGAGCCGCATTCCTGACTAACCGGCAGCGCAGCAACCGCGACTCTCTCACGCCTGTTCTCTAGTGATGGGAGCTTTGATTCAGTTAACCGAACCGATTCCTTGACTCTGAATAGAACATAACGATTCATTGGATTCACAATTCAAGCCATCTTTATTCTCATCCAGCTAACGGCCCTCGCTCAGTTTAGCGAGGCTGATGCTTGTGGCCAGTGAGAAAGTCCACTAACTGATGTACTTTTTAATGATTTACGAGAGACTGGTCTCTAAACGCAGGGTTGGCAGTGTCAACAGAGAAGAATAGGTTCAAATAAATAAACATTATTATTGCCATTTGTATGTAATAAATTAACATTTTGCAGTTTATTTTTGTTGTTACCATTGTTTTTGCCATTTTTATTCTATAAAATGTATTTATATTTATTGTTTATACCATCGCTGTTGTTATTATTTTATTCTATAAAAATGACTTAATATTTATTGTTTTCATTATTTTTATTCTATCAAAATATATCTCTCGTTATTCTTTTTACGCTTGTCATTGGTATTTTTATTTCATCAAATAGTGTTTACCATTGTTAATGGCGTTCTTCTTATTTATAAAATACATTTTTATTCATTATTACTGCCATATATTTAGATGTTTCACCATTGTTATTGTAATTTGTTATTTTATAAATATATTTATATTCATTGTTTTTATCATTGTTAATGGCATTTTTATTGTCTATTCTTTATTATTGCCATTTTATTTAGTTTTTTATTCTATAAAATATATTTGGATATTTTACTATTGTAAGTGCATTTTGTTTTCTATAAAAATATATTTATATATTTATTGTTTATGCCGTTCTTTTTTTATATATTTCTATTAATTGTTTTATATATTGCTATTGCCATACATGCAATTCGTGTTCATATTTGGTTTCGGTTTAAACCAAAGAATTTGTTTCCTGGGGGATAAATTTCAGTAAATTTAGTCCTAGACTAAATATATTTAAACTTATTAACATGTATTGTCCTAGACTATATTTTTAAAATAATAAAAATGGCATTAACATTGGTAAACACTATTTTAATAAATCAAAATGGCAATGACAATCGTATAAACAATAATGAGCTATATTTTTATAGAACCAGAATGATAAAAACAATAGATATAAATACATTTTATAGAATAACAAATAATAACAACAATTGTATAAACAATAAATATAAAAATATGTTTATGGAATAAAAAAATAGTCATATACTAAAATTTCCTTTTAATAGAAAAATAAATCTTAATCTCCTTTCAACGTGCTGTTCAGTCCAATCTTTGTCCGGGAAACTGACTCTAATAGTGTTAGTTCTAAAAGAGAACTTGCGAATCGGTTCGACTGATTCAATAAGCCGGTTCATGGGAACGATTCGTTTCTGAGGCGGGCATCTCTGGTCTCCTCAGTCTCGCCACCACAACCGTTCACACACACACGCTCACAGCGGGAGCGACGCCGTGGTGTTTCCGTCCTGAAGCGTTAACCTACTCCCAGCAAAATGTCGAGTAATGTACAAGGTACGTGTATAACCTGTAGCTTGTGTAAATGTGATTAGTTGAGTGATTATTTTGTCCGTTATTTGCTGTGTTGTAGGGAGCTAACCGTCTCCTGGCTCTTCTGGAATGCCACGCTGTGTGCTCCGGCAAGTGCAGTAGACATAAACCGGCTTTAACGGGATATAAATGTGTGTGTTTTTATTCGCAGGAGGGAAGGCTTTTGGATTACTGAAAGCACAGCAGAGAGAAAGGCTGGAGGAGATAAACAGGGTAAGGAACTTCATGCTGGCTGGTCGTATTTCTGGGATGCTTTTCTGGGGCGCTTTTTGAATTAAAGGATCCGTTAGGTTAGGCTAGCTAGCGTCGGCTAGTTTGGTCGTGACCTTTCGTTATTAGCATAATACAGCTAACGTTAAAATTAGCAAGCTAGCTTTTAATATCTTAATACTCCTTAGTTTTCAAAGGGTTTGTTAAATAATGCTAGCTAAGAAAATTGCTTTATTTTTAGTTAAGTTAGCTAGCTAACCTAGTTCTAGTATCTAGCTTCATGTGCTTTATATATGTGTGAAAATCTGTTAAATCAGAGGGCTAGCTCCGCAAATACTAGCTAATCACTTAAAATGAGAGATAGCTTAATAGTTGAGCAGTTTATTCCAATCTATTCACCTTTAAGTTAGCTACCATTTGTTTTCCAGTCAGTTCTGCTCGTCCCTGCCCCTCTTCCACACCTGTCTCGCACTCCAAAGCTCAATGGGCGTGTTAGACAGAGGAGAAAACCAGTAACGTTAAACGTGCACTTCCAGAGGGTGCGGTTCCATTTTGCCCCTTTGAACAAATAATTTCTACAAAATTAGCCCCATATCTAAAGACCCTAGATATTAGCTTCTATTTTAAGCTAACGTTTGAAAGCAGGTCGCTCCAGAGCGATAAAGAGGCGCCCTTTCTTCTCCCGCTCAGACGGGAAACAGGTGGCTGCTGGGCCCAATGAAGAGCCCCATTGTGTCGGGGAGTCTCTCTCCACCCCACCGTCTGACAGCCTCTCCGCCTTTCTTCTCTTACCCACAGTCTCCACTGCCTGAGCCTGGCACCCTGTCAGCTCAGAAGCATGTTATGGATAAAAAAAAATGAAGGCTTCTTATTCTAGTTTAAATTCCACCTCCAGTTCCAAAATGATGCTGCACCATTTAAGGTGAAGCCAAGAAAAACACAGCCTTGTGTGTCCTGGTCATATTTTATCAGGCCTTTTATGTACAACTCTGAAAAAATGAAGAGACCACTGCAGATTCTGAATCAGTTCCTCTGATTTTGCTATTTAAAGGTATGTTTGAGTAAAATGCACATTGCCGCTTTATTCTATAAACTACAGACAACATTTCTCCCAAATTCCAAGTACAAATATTGTCGTTTAGAGCACTTATATGCAGAAAATGAGAAATGGTCGAAATAATAAAGATGCAGAGCTTTGACCTCAAATAATACAAAGAAAACAAGTTCATATTCATAAAGTTTTAAGAGTTCAGAAATCAATATTTGGCAGAATAACCCTGGATTTTAATCACAGATTTCATGCATCTTTGCATGTTCTTCTCCACCAGTCTTACACACTGCTTTTGGATAACGTTATGCCACTCCTGGTGCAAACATTCAAGCAGTCCTCTTGGTTTGATGGCTTGTGATCATCTATCTTTGAAACAATATTTGAAGGCAGTTTTATGCTATGCAGTGTTTATTGCGGTATTTTAACATGCAGACAAAATGCATGCAATGTATTGACAGTGATGCCACTTAAGAGGTTTAAATTAAGTGTAACTCAAAACACGAATGGTGGTATTTAAAGCGGTATTCTAAATGGGTTTAAAATATACTCCTGTTATCAGTAGATTCTGAAAAAATACACACAAGGTCATGAAGGTTCTCTCAAACACCATCCCAAACTTCTCATGAATCTTATCTCAGTACTTTTGTTATCACTTCTATGACATACCTTAAAATGTTTTGGTTTATTTAAGTTTCGTCTTACTCTAGAGCAGGGCTGGCCAGTCTCACAAACCAGTCTGCTTATCAGAAGTCTTACCACTTTTGTCGCTAAAAACAACATACTTTGATAAAGACCACTTGAGTGATATGCAGAATTACCACCCACAGAATGTTGTGTTAGCATGACGTGTAGAGTTTTTTTTGGTCAACATCTGCCTCCAAGTGGCTCAGTCACAGTGTGTTTCTCTTTGGACAGATTGAAGCAGAATGTGTATACAAGGCTGTGTGAGGAGCCAATTAGAATGCTCCTGACAAAAACGAGGCCAAACTGCAACAAAGATTTACTCAATGTTCAAACAGCAGAACTCCAAAATTCCAGCTCACACACAGGCTGTGTCTGAAACTGGTGGCATCTAGATGATAAGCAATTCTTTGCTCAGAAGACAGCATTGTGATGAAGGTCTCTGTGACTTACTCACAAAGCAAATATATATATATATATATATATATATATATATATATATATATATATATATATATATATATATATATATATATATATATATATATATTATTTTATTGTAATCCGTTTGCATTCATTTTTACCCAATAAAATGGAAGGTGTGATTACTGAATTTCATTTCGGACAAGACTGTGTGCGCCTCCTTGACTTGATTGATACCAGGAAAATCAATGCTCAATATACCCAAAACACTGCAGCTTCTAGAGTATTACCACACGCCTGATCACACAAGGAAGTGTAGTTTTTTGTGACCTTTTTCAAATGTGAACACAGGACAGCATCACAGTGTGGGAAAAAAATGTAGACGCTTCCCTTTTAGTCAGCAACAACTGTGGGCAAGTTAACACTATCAGCAGTTTCAGATAGCTATGTTTAGCCTATTCACAAGAAAATGCTGAAAGCGGTGTTCTCAAACCACCCTCCTCTCTGCTGAGTGTTTTCAATTCAGCAAACTGACTCAAAATACCACCCCTGCTATAAAGTGCATCAATTGAGTAAACGTCTTTAGTTTATTAAATTTATGCCAGGAGGGCGGTGTCGTTCAGTAACTGTGTTAATGAGGGTGTAAACACTGGGCCTCAACATTTATAAACAGTTATGATACAAGAGGAGCAAAGCCAAAAATCACACAGGTGGGAGAAAACTTAGCTAGACGTAGTTGTTCCTTTACCCATAACAACCAATTAGACAGGTTCCCAGCCCAGCTGTGGAGACCTATTGGAAATGGGCCAAGACCCATGTGTTTATAAAACATAGTCAATGCTTCAAGATCTTTTTAGTGTTATTTGCAGTAATTTTGCCCTTTTGAAAGCTGTTTTACTTGTTACTTAATTTCATTATGATTTATAGTGCAAATTTACAAACTCTCCAGCCTGTAATCATTATGTTCACCCATACTTATTCAGCATAATATTTGGGTTACTTTAGAAGCCAGTAGTCTGGTTGTAATCTGGAATCTGCTATCCACAGTCACTCGTCATGTTAACCCTCATTGATTTTCCATTCTGCTTACAGGCTACTGCAGACAAATACTCATTGATTCATCAGTAGTGGTCCACGTTGAGTAGAACTGAACAGAACAACAGAGCTTTTTAGTAATTCTATTGGAACTTTAACTAATTCAAATAGGTGACATCAGAAATGCAACCATTTCTGAACCAGAGGCTGTGTCTCTGTAAAACTGTAACAACTGGAATATGGGGTTATTGCCAGACATTTAACTACTGTCACTATATGCTTAAGTTGTGCCTTACCTAAAAGATACAAATACATCGTTCTGCCATATTAAGAAAAGTCTGTTCTCTTAGTGTTTTCTGGATGGTGTTTGCGTGAATGTTTGTGTTCTGAGAGATTCCTCACCATTCTCATGGTTTGATTGTTTAGGTAAATTAGTGCGTTCACACATGAACCAGCACATGAAAATCATTTTGATCATAAATACGATGAACTGATCAGTACTTTAAGGCCAACTCTGAGAGAGTCTGTCTTTCAGCTCAACTACCTTATTTTTAGTCAAACTTGGTGATGCATCACCGTGCATGGCGTTAATTTAAATGTCCCATGCATCGTCTCATCAAAGATTATAAATGTACTTTACATTTCATGCTGAATCACCTAATTTTAAATCATTATCACCTCCACGCACTAGCTGTGAGAGTCTGTGAATTAGCATGCAGGACTATACTGTGCTGTTTTGCTGTGTTCCAATTATCGCTGTTTTGGGGTGAGTGATGGGATTTTAAGAGGGGTAGCCAGTTAATGATTTTAAGTCTTTGTTCTGCTTCCTCTGTGAGACATGTTAGTTTTACACATTTTACACTTTCTGCAGCTGGTAGGTTTATAATACATTTTCAGTATTACACAATCCTGTCATTGACCCTTTCAGAACAGCTGTGGTTGAAAAAAATGGTTAGAAATTACCCTCATCATTTTTTTTTTCAACTTTGTAAAAGCCGTAGGTACCTTCTCAAATTGATGCATCATGCCTCACTGGTTCTGTCTTTTTTGTTGTCTGTGCTTTTACAGGAGTTTATGGAAGACCAGAAGTACCGGGATGAGGAAGATTTGGCAGAGAAGCTGGATTCCTTCAAAAGTAAGGAGTGGCTAAAAGCTTGTCAGGAATCTCTTTAGAGCATAAACTTTTTCTAATGGCATCAGAGGAGCGGTGGAATGGGACACGTTTATGTAAGATTCATATATACGTGACATGGTGTTTAGAGAAGAAGAATCTATGGCTGCATAACTTTGTGTGCACACAAGTAAGGGTGTCTGATTTAGTGGTCCGTGGAGAAGCTTTCTTGCAGTGGTTGTGCAGGAATGCTTCCTTGTTGTTTTAGGACTACGGTCTTGAAGAATGTAGCTTTGGGGAGAGCAACCTCTGCCTGTATGAGAGAAAGGGGAGAGCAAGAAAAGCTGAAATGTAACCTTGTTTCTGTATTCAGCCACAGAACCCTGAAGCCATCTAATTTCTTTTCGTTCTTACTCACACCCCCACTTCCCAGGCTTGACACTTGAACTCTAAACCCACGGGCCTTCTTCCTCTTCTCATGAATTGTTTACGATCCACCCAAGTCTTGTTTGTGCTCACATCCATGTGTTTTGTATGTGCTTATACTGTATAGACCTGAGGAAAGAAGTAAAAATGTGGGGAAAAAGAACAACAAAACTCCGATGCCGGAGAGAACAAAAGCTAAGACAGAACAAATCCAGAACATGACTGTAGGAAAACACAGGAAACCTTCTAGTTTTGAGTACATTGTTGTTGTAGAAATGCGGTCTCCCTTGCACTCTCACTCCCACTCTTAGCCCTTAGTCTCTCCACAGTGTGTGACCCACAAATGTCGGTCTGCATGTGTGTATGTGTATGTGACTCGGCCCTTAGACCAGAGAGAGAATGAGGAAGCGTACCCTTGAGAAAAGCAGACGACCGCAGCTGGAGATAGAGGGCCATTGTTTTCCACTGTGCCATGCAACAGGCTTTGAAACTAGAATGTAGAAAAACAATATAAATTTTTTTTTTTTTTTTTTTTGCACAATATTTAAACATTTCTTGCATGTTTTAAGTTTAACTTTAGGGCTTATACTGTATTGTAGCATTTTTAAAGGAGAAATATTTTAAAAAGCGTTGCTTTAATTATCAGCAGTGTTTGACTGATGGGGCCCTATGATTTCTGTAATGAGAAGCACAGCCAGAATTATGAAATTCAGGCAGTAAAACTTTTCTATAACTATAACAACTTTTTTTTTCTTTTAGCATGAGAATTTACTACATATGCTTCTGTTTTTTTTGTCCACATGCAATGCATCATATTTTTAGTGGTGTAATCATCATATTTTTCATGGTTTGAGGCACACCTGAACCACAGATTAATTGCATAACTTCAACCATAGCATGTTTACTGCTACTGTAAATTTTTGTAGTAATAATCCCCTCAATCTCAGTCCAAAGCTGGAAAAAAGTAAGAGTTAATTCACCTGCTTCTATGGTTTTGTTTTGCTTGCCCACATGTATTCTGTGCCTCAAAGCTCAGGCTGAAATTAATCTACAGTGACCAGCAGTCTGTCTCTCTTCCTCTCAAAATCGCACTCAGCTTAGTTGTGAATAGTCATGAGTTTGAGGGGCGGGCATCAACAGGGGAGCCATTGTAACCCTCTCCTACCCATGACCCTACTCTCACGGAGACACTGTTACAAAAAACGCTCATTGGCTGCTTCAACAGAGCCCTCTTTGTGAGACAGAAACAAACAGAATGAGAGACAGATAAACAGAGAGGGAGCAAATATGGGCCTGAACTGCATACTATGGAAGAAATCCATATGATGTATTGAGATTGATGTAAATGGTTAGTGTGGCATGATAAAAGATTTGCTTGCATTATTTATTTGTTAGATTGTGTGCGTGTTCCTTAGTTCATCAAGCCAAGCAGAAAATTTGCCTGGAATCAGGTCAGGATGTTGAGTGCACTAGAATGGCAATGATTTACAAAGTTGAAATGTTTGTTTGTTAACATTTTAAGAGTAAAAAAAAAACTGATAGAACTGGTAGGCCTGTTATGATAAGATTTTTTTTGTGGACGATATATCGTCCCAGAAATTATTGCGATACACGATAATTTTAAGACTATTAAATAAATAACAATGATAACAAAACAGCATAACAAAAGCAATTATACAGCAAAACATGAATTAATTAAGTAGGTGATTTCTTCACCTACTTTAGTCCACTCAGTTATTGAAGCATAACTAAAATACTGTAAACTGTACACAATAGACAATATCACGATTATCAAAAATTATCGAGGTCATGTTCATTTATTGTACGATAAATCGATATTGCAATTATTGTGACAGTCCTAAGAACTGGTATGTTAAACGAATGTAGCCTAAGCAGCTTTGGATAGTAAAATTTACATTTGCAAGTCGCATGTTGAGTATTTCAAGACTAGGTCTTATTCCTGTCTGTGGAAACTGACCCCCGGTGTTTAGTTAGAGGCTGATTTGCCTATTGCAGCCTTCTACAATGTCAGTTTTGCAAAGTCTAATATGATAACAGTTAGCAAACAATGTATTGTGAGGCCCTATAATGTGGAAAATACAACCACAGGGACTGAAGTGGTCGCAAATGTTTGAAACAACCAGTCCTTTACTCTGTTATCCAGTGCAGCCTACACAGATGCATAATACAAAAGCAGTGTCTCCTGCAGTGCAGTTGAAACCAGGCTGACCTCGTCCCCTGCTGTAACCTGCTTCTGCAGGCTGAGCGTCAGCTGTCTCAATAATGACCTCTTTCTTGTCACACTCACCTGTTGGAGGCAGCTGTGTGCAGTTGTGGGTGCGGGTGCATGTGTCTGAGTTGGGATATAATTAGAACTGTAGTGTGTGTGTGTCTTTATTTACCATTACTAATACATTCAGCATTATTCTAGTGTCTTATTATTGTTTGCAGTAATATCACAAAGTTATAAATTATGTAATATATTCTCAAAGCAATTTATTGCATAGTTGTTTTGCTATCTAAATGCTTAATGCATTTTAGTTTTGTGGTAGATTTTTGTTACATTATTATTATTACTATTTTATCATACAAAAAATCACTCATTTACAAAATAGATTGTTTTTTTTTTGTTTTGAATCTGTTAAGTAAGTAAAAGTAATAATGTATTTGTTGCAGTAGTATATTATAATACTCTTTTGAGGTCTTGCCAAGAATATTGTTATAGAAAAAATACTAATAATAGAAATATTGTAAGGTGCATATATACTGATACGTATCACTGTATGGTCTCTATTTCAGACAAATATGCAGAATTCGACTTGGACAACCAGGGAGACATTGGTAAGTCTGTGAGTTTGTGTAGGCATATGTGTGATTAAGAGTATGAGCTTCTAGCTTTTGTGTTCATTGTGAATGTGATACTGTAATGAACAGACATGAAACCTGAGTGTCTCTGGCCACAAGCTAGGGAAACATAATAGGGTAAGAGTGTATAACTGTAGAGCACAGTGTTTGATGTGCCACTTAGTCCATGTCCTGGAGTACTCCTTAGATGTTTATTGCTTTTTTTTCTACTGTAGAACACCTTATGAAGGGCCTGTTAATTAGTGGAGGAGATTACTCCCTTAAGTTGGGAGTTTAATAAGGTCTTGGGATCCTTCATTGGTTATTCACTCCAGTTCCTGCAGTTTTAAAACCTGGTTTCAATGGACTGATCTGCATATTGTGACTCAGATAATGATTGGACCTTTTTCCGTATTGTGGCTATAAGTCATTCTTCGAGATGTTTGATATGACTCAGTTAATATTTTTTTTTCCTTGTAACTGCATCTGCTTTTTCCCTTTAACTGCGTGTAGGTTTGCAGATGAAGTTATGCGTGTAATAAACATTTCCTTCTTTTTAAAGCTAACAAGATGAGGCCTGTCAAAACAACTGCATTGTAGTAGCAGTAGCAAAGTAGCAAAAGATTTTAAAGACTGTTCTTCAGATACACTACCATACTCATTACAGTGATATTTATATAAAATGTGCTGTGCTTTCTCTAATTAAACCACAATAAATACACTGTTTGAAGTTGGAATGTGGAGTTGGGCAGTGTTCTTTAAGCACTGACTGTATTCACAATATGTTTAGAGTAGAGTAAAGTAAAATATATTGTGTGTATACTAACACAATTTATCCCAATATGCTAAAAATAAAATTAAATATGCCCACCCCTGAAACCAGACATTATATTTAAGTATGCCCAGTGCTATAGATTTCCTTCTCCCTCGGAAAGGCCAGCATTAACATGATTAAGATTGGTCATCAAGAGAATGCTGTGTGAGAACACACATGTCCTCCACCTGTTTTAAAGGGAACAGCTGCAAAAGCCTCACACCCAGATACAGTACCAGTCAAAAGTTTGGACACACCCTCTCATTCAGTGTTTTTCTTGATTTTATTTATTTTCTACATTATAGATTGATAATGACATTAAAACAATTAGAGGAAACATGTGAAAGTTAGTAAACATAAAGTGATTGTCCTCAACCATCCCCTGCCATAAACCTAACTGAAATGGGTGGTTGGGGATGAGCTGGAGCACAGTGTGAAGAAAAAACAGGAACTATTGTTCAGCACCCTTTTGTTTACAGAATAATTCTGCATGTGTTCCTGTGTAGGTTTATTGTCCAGTATTAAATTTACAATGTAAAAATCATTAAAAGGAAGAAAACGCACAGGATAAGAATACATGTATCCAAACTCTTGACTGGTACTGTACATATGTGATATGTACATATGTGTGTGTGAAATCTCTAGTTACTATCGTTCCACATTGGTTGTTTTTATAAAGGCCTTCAAAATGAGAACACTGTTAATAAATACACTGTTCAAAAAAGGAACTGTTCTGTTAGTTTTACAATGCCTAATTTAGAGATTGATTTCCTTTTGGTGGCCTCTATTACTAATTTAGAGCAAGCATGTTTGTTTCTGTTGTCTTGTCTTGCTCTCAGACCATTTAGGTAAAGGGTACATCTTAAGGTTTTAAATAAATGCTTGTCCTTCTTTTAAAGATTGGTTCGTTTTTAAGATTAACATGTCTTTAAGTTCTGAAGGCTCTAAGATGACAACAAACACATATGTGCTTTGTATGTTTCTCAATAAATATTTCCATTAAAGTTTATATTACATTGTTTGAATGGCCTGTGAAGAATGGTAGTCATAGATAAGTATAAAGAATGTACAGTTGCCCAGATGTAATTTCTTTAATAAAACAAAACATATAATCCCGCAATATCAAAAGATAATTTGCACCAAAAACAATTAAACATGCATTGTTCACCATTTTGTCTTAATACTGCAATAAATTGTGGTGTCTGTGGGCCCATGGAAATTGTTTGTTAAAATACCAAAACATTTTAGACAACTGTAACTTGAACCGGTATTATCACAGTAAATGCAAATGCGGTGGATGTATTTAACAGCACTTTGCATCTGAATGTTACAGATATGATGGGTCTAAAGAGAATGATGGAGAAGCTCGGCGTGCCCAAGACCCACCTGGAGATAAAAAAGATGATTTCAGAAGTGACGGGGGGCGTCAGCGACACCATCAACTACAGAGACTTTGTCAAAATGATGCTTGGCAAGCGCTCAGCTGTGCTCAAACTGTAAGTTTTGTGTCTGTGTGTGTGTGTCTGTGTGTATCTGTCCTCCCATTCAAAACATGATGCAAGGCCATTTTATATACTGCCAGGATCGGCTCAGTGGGGCTATTTTTAGCATGCCTGTGTGTTTGATCGTGTCAGCAAATCCGCAGCAGCACCAGCACAGCAGCATATCTCTGCCATTATCTCTCAGCTGGGTGAAGGATGTGCTGAGACATGCAGTGTCACCACCACACATCAAAATGGCATTCCAGCTGGACCTTAAAGTCCAAGTAAAATTTCTTTCAGTATTACAACTGAGCTGTCATTTTCTTCCAGTATTGTGATTATTGTGGTATTTATTATTCTGCGTAGTATGCTGATTAATCATGATTTTTTTTTCTTTAGCCACATCAAATTATTGATTAACCTGTGAATTTTAAATTACCTTTGGCTATCTTGCCAGTTCACATTTTTTAATATAAGTAACCACTATGTGTCTGTGATATGAACAAGTCTGTCCCTAAAATAGCACTCATGCACATTGAAACAGTTATGCACATTTATAAAAACAATAATGTCACCCACTGGTTACAATTCTTGTAATGCTCAACATAGCATTTGTTTACAGATAATGTCTTACCCTTTATCAGAAAATCCAATCATCAGCTTATCTTTACCACGTACATATGCACAGTAGCCTATGAATCTGATCCGATCGTTTATGTAAATGCCACATGCTACATGTAAATTTATTTTCTAAATAGGGAGTGTGTCAACCCTAGAAAGATAAGATGTTAAGATGCCAGAATTTCCCTTTCCGCTAAATCCTTTTATAATCTGCAACACACTTATCACCTGCTGAAAGGCAGTGTTTTCGCTCCACTTTTGTCCTTAATTTCCTTTGTCCTTGTTGTTCAGTGGCAGGTTCACACAGTGTAGAGCACTTATTTTGTGTTCTGTTGTGTTTAGTTTGTTTTAATTATTATTTTATATTTAGGGTTTTACTTTAAGGTTTGTATCACACTACAATAGACCCACTAGACCCAACTGAGAATTCTGTGACCCACACTGCATATCCAAGCATAAAATAGAGCCTTATCAGCATCTAGATAATGTGTAGGTGTTTTGTTTATGAAATGAGCAGAGCAATATAAGGTTACAGTGTGTTTGTGTGTGTGTATGTTTCTTGACCAAATATATGCAGTCTTCTAACTTATGTATGCTACTCTGGATGCCCTCCAATTTGGCACAGCTTCCCTCAACACCCCACCACCCCTCAATTCCTCTGTTTATCTTTCCCAGGGGAGATGGAGAACAGAAGCTTTAGCTCCCTACTTTTGTTTTTCTTGTTGCAGGAAACAAAGGCTCGGCTGAAATTAGTTAGGGAGTAGAAAAGGTTGATAGTAACAAAGTGGTGAACTTGTGCCAAGGTGTATACTGTAAAACTGCTGGCTGTTATTAACAGGCTTTTAAAGTTTGTTATTTGTTAGTGCGTTCTTAGACACTTAGTGTCTTGAAAGTTGCAAAGATTTGTTGTTGACACGACGAAACGCAAGGTTAGTTAAGGTTGCTTGAAATCTAAGGATTTTTTTTTTTTGCACAACTAATGTTGTTTAACTTGGAGGCAAAGTACAGCAAAGTCAACACTGTAACACTACCATCTATGGTCAAGATTTAAACCATTTTCAGATGCAGTATTATGGAGGATATTTAGCTTGAAATGTAAGTCTTTTGCAAAGGATTGTCAGATTGACCCAGTGACTTGAATTGACACAAACTATAAAAGTAGCTTGATGTTTTTGCTTTACCTGTCACTCTCCACAGTGTGTGGATTTGCCTTTTATTTATGCATTATGCTTCTTTCTATTGGAGGTAAAAGTTGGAATAACTAACTTAGCGATATTCAAAACCGTCCTCCTAATCCATAGCTATTGGCTTTCTTCTTGTGTATGTTAACTCTCTGAGCAATCTATCCCTTTAAGTGTAAGCCAATAAGATAAAGCCCATTCATGCTGTGCTGGTAGCGCTCTCTCTCTGGAATTACAGATGCCAGGGTGAATAAGTTCAGTTAACAAACTGCAGCAAACAGAATATTGCATGATTTTTACCTGAATGGTTTGATAAGATCAAAACCTGTCCCACATCTGCCCACATGCAGGTCCATGTATAGTGTGTCAGATCACCCAGAGGAGTCATTTCTGTAAGCAGAGTGAACTGGGCCAGAGAGGTAATTTAGGACAGCTCTAAGTAGCCCTGGATTGCTAGAGGGCAAGCAAGAAAAAGACTTTTCAGCTATATGGGGACACTGACACCAAAGCTTCGCTTAAGTGCAGCAGAAATGCCACTGCCGGCAGTCTTTTTACCATTAAATGGTGTTTAATGCCAGCAATTCTAAACTCGTCACAGCTATTTAAAAATGTCTGCGACCCAACTATAAACCAGTCCCTTCAAAACTGAGTCCTGATTATAGCTTTAATTTTAGTCCCAGCGCCTCAATATGCTTAGCTCTAGGGAGGTGACCCATATACACAAACCAGTTAAAATGCAACATCGAGGTTTTCCCAAAGGATGATCAATAAGAACTGTTTAAGTGTCCATGACATGCAAAGATACTTGATTAACTGCATGTTCATTAAAAATGTTTTTTTTAAATAGCATAGCAAGTGGTGTAGCAGTGTCCAGTGCATCAGGATTAGAGACAGGCAGTTCTAGACATCTATTAATGAGACTAGTATCAGCTATTTTAAAATATTAAAGCAATATATATATATTTTATTATTATTATTATTATTTTACTGTATGATAAGTATACTGCTTAACTCTGAACATGGCACCTCCTTTCTGGTTTTAAAACCATGTTTAGTGGATCACAAAACACCTGCTACACAGAAATAATAAAGATTTGTGAAGGGCTCCAAGTGGTCCAGCAGGCTAAGGTCCTGCCACTATGACCTGGAGATCGCTGGTTTGAATCCCAGTCATGCAGATTGCAGTCGGCTGCCAGAGTCCTGAGAAAGCACAATTGGTAATGCTCTATTTGGGTGGGTAGCTGTCGCTCTCCCACCTCACACCCAAAGGTAATTTTGGTCAGCACGTGTCTGTGAGCTGTATCATAACTGAGACACTGTGTTTTCCTCCAAGCGTGCTAGCTACACTGTAATAATGCCTCCGCAGCAGCTCGAAAAGCAGAGGTGGGTGACTTCATTTGTATCAGAGAAAACACTAAGGAGAGCTAATCCTTGCTCTCCTTAGTGTTAGGGCATTGCTAGTGATTAGGGGAGTACAGATGAGTGGGTGGGATATTGCATTTGCATAGGTAAATTTGAAGAGAAAAGTGTAGTTTAAAAACATTCTGAAGTGATCTTGATCCCAGTTGTAAAGATTTAACAGTTGTAGTAAAAATTTATTTACTTACTCTGTGTGTGTGGGGGGGGGAGGTGGGGGGGTGGGGGGGGGGGGGGGGGATACTAATGTGTGCATCCTATAGCCACCACATGGAATAGGTGTTGTGGATCTGCTGCTAGCCATTGGTCTCGTGCAGGCTCAGAGCTTGTTAAGAGCTTATAAGAGATTTGCAGAGGTTAACCAGGAAAGGAAATTAAAGACACCGTCTCTGAATAGACCTGTCAGGACTGCGTTACACTTACACTCACTGTCTTTTATTCCCTTTTTATATCTGTATAAAATATTTCCCCACGTACCACCTTCGCTTTTTGATGCTCAGCGTTGTCTTTATACTCTTTAACCCCCCGTGTCAATTTGCTTAGTCACTGTGTCTGAATCTCATTCGCTCACTTTGTATGTCCCTGTCACATCCGCTTGTTTCACTCAGTAGGGTGCTGTAGCTAAATTTGCCCCTGTGGTTTAGTTCAATGCTGCAACATGGACATTCCAAATTGTTCTTTAACCCTTCTTGAGTTCTCTGTGATGCTCAGTTTCCATTACTCCTGTGCAGAAAGCAGTGAAATAGCAATATATTTCTCTGGGCAGACGTGCTGCACACCTGAAGATCTAATAAAAAAACATACAGCTGCCTTTGGCCTCATTCCATCCAGTGGTGAGAGAAACACAATCTCTTGTTTTTTCCTTTCCCACATTCTAAGAGTGAGACAGTGTAGTTATGGTAGCACAGGAAAGTGTTTAAAAGACATTAACCTCAAGCAATATTGATGCTATCAAACTGCAAGCACCATCAGAGAGAGTCTGTGAATGTCTATACAGAACCGCACTGTGGAGCTCACTGTTCTGTTGTGATCAGCGTTGGTAATTATTTTTCCTTCTACCAACCACAGTTAATAAACAAAACAGAATTTATTAAGATGCTGCAGACATTTTACAGGCACTATGCATGGCGAAAAAACAAATGCTTCCCAAACGATTCATTTAAAATGTCCTCGAAAGGCAGAATCAGTGGCATTTAATGATTTTAATGTTTATTGCAGTTATTTCTGAGCCAATATTTTGCCCAACATTTTTAGTCACTGGCCTACTCTGGTCTTCATGTTTGTTCGTCCTTATTAACAGCAAGTTAGTCTTCTGATTAAACTCAAGAACGAAACCAAAAGTAAACGTTCAGAGCTATTAATGGTTTACACTTTCAATATAACAAGGAAAGAAACCATCCAGTTGCCATGTTGATTAACACATTTAAATATACAGAGTAGTTGAAAAGGCTAGAATACTGTCATTGCTTGTCATTATTGTATGATCTAAGATGTCATTGTAGTATAGTCAGAGAAAAATCTGTCTGCTATAGTACTTAGTTTAGCTCTGATGCACACAGCTCAAAAATCATAGGTAAGTGTCATACTCTGTCAGAAAGTACACAAAAGCATCTATTTGAAATTACTTAAAGACGTGATATGGTTTGATGCCAGTGTGTGATTACTGAAGCTGGATTAGTTTTAGCAGACTGGTTATGTAATTTGCATGAGATTTGATTGGTTGATTTTGCAGGATAAAGTATCTGTGGCATTTCCCCCAAATTACCCCAGATTGAAACATAGCCGGGACATTCTTGTCCAGTCATTAGAGATACTAAACTGTAATTTAGATTATAGTGTCCCTGTGTTAAACAACAGAATAGTCAAATCAACCTCCAAATGAGCAGGTTAGCCATAAAAGACATATTTTTTTATTAGCTTTTATTTGTTTAACATGAGATAAACAGGACAATAATATATAGTTAGTTGCTCTGGAATTATTACTTGTAAGGATTGCAGAAGGTGCATTTTTGGTAGGTATGTTTTTTTAGCTGCTGCAGTGATGAACTTCTCAGAAAGTAACAAAACAGTGTATTGCTTTAAGGTGATACATGAAATACTGTTCATTGCATTGTGCTATGGGTACACAGCTTTTTTACAGACAGCATTGTGCCTCCCTCCTTTTCCTTGTGCCTATTTTTAACTACCCTGGACATTGTGTCAGTTAATTTGTCAGTATAGGATTATTTTAAACACTATTCTGTAAAATGTGTAGTTTTTTTACATTTCTTTTTCACAACTTCAAAACAACTAATTATGTTTGTATATGCATTTGTATACTCGCACCCTGTTTTTAACCTTTAATTACACCTAGTTATAGACTAACCTATCAGTGAACTGATCCATTCTTTATCACCTTTATTTTGCTACATTTCAGAATGGCAGTCTTAAAAATGCTACCAAACAAAATAAACCAGTTTATAATGCCGTGTATAAGCTGCTCATCTAAAATAAAGAGATAATAATTGACTGACAGCACATCATCATCATACCCAAGTTGTGGGACTATATTATTTATAGAAACACAAAAATCAGGTTCATATTTGGAAGCAGTCCAAATTAAGGTACTCTAATCAGATTGGGGGTCAGAAAACTTGATTTGATGTGTCAAAATGTTTAGAATAAACTTTTTTTTTCTTTCTTTTTAGGGTAATGATGTTTGAGGACAAGGCCAACAGCACAGCCTTCAAAACTGAAGGTCCTCCACCAAAACGTGACATCGCCAGCCTGCCATAGAGCTTGCCACCCCTGCATCTTTCCACCCCATCCCCCCACTTTACACCGAGGGGCTGAGTGTACATAGCCTTACCCGACATCTTGTGCTTGAACCCAGGGAAAGACCAAATCTGTGGTTCAGAAACAGTTGGAGGAGGGAAAAAGATAGCTATATCTATATTTGCTGTGAAGAGGTCAAACTGCAGAGTAGCTTTTTATAAGTAAACAGAAGTGTATATATTTATATGGAAAATAGGTCTTTTTGAAGAGTGCTCATCCCTTTTAATTGAATTGTTTCATAAAATGAACAAAAGTGTGTGTTTTGGTAAAGAGTCTTTACTCTTACCACAAGTGATATAACAGTGAAGTACGATGTGTAACATTTTGAACGTGTGTGTTAAGTGTAGTGCGTGTGGGATGAGACAGTTTTATGTCCTAAGACGTTAAACATTTTACTGAAGAACTGCGATTGGTGTTCTCCCTTCCTTCCACAGAAACCTTTTGTTTTGAGTTCTTCTGAGTTAGCCGGATAAGTGGAATTAGCTTGAAGCTTATAGTCTTGAATTACCACTAACCTATTTGTCTCTACAGTGTGTACAGACCGGTGTGTTCTAGTGTAATGTCGAACCTGTGGGGCAGGGTTGTACCTCAGAACGTGATGCCATGATAATGATGTATGCTGATATTGCAATGATACTGAGTTGTTTAACGTGAGTTGTTTTTGTAGTATAGCACACTGATGCTATTGGCTAAGCACAAACAATGAGAGAATATGCTGTTTTCACACGTTAAGTGCTAGTTTGTTTTGGTCATGGGTGAGACATCACACCTAAGGGAGTTAAAAAAAAAAGCGTGTCGCCTCTTATCTCTTAGTGTTCGCATAGTTTTACTCTAGTTTCAAGGCGCTCACGACTTCTTTTGTTACAATGAAGGACACAAGATTCATCAGTCAAAACAAGTCTTTCCAAGTGCCTCACTTATTATTTTGATGTAGCCAGTTTATTAGAACATGCTCGTTGTGTTCAGATAAATTACATATGAATTAATACAGTGTGTGTGAAAGTGAGGACTGTATGTGTACACATACAGTCATATCATTCAGAATATTATGACCACGTCCTTGTTTCTACAGTCTACAGTGTCAATTTGTAGGCATTTTTGAGCATTTTGTTCGTCTGGAGTTACAGACAGTAGTCTTTTTATTTCTCTAATGTATACTGCGTTATTATCTTTATCTACCCTGTTCTTCAATGATAAGGACCTCACAAGACCACCACAGAGCAGCTACTATTTGGGTGGTGGGTCCTTCTCAGCATACTGTTGTGTGATTTGCTGGTACGTGTAGATCAGACACAGCAGTGCTGCTGGATTTAATAAACATTAGTTATTCATCAGTGGGCAGAGGATGCTTCCCAGGGATTCTGTTGAATTTATATTCTTATATTTAGTCCGGAAGTGACAAGGTGTTTAAAAACTCTAGCAGCACTGCTGTCTCTGATTCACTCATATCAGCACAACACACAATAACACACCACTACCATGCAGTGCTTTGAATGACCCACCACCCAAATAATACCTGCTCTGTGGTGGTCCTGTGTAGTCCTAACCACTGCAAAAAGGAAAATATACAGAGAAACAGAAGATCTACAGTCTGTATTGGTAGAACTACTAAGTGTTCCTATGTGCTGAATGGAACTGGTGTTTTTGGGAAGTGGTCATGATATTCTAATATGACTGTGTTTATTGTGCTAGTGTGTACTTGCTTGTGCAGAGTTGCTTTTGGGTACATTCTGGGACCTTCTTGAATGCTGCAGTGTCCTTATTGCTCCCCATCCCCCTGCAGCGTTTGCTGCTCGACTTCCACACCATCAGCTGTTTTAAATCCAACTCTTTCTATAGCAATCAGTTCGTATTCCTTCTGTTCTGTTAGAGAACTAGATGGGACTGCTTAGGTCATTTTACTGCCACAGCACTTCTGTTTGTACAGCATTCATCACTCAAACGAAAAGGGTTTAGAGTTCACAGTGAAGCCTGTGATCACCTTCAAGCTTCTCATGTATTTTAAACAATATTTTTTAAAGAGTTTTATTCTGGGCTTCATTGTTATGTAGAAAATGTTTTGTCTCATGTGCCTCTCATGCGTTTTACTGTTGATTTATTTCATTCTTTCATTTCCATTTCTTCCATTCCTTTTAAGAATCATGTGAACATAAAATATGAAATAGCAGCTGCACTGTTTTAGGGTTGTATTTTTAATGCTTTGTTTAATTATTATTTTTGTTGGGAATAGTGGTTTGTTTCAGCATAATGCAATTAATGCAGGCTTTTTTATTTTAGATCACCTGTGTAACACCTTTTTTTGTTTTGTTTTTTTTTTGCAAACACCAAAGGAAGTAAAAACAATCTTAGTTACACAGAAACCTGTTTTTTGAAGTCAATTATTTGTGATATATTTTTAATGAACATGATTTATTCTCTGCCTGTAAACACACCAACATGAGTGTCACAGGTGTAAAAAGCCATTTGCAAAGAAGAATGGGTGAAAAATGGCTAAAAATATGAAATTATATTTGCTTTCTAAAAAAAAAAGATTTTACAAATCTAAGTTTTTTGTTTTCTGCATATCAAAAAACTTAAAAAAAAAAAAAAAAAAAAAAAACATTTAAACTAGTATATGTTTTGGAACAAACCACATACTGCACACATTACAAAGTTATTGGCCATGAGCGTAGAGGGTATGGGTACTGGTATGGCCTGCCTGAAACGTGTCATCGCTTGTTATTCTTGGTGCTAAAATAAAGTATATTGAGAAAGTATTGTGAGAAGGGTAGGCAACATTACAAAGGGATACATTATTGTCTGTCCCAACTGTTTTTGAAATGTGTTGCAGGCCTGAAAAAGAATAGATGGATATTTACAAAAGAAATGTAGGCAGAAATATCTGTCTCCTATAAAATAAAAGAAAATTTAAGGAGCGCTGCATCATAATTTCCATTTACTTTACTGTCCCAACTTTCTTGGATGCGGGGTAATAAGTACTGACCATTCAGCCAAATGTTTCCTTTAATGTTATTTTGAAAATGTAAAGAACTGAAATATAAAGGTTATATTGCTCATAATATTAAATAAATTTTTTATTTTTGATTTTATACCTATTTAATCCATATTGATAGTCAGACTTGTGGTGTCCATATTTCACATGCCACTGTATCTAAAATGATTGGATCTCTAGAAGGAAACACCAGAAGACTCGGGCCAACCATCCCTACTATGTAAGTGCCTGCATTACAGTTTGAGCCGAGGGCAGTGATGGTGGACAGAAGGAGAGAGCATGGTGACCTATTTTCTTCACATATTTAACACGCTTATACAAACATATGCACATATGAACAGCTGATGGCATTAAGTAGCAGCCAGTGGAACTAGCACACCCATCCCCAACCATATGCTTGCAGATAAACAGTTGAAATTGGATGTTGGGTAATACAAAGAGAATGTGGTCCATTTAAATAGAATAGTTCAGTAAAATATTGTTATTAATGTTAACAGAGATTTATTCAGTTTTGACCAGGCATGTCTTTGGGAAATCATGTAAATGTAAGGCCCACAAAACAGATTTTACCCAATACAAATTTACTTAAATTTACATTGTATTGCATAAATATCCAAAAAGCAACATATACAGTGTTTACAATGAGAGAAAAATGCAGATCTTTATTGTATGGGATCAGATTTACCACAGTTAAAACCTCACTTACTTCCAACAAAAACAATCACCCCAGCTGCCACACAACAAACCTTCGAAGTTGAAATGTGGTTGAAACATATTTCATCCACCTTCTGCCTTTTAAATTAGCATTTTACATTTCATTACCATACAATTTCAAAAAATGGTTAAATGGAGGGATGAAAAAGTTGTTTTACTTTTAATTGCAGTAATTGCTTTTTAATTTGACACCAATTCTTCACCAAACCTGGGGGAATGTCCATATTCTATTTTACAGTTTTACTGTTGTATTTTTGAGATCAGATGTTCATTAATCAGATTGGTAGTGGTGGGTCACATTCTTTATGCTCAGTTTTACTAAAGTGATGTAAGTTTATTAGTAACACTCTGTGAACCATAGGATTTTCTAGATTTAGCTGCTTGTAGTAATTAAAGCTTTTTGTTTGTAGTTACTTGTAGTTTGTAGTAGTACAGTTTCTATCTTTCAGAGATGTACCCCGATGGCATTTAAATCAACCTTGATCTTATGGTTGAATAATGGCAACATTGTTTCAACGTCGTACGTTCAACCTTTAATAAACCATAGCTCACTAAAATTAGAAAATCCTATGATTATCAAAGTGTTAACAATAAACTTTCATCACTGTAGTAAAGCTGAGTATAAAGAAAGTTACCCACCATTACCAATCTGATTCAACATCTGATCTCAAAAACAGTAAATCTATTAGAACATGAACATGATGTTAAATTAAAAAGCAGTTACTGCGAATAGAAGTAAAACACTGTTTCATTCCTCCATCCATTTTTATAAAATATATGGTGATGAAATGTAAAATGCTGATTCAAAAGGCAGACGGTTGAGGGCATTATGTTGATTCAACATTAAAATTTCAACAATAGCACAACCATTGAACTTTAGTCTTATTTCAACCACATTTCAACGATGAAGGTCGGTTGTGTGCCAGCTGGGTATATTCAGAGAATACAAATTTAATTGTTAATTTATAATCATCATATACAGTTTTTTCCACTTCCATACATTTTTGGGTATCCTGAATGTGAGCTATGGGTTATTGCAGGTTGAACCTACATCGTTGAAACAAGGCTTCCATATCAACCTTTATTCACTTTTCAAAATCAACACCAAATCCAAGGTCGATTCAACTCTGATTTAAGGGACATTCCAGGATTTTGGTACATTTCAGGGGTGGTCACTTCTGAAAATTGGATCTTCAATTTGAACATTTTTAGTCATATATTTATTAAATACAGGTAATAGACTATCAAAAAGTTTGATTTGTCAAGCTCAGGTATCAAAGCAGTTTTTTTTAATTAGATAATGCAATATATTTGGTAACTTATAGTAACAGGGTTAAAAATCTAGGCTAAGTTGTGGTTTACCCCAGGAACAGATGCTAACTGTAAAATGTAGCTATGTATACAAGATCAAGGACAAGCATGGTTATATAAGTATATAAAGAAAAAATTGACTCTACTCATTATTAGTCTTACAATATGACTGAATGTCATGGGTTGCGTTCACTGAGTGACACACACAACCATAGACTGTATATAAAGATGGACGCCGTGTCGCCGTTCCCATTCATTCAATGAAAATGAAGCCAAAATCTTCCGCCATTTTGGCGATTCAGAGACCAGAGTCTGCGCAGTAGAGACCAGAGGAGGGAGAAAGGCTGTGGAGAGACCGCCTACTTATTTAAATAACCCCGCCCCTGAGGGCTGCCCCGGGGTCACAGACTGCAGAGCGGGGCGGAGCGGAGCTGACTGTCTGTTATTGGTCCCGCCCATAAGCAGTCCTTTTACCATAACCACACCTTTTTTGAATAGAGCCGAATAAAGTTTTAAAAACCGAATTCTGTGGGGATATAAAAATTTGACAATATAAGCAGAGGTTACACTAGCTGTTGCACTTAAATAATGGAGGTAGAATTACAGTATATTAGAAAAAAACGTGATTGAAAGTCTGTTTTGCCATTGAAACCTATAGGGATGGGTGGAGTTACACAGCTTTCTGAAACCGAACAGCAGGGGGCGCCCGACCTGTGGTGGCTTCACTTTTAAGCGACGATGCTCTGTCCAGCTGTACACAGTCTATGCACACAACTTGGACAAACATATTTGGAAAAAAAAACTTGAAACTTGTTAGAGCACTTACTCTTGGTCTTGCCATGTGGGCAGAAAATGTTCTTGTGATGTAACTTCCTTTGTGCCAGTAGACAAATATTTTTAACTCTTTCTCTGCAGGTAAAATTCCTTATGGTAACAGGGTTGCGCGCATGTTGTGGGACACAACTTAATAGCATAAAAACTGTAACATGCAATACAATGCAGACCACAGAAGTTGTTTTCATAAGAAAAGGAGATGCATATCAACAATATACAAGAGGAAGTCATTTATTTAGAGCTTATTTTAATTGTTAAATTTGCCAAAGGAGTTGGTCACCCAATGTGTGGGACAAGAGAAAATGAGCTTATTTTTCCATCATATTTTACAGTTTGTCTTATAACAAGTACATTTCACATTTGAAATTTAAGTGGTGGGACAGGAAATGTACCAAAATCCTGGAATGTCCCTCAAGTTAAAATGTCAATTGTGTTTGATGTTTTGTTGAACTATAAACTCTGGCTGCTGGTCTGTGTTTGAGGAAGTAAGAGATGATGTGTGTGTAGAATGTGTAAAACCAGAAGTGAACGTTCAAACCACAACTGACCATTAAACATTCTCCACTGTCTGTTTGAACTAAAATGGTTCAGTTGTTGGAAGGATCTCTAAAAAAGGCCTGTTCTTCTTTACGGTTGTGGAAGTGAGACCCTGTGACGTTTTCTTATGGGGGCTGTTTCCTAATGCTGGTGTGAGGTGGAGAATCACAGGTTGAGTACTGTGGTCAGGGTTCTTCCTCTTTTAACTTCTGTGCTGGACTTTTTGAGTGTGTTAGTCCTGCTGGGGAAGTTTCAGATGTTCTAATCAAAATCTGAGTGTGTGTGTGTGTGTGTGTGTGTGTGTGTGTGTGTGTGTGTGTGTGTGTGTGTGTGTGTGTGTGTGTGTTGTTTGCTGATGGTCCAGCCAGGCGTGTGAATGCGCACTTGCATGCTAATGAACATCTCGTGCCTGCCTTTGTGTGTTTGGTGGGTGTGTGTGTGTGTGTGTGTTTCACACAAGTTTCCACGGTCTGCATCATTTTCTCTAAGGGCTTTAGATGTTCTAAACTGATATAAAGCTCTTGAGATGAGAAAGGAAAGAAAGCATCTCGTAATTTACCCCTGAGAGTAAAAAAGAGAGAGAGATATATTTAATAAGCATAATGACCAGAGAGTGTAAAACACTTTTCCACTGGGTTTTATCTGAATTTAGGGTTAAAGTTTAGGGGTAAGTGTAATTTTTTATGGACATTGCACCATAATCCACTGTGACACCTTCCTAACCCCTGAGTTTATTACATAACAATCACTACTAATGGTGAACAATAAAGAGTGTATTTTATTGTGGGTCACTGGTGCCCCCTTGTGGAGGAAATAAGGAATGACATTCTAAAATTTAGGGAACAGTTTCCAAACTTGCCTGTAATAGACATGGGTCAATATCAGTGTGACCACAGCACTGTGTATGAACACATGTTTTTCATTTACTTTAAGTACATTTTATACAATTTTGCACATTTTATAAATTTTTCTTTGATGTGTGAGGTGTAAAGTATTGTAAACATGTTTTAGTAATTTAGGCCTTTCAATTATTTATTTAGGCTATTCAATTATTTATTTATTAGTTATTATTTTATTTTTTTTATTCATAAAAATATCAAGCTTTTTTAAGTGTCCAGCCTTTTAAATGCCCTACGTATGCCCCATCTATCTATCTATCTATCTATCTATCTATCTATCTATCTATCTATCTATCTATCTATCTATCTATCTATCTATCTATCTATCTATCTATCTATCTATCTATCTATCTATCTATCTATCTATCTATCTATCTATCTATCTTAATATTACACATATTGTCTCCATACTTAGCTGAGTTTAAGCACAAGCTGTCCATCCTGTCATAGAAAAAATTAAAGGTAATTACAATAATTTTAGAAAATACAAATGATTGAATTAGTCTTATTCATATTTCTATTATTAATAATAATAAAACATTTTCAGTCATGTTTTTGAAACTTATGAGATGCTTAAAGGCACAGTATTCTGAGTCATGACTCACACTGACATTCCAAAAGTCATGAGATAGCAGTATGTTAACTAATTATAACATAATATTGTTTATGGAGACACAGGTGGGCAGGTGTGTGGAGCTTCTTCATGGTGATCTCTGTGCTTTTCCTGAAAGGGCATCTTCCACACAGCATCTCTTAGAGGACGATGCCACACTGTGGAGGGCTCTGGCTGGTAGGACCCACGGGTGAACCACTCTGGAGGAAGGTACTGAGTTGTTCCTGTAAAGTAAAACGCAGAGTGAGTGATGGAGCATGAGGGAACATTTCTGAACTCTGTATAGATTCAGTAATGGTAGACTCTACAAACGAGACAAAGCGTTTCCACAGTTCTGCCAGGATTCACTTAAATCCTTACCAGGGAACTCGGTGTAGGGGCCTTCTAACACGCAAGCCGAAGTCCAGAAGGCGCAGGCATTGTCCATCTCTGTCCTTCTGGACCAAGATGTTCTCTGACTTGAGTTTGCGGTGAATTGATTTCACTTCTATCATTAAACACACTTGTACTGGACTCACCAGCCTGCTCCACCTCCTCCGCTTCGCGTCCTGTGACCCTCCGCTGCAGCTGTTCCTCCCTTTTTCTGGAAGGGCCGGAGCAGGTGGGGTGCTGAGAGCTGCGGCTGGACCCCTGGGACACTGGGGGTGCTGTATCGTCTGGGCCTGAATTTCTTACATGACTTGTAAGAGCACAGCATGCAACACAGCAGCACATAATCAAAATCCTTAGTCTTTATCCTGTTTATAACATACATGAAAATATTATACTTAAATAGAGAAGATAAAGCAGCTGCACAACTTCATCTTTAGCTCGTTTCTCCTTTTCTTTACTCTTTTTACTAAACTGGGCTTCTGTTAGAGTCCAGACTAATTCACTATGCTGGTGTCCACACTTTTTTATATTAAAATTAATGATTTTACACAAACCATCAACTGTACAGCACTCTGACCCACTCTGATAAAGTTAATTATCTAAATAATTAATGAATCCACACAGTAATATTATATTGTATTATATTATAATAATTACTTATGATGCTTTGGGGGTTGATTGGGATATGTTATGTAATGTTAGAGTGTCATGTAAACCTGCTTTCAAATTATTTTAAGCTAATAAAGTTTACACTAAAAGGAAATTTCTCCTTTTCTGTAATGTTATCCCCGGGAAAATCCCACCCCCTGCTGGTTCCCGTGACCCTCACACCCTAATCCGCCTCTGAACTCCAATAATAAGCCTTTTAAAAGATATCTGTCTGTAATTCCAGCATCGCCAACCTGTCAGCTCACAGTGGCAGTAATGCAGCATATTGTCTAAAACTCGTTTACTGTAGAAAAAAATGGATCGGGTTTCTCGGGTTTTTAGTGAAGCTTTTCATTCTTTATTCCAAAATTGCAGAAGGGGTACCCACTATATGTTTTAAGGTAATTCTGTTTTAACTGGGTTTAACAGCGTCCTTTCGTTATTTGTATTTTTTATAACAAATATGTAAATGGCAGGTAATAATAAAAGTATAATATCAGTAATAATTTGACCATGAAAAACGGCTTATAATCACCCATTTTCCCCTAACTGTACCGTAATATATTTATTCAGGCTTTTAAAAAATCACACAGATACTTTTTAACGAGCCTTTTTAATTATGGTGCTTTTTTTCTGATATTTTTAGGTTTAAATTGACAAATCGACAGAATAAGGGCTATAGGGCTCTACTTGTGCTCGGAACCTTGTGTGTCTCTCTCATTTTGTTTCCTACGGTCTTATTTATCGACGCACCGCTTCATGCGCAGTAGAATGGCTTTCTGACAGTTCTGAACTCATTAGTTTGGGTTATTGTTGTGAATGTAGACAGAATTAGCACAGAATGTGCAGTTTATCTTAGTGTTTATTTAACAGTTCAGCCAGGAGAATAAATAGCTGTATTGTTTTTTACAGCGTCTCTGTGTTATTAGCAGGGTTATGTGTGATAGAGGACACTGCTCAGGTGAACTGAGACCGGGTAGATTAGAGCAGTTGTGCTGTAAAAATGAGCAGAAATAAACTATATTAACTCTCGACTGAGGCAGAGCCAGTTCAGCAATGCAGTGTGGAGTGCCCTTCGTCCTCCTCAGAGGGGTAAGAGTCGCTCCTGTGACTTTAATAACTGCAGCAGACTGCAGATTTAACCTACATCTCTGTAGCCTAGGTTAGCTAATTCATCACTGACTCACACAGAAGCTCTTATACATCCTGCCATTTCTCATTTATTTTATACACAATACAAATTATTTCATGTTGTCTGCTTTTTCTCAAATTATCAATTGCTTCTGATATGCAGAGCACAGTATATTATACATTATTATGATGAACTGGCTTACCCAAGAGAACAGCCAGCCATCAGTTCATTGCCTATGTCCTTACATTCAAATAAGTTACTGTAAAGCACATTTTTATACATTACTATTAGATTTTATTCTGGTAAATATCTCCTAAATTAATGATTAGATATCAGGTGAAACACTATGTACTGACAATCTGTTCTGTGGTACAATGACAAGGTCTGTCAATAAATTACTGTGTAAACAGTAAAATCATCAAGGTGAATTCTGCACAATTTCTTGTAGTCAGACTCTCATAAACAGTAAGGTCTAATTCTGTACTGCTGAAACTGATTCATGGTTCACTGGAAAATATGTCATCAAAACATTAGCATTGAGTATTGACATCTCTACGTATTTTACTGTTTATTTGAGTGTGGGTGTGCTTATGGCAAAGCACCACACAGAGGCCTGCATTGTTTGTGTCCTTGAAAGATGGCAAAAGAGACAATTAGAGTAGAAAAGTTGGTGATTTTTTCTTAAAGTTTTTATTCTATAGAACCTCAGGTGTTCCGTAAAAGTACACAATTAAGATTTTTTGTCTTCGAAAAAAAACAAAGGCAATGACAAAATATGTTTTTTGGAAATAATTTTGATATTGAATTTCATCTGCCGCACCTAGCACTACCTCAGCATTGTGTTTGTGTGTTTGTAGTGTGTGCGACACTGCAGAAGTTGTTCATCACATGCCTGTGGGTGGAGAGCACAGTGGAGAAGGAGTTACAGCTTCCTTAAAGGTAAGGCCCTACTTTTAGAAACTGAAACTGAAAACCATATATATATATATTTTTAAAGCCTGACATTATTGTAATACAGTTATATATTATTCTCACTGTCTGCAGATGATGTTAAATCTCTTCGAGCTGTGGTCGACCCAGACATCTCAAAGTAAGCATTGCTGTTCAAGAGTCTCTTTAAAGAAATACGTGGTAAAAGGTAGAATTAATTAAATTGCTTTTATTAGGTTTTAGTCATTGTCCTAGGAGACTTCTGTGATGCACATTGTGATTTAGTTAACACCTTTATTTTCAAAAAAGGAGATTTGGCAAAGAGTTTTGGTTATTCAATAGAAAAAAATCTCTGTTTTTAATACATTTCTTTTGCACATCATTGCTGCCACACAAAGAACCTTGTATCTGAAAGTCAACTAAAAAGTTGAGTAAACATATTAGCTAAAATATTAAATTTTCTGTTGTTTGGGATCGATTCATCATCAAATATTAATCCATTGCAGTGAACAAAAGCTTTTTTTGTATGACAGTGGTGCTATACAATAGTGCACCACCTTTATTGGCATGTAAATGCACAACCTGTGCTATGGCAGGTTATGTAGAGGAAGAGATGAGAATGTTTATAATCTGCGACTAGCCTTTGTGTCTGTTAAGCAACACAAAATGTATGCACAGATCTATTTTTTTTACATCTGGCATTACAGCATTTTAAACTGCTTATCTAATATCTTCTCTAAGTTGAGCAGAACAGACTTTGCAAACATAAAATAAAACCTATTTTTTTATGGGGGAGAGTGAGCAATGCTCTTATGAGGATCTTAATACAAGACTATTGCAGACTGTGCAGCTCAAGGGCCTTGTCAGAAACATACTTTATAATGTATATAGTAGACATGCGACCATGTGCTTTTCTTCTGGCAATAAGCTATGTTAGGTTAATTTGCACCATATCTACCTACAGTAATAAGTAACTACCTAATAAAAAGTAAAGTAAATGGATATGTGTTCATTTTTAGAATCAGGAACATTGGCATCATGGCCCACATCGATGCTGGGAAGACCACCACCACCGAAAGGATGCTGTATTACTCTGGCTATACCCGTGCCCTAGGAGGTGAGTCTTGGTGGGCTGCAATATGGGATTTGTTCTGGGACTGGATTTTTTTCAGTGACTTGCACGGAGTTGCCAGTTAATCATGTACAACTATAATACAGGTGCACGTTCTCGGGTTAACAATTAAATAACACAGTTAAAGTGTCAGCTGTTTATTACTATTATTGTTGTGTAGATGTGGATGATGGGGACACTGTAACGGACTACATGGCTCAGGAGAGGGAACGAGGAATTACAATTCAATCAGCAGCAGTCACCTTCGACTGGAAGGAGCACAGGGTTAACCTCATAGACACACCAGGTATGACTGCACACACTTACACAGGCTTAAAAATCCAGAGCATTCTTTGTTTTTAGCACTTACAGGCCCTTAGTATACATTCTGTTGTGTTTCCTTTCAGGACATGTGGATTTTACTCTGGAGGTGGAGAGAGCGCTGCGTGTGCTGGATGGAGCTGTGGCTGTGTTTGATGCTTCAGCAGGAGTAGAGGTAGGTTCATGTGGGCTCTGTATTTTTATAGTCTTATAGTATTAAGAACATTTTCTTAGATGCAGGGTAAAAAAATATCTCAGTTCATTAAGGGGGTTTAGTTTTAATAATGGCAATGTTTTACCTTGTTAGTTTGAGTCCTTTGCTCCTGATGCTCCTGAGAACAATGTAGCATGTCTTTTAATGTTGGCTCAAAGCATGAATTACACTACTTGTCTGTAGGTGGAGCCCAGGAGAAAGAAATGCCAATTCTCACATAATGCTGCCTTTGTTATATAAAGTGCTGTTTGTTATTTACAGAATTAAGGTTTTGCAATATCATGCCACAGTTGTCATATTCTCACATGTACCATTGAGTTGTGAGCAGTGGAACTATGTTCTCTGGAATAATGGTGCTCCATTCACTACTTTTTGGTTGAGCTTGGAAGTTGATGATGAGGGACTTTGATCATACAACATCCTGACCTGATTAAAGCTCTGACCATTGAATGCAATTAGATCATCACAGTAGTTGCCAGAAATGTAGTAGAAAACCTTCCCTGGACAGTAGAGACATTTACTTCAACTAAGCAAGTGTACACTCTTGTTTTAAGACCCTTAATTTTTGCAGAAAAAAAAGTTTGAGCGGATACTTTTGTCCATGTAGTGCACGATGATCTGTAAAATGCAGCATAAAAGGTTAAGTTACAGATGGTTACTAAAGAATACATACGTAGTCTAATAGTTAAGGCAATCTGTACTAATCAAAATTTATTTTAGATATTCATATGTGCTTTTGGATTTAAGAATTTAAGTACATTTATATACAAATGTTTTTAGTTTTTATCTTAAAGCAGCACTAGGTAGGATTTCCTTGTTTTTTGATATTTTTAAAGAAGTAAAATTACAGCTTGAAACTCACTGCAGCGCTACATTGAGGTGTAATAGGAGGAATAGCGGTGCTCTCGTGTCTGTGCCAGAGCTCCTCTGAGCTCAAACCAGACTCTATACGTTTTCTGAGGCGGCCGCGACCAACTCTCGCAAGAACTGCGACCTGCTTTTCCGACCTTTAGTTGTAATGAAACATTTATTACACTCTGCAACTGTAGGGGAAGCCCACAAGCACAAAATCTCAAACCTACCTAGTGGAGCTTTAAAGACAGCGTCTTTCTGTCTTTCTAAACTGCAGGCGCAAACTTTGACAGTGTGGAGACAGGCAGACAAACACAAAATACCACGTATGTGTTTCCTAAACAAGATGGATAAACCAGGTGCCAGGTAAAGCACACACACCATTGCACCCTTTACAAAGACACATTAATGTTAATATTTTCAGATGTGTGGACATATTATATACACTAGTCTGCAAAAGTCTTAATTTATTCAGTTTCCTGGAAAAAATGTCATGGAGTTATTCATTCTGTAGGAGATAATGTCCTCTTATTGTTCTCCAACAGCCTGAGTTACTCTGTAGAAAGCATCAAGAGAAAACTGAAGGCCAACCCTGTTCTTCTTCAGGTAATCTTCTTATTCAATTTTTCTGATCTATTAATTGTAATCATTCAAATCCTCCTCGCACTGTAGACATTAAACACACATTTAGTAATTCACTGTAATTTAACAGATTCCCATTGGCTCCGGAAAAGGCTTCATAGGATTGGTGGACTTAATCACCAAGCAGCGAATGACGTGGGAGGGGAAGTCTTGGGCAGAAGATGGCCGTGTTTTTACGAGCAGAGCCCTCGAGCTCACAGATGATCCTGAACTGTTGGAAGAAGTCAGCCAGGCCAGAGGAGCACTTATAGAACAGGTACAGCATGGATAATGGCAACCAAGCAAAGCTAACATGCTAACAGGCATCGAAATATTGTGTAGCTTTTTTATTGATAGTCATATGATCCATGTTTATCTGCTGCTATCTATTCTATTGACAGTTTTTTTGTTATATCTGTGACAGCAGTGGGTGCGTCTTCAAAAAAGAACAACATTTCTCCCAAATTCTAAATGAAAATATTGTCATTTAGAGCATTTATTTGCAAAAAATGAGAAACAGCTGAAATATCAAAAAAGATGCAGAGCTTTCAGACCTCAAATAATGCAAAGAAAACAAGTTCAGAACTCAGAAATCAATGTTTGGTGGAATAACCCTGGTTTTTAATGCATTTTGGCATGTTTTCCTCCACCAGTCTTACACACTGCTTTTTGATAACTTTTGATAGCTTGGTTTGATGGCTTGTGATCATCCATCTTCCTCTTGAGTATATTCCAGAGGTTTTCAATTTGGTAAAATCAAAGAAACTCATAATTTTTAAGTCTCTTATTTTTTTTTCCCAAAGCTGTATATACAGTCCTATTCCCTATAATGAATTAACAAGTTTATGCACACTTTGTGCAGGTAGCAGACCTGGATGATGAGTTTGCGGAGCTGCTTTTAGGAGAATATAGTGATAATTTTGACACCGTACCTGCTGAGAAGGTAAGCCTTGCCTACATGTTTGGTTTGTGTGTTTGGTTTTGTAACAAAAATGAATGTAAAGTAATGGGGAAAATGTCTGCTTGTGCTATCAGTTGCGGGAAGCTGTTAGGAGAGTGACGCTGGCTCGTAAAGGAGTGCCGGTGTTGTGTGGCAGCTCTTTGAAGAATAAAGGGGTCCAGCCACTGCTGGATGCTATCACAGCGTATCTGCCTGCACCTCATGAGAGGAACCACGACCTGGTGTATGTGTTTTTTTTTTTTTTTTGACAAGGGTGCACAACTCCAGTCCTGGAGGGCCGGTCTTCTGAAAGGTCTGATAGTTGCCCTACATAGGCAACAATCCCTTTGCCTGGAAATTAACTGATGAGGAGACTGACCCTATAAGACTGGAGTTATTCACCTCTGTCTTAAATTATTATAAAACACACTGTTTAAATTTGCATATGCATCCATTAACAATAATTACCGCATGGCTTGTATTCAGTTTAATAAACCTTCTGTATGTTTACTTGTTTAGGAGCTGGTATAAAGAAGACTTGTGTGCACTGGCATTTAAAGTGGTCCATGACAAGCAGAGGGGTCCACTGGTGTTTCTGAGGATCTACTCTGGCACATTGAAACCCCAGTCAGCTGTATATAACATCAACAGGAACGGAGTGTATGTCTAATAGCACACGTCACTGAACGATTCTCAGCATTCAATCATATACTCATCATTGTACACCAGGGGTCGGCAATTAAGTTTGGGCGCAGGAAACATATTTTCCAAGCCATTACGTAATGGGCCGTAAAAAAAATCTGTTTTGGAAAATGAAGTTTAATTGGATAGAGGGCTACAGACTAGTAGCTCTCCAGCCCAGAGGGTTGTAGAACCCAATTGCAGAACAGTTGCTCTCAAAGCAGGTAAACCCAAGAAGAAAGGAAAGAAAGAAAGAAATAAACACAATGCTCCTCACGCGGGATTGAACCCGTGTCGTCAGAGGCTAGTGCCCCGGCTAGTGAATTGGGACACGGCCGGGAAAAAAAATGCCCATATAAGAAGATAGGGAGCCCAAGAACTGGCAGAAAAAGAGAGCAGGTCGAACTAAAGTCATGCAGAGCACGACAGAGAGACTGTAAGGGGCTTTTGCAAACAAAAGCTCACCAGAGAAGCATTTTATTATTATTATTTATTTTATTAATTTTTCTTCATTATCATTCATTATAGTTCAAACAATCTCATTGGCCAGATGTTTCATGATTGTGGTCCACATCTGGCCTGGGAGCCACCTATTGCCGACCCCTGTTGTAATCTAAAAGATTCACAGATTTAAATGCCTTTTTTAGGTAGAATATTATAAAATAAATTACATTATTATGACGGTTTGTAGTTGCTCTAATGAACCAATATACATCATATAGGTTAATTGTTTTTTTGTGAAATCAATAGTATTAAAAATACTTTATTCTGTAGTCCAGTGAAGACTTTCTACTTGATTTTAGAGTATTGTTTTGGTTAGTTTTAAAAGCATTAGTGTTTAACCAAACTGTTGAATGATCATTACTCAGTTCCACTGATCCCAGCTCAGTGTTGGGGTTGGGCATAAAGCATGATGGTGCCAATAGATTTAAGTTTATCTGCTCCAGATTGTTCTATTCTTTTTGCATAACTTATATTAGTTAGGATACTTGATGAGTTTAATTAGCTTTGCATCTGTGTCAGCAAAGGGTGCGATTTAGTGTAGCTATATACATTCCACAAACATTTTAAATATATATTGTGTTTTAATACAAACATTCACACATGCTAAGGTTCCATTCTTTTAAATCTGTATTGAATGGTATGTTAAATATGTTCTGCAGGGAGAGAATGAGTCGTCTGCTGCTGCCGTTTGCAGACCATCATGTTGAAATCCCCTCACTGTCTGCAGGGAATATCGCCCTCACTGTAGGACTGAAACAGGTACTGATGTTTCCATGGAGCAAATGTCTTTTCTAATGAAGCAATTCAGACAGGGATTAATTTAGAGTTATAATTATATTTGAGAATTAAACTGCACCTTTTTTGGAAAATGCAGTCGTGCAAGCCATGTGCTATTCATGGCAGTCTCAGAAGTCTACATGCATACCAGCTCCCTCAAACACATAAAAGCTGACACTAACCACATTTAGTCATGACCTCGTAATGTGATTGGCTGCGAGATGTCATGGGATTGCCAATATTGCTTGATAATGGCACTCAGAAAAATCTAAATCAGAATGAAAGCCACAGTAAATGGAGCTGGAGATTTCATACTGTTTGTTGCATGGTGTCTAAAACTGCAAATAAATACACTAAACACAGAAAGATGTACTGTTTCTAGGTGGGTGCTACAGGAATACTCAAACTATTGAAACTGATTTTTAGAAAAATTAGAGATTTTGTGATTCATTACTAATAATTGTAAATATTAATAAAATAATCTTGTTTCCAAGACTGGTTTTGAGTGTCTTAGATATCAGAGCCTTTTAAAGCATGACTGTAAACCATTAAATCATATTAATGTTTTAATTAGTAAATGTGTTTTTTTTTTGCCATATTATATATATTATATTTCATTTGGTTTGGTGTTTTACCCACTCAGACAGTTACAGGCGACACCATTGTCTCATCCAAAGCCTCAGCAGCAGCTGCAGCACGACGAGCTCAGAGACTGGCTGAAGAGAAGAAAGTATCAGGAAGGTCAGGACGTGAGAGCAGTAGTCTGGTGCTGGCTGGTGTGGAGGTTCCTGAGCCTGTGTTCTTCTGCTCCATAGAGCCGCCCACCATGTCCAAACAAGCGGGTAATCATTTATAATTATTTCAAATCATTAACATGTCATTAATGTCAATTGTATGACATTTTGTAAAACTCTTGCTATGTTTACCTAAATTGTCATGTAGATGTAATCACAGTAATAAAAACATTAATGATATTACAGCTTGTGTGAATCTAAGAAGTATTTAAAAAGAATGAATGAAAAGAGGCAATTAAAAGAAAGGACTAAATGTAATATGTTGGGTTAATTCTGACCTGCAGAGATCTTGGGAAAAGGGAATGTATGGAATCATATTGGTGCTGTCAAACATGAATCTTCGGTCTCCGTTTTTGCTGTTTACGGGTGTTTGATGTAAGGTGCATCTAACAGTTGATCTTTAAATTATATCAAAACTTCAGGATTAAATGAGAAATTGACTTTGTATGTTGACTTCAATTTAAAAAAGTTAAAAAAAGGTATTTCATTTTACTGTAAAGTTTGCTGATTTGAAGATAAAAAATGTTGCCAATAGTTATACAGATTATTCAAACTGAAAGTTACATGTTCAGAGTATGTTTAGGTGGTTTTGTCGGCTAATGAGGTTTGACCTGAGTGTTAATTTCCAGGGTTTTATAATGGGTTCATATCACACACACTGTGAAATCATTAGTGTAACCACAAGCCTTTCAGATTTACTGAGATTAAAGTGTGATTTGAATGTGTACTTTAATTAGTTTCATATTGTAAATGTTTTCATTTTGAAAGGGGCATACAATGCCATAATTATCATAAATTGAGAGTAATTTTGTTAATCGCAATTATTTCTAGAAAAACACTGTGTATCGGCATGTGTTTTTTTTTATTTGCTTTGTTTTTGTCTGATTATTCTAGTTTATTTTCAATTTAGAATATGATGATATATTGTTTCATAAATAATTGTGATAAACAATATAATTATCATTTTAAAACTGTTATGCCACTGGTATGATTTTAGTAGCAGTAAATAACTTGTAATTATTTACAATATTCAGACATGGAAAAAAGTAAAATATCCAAAATTCAATAAGTAAAAATGTAATGAATAAATAAATTTGATATTTGGTATGTTAAAAGTTTTCTCATTCACATGTATGTGTTATTGGTTTCTCCTCACTATGTAATCACAATTATAGATACATTGGTCAGCAAAAATTACTCAGTCAAGTCAAATATTGAACAAATCATCTGTCACGCAATAAAGCGTAGATACAGTGTTTAATTTTCATTATTTTAGACCTCATTAAAATAGAAAAGACTAGATAAAAATACCTGCTGATTACTGCTACTGGTCAGTTTGTAGTAGTGCTAGATGAACTCATTTGTGTATTTTATTTTCACTGTCACTGGCCTACATTTGTCACTAGTATGATAGTTGATGAGACTGTTGACACAAGGTCAGAAAATATAAACAGATTGGGATGTCTTCTTGGGTCTATAAAGCCTGGATATTATAGGCTTTATCAGATTTTATAGCTTGGAAGATAAAGTCCTGACTTCCTTTGCCCTATATCTGAAGCTGAGGAGTCATTCCAGGACTGTTTAATGCTTAACTCTATAATAGAACTGTATTGCTGACTTGCTGTTCTTTATTTTGCTCCTGTTGCAGATCTTGATCGTGCTTTAAACTGCCTGCAGAGGGAGGACCCCAGTCTGAAAGTCAGGACAGACCCTGACTCTGGACAGGTGATAATCCATTCTTTGCAACATCTTCTTCACAGCTCCTCAGAGCACTGCTTGGGTTCTCATTTGACCTGTCTTGATAACCTATTTTTTTGGCTGATATATTTTCCCAGAAATTATTGTGATAAACAGTGCTATTGTCATTTAAAGACCATATTAGGCCACTAGTAATAAAATACATTTGCACATTACGTTTTAAAGAGCCATAAACATGTAATTATTCAGGCATTGGTACTGGAATAAAAATGTTTAAATATCCGTAATAAATAAAACACAAATTATTACTGTATTAAAATAATCATTATGACATGCCAAGAATCCTGAAAATATCTCTACACTTTTACCTTGCGTAACTGGTCAGCACCCCATATTCTTATAGTGGCCCTTTTCTCTCCATATTATAATAAACTTTTTTTTTTATTTGATGTGATAGTAATTAAGGTCGGCTCTTCTCCAAATCTCTCAATTTTTTTTCCTTCCTCACTCTTCTGTTTATTATTTACCTAGACAATCCTGTGTGGAATGGGAGAACTTCATATTGAGATTCTGCATGATCGCATCAGGAGAGAGTACAATATTGAAACCCACTTGGGACCCTTGCAAGTGGCCTACAGAGAGACCATCCTCCAATCAGTAACTACTACAGGTAGGAATACTGACCAATCAGGGAAAAACTATGAGGTAACAAGAGCTAAGAGCTCTGAACTGCATAGTTAAAGGACTTACTTTGCAGCGTTTACTTACCAGTGGTGAACCGTGACCCGGAGTAAATGGGCTCCTGGTTACTTCATCTCACTAGAATCGGGATTGTATCCTGATTAAAATTTTAGTCACATGAATTTACATTCACCAGTTAGTCAGACTGTAATCAGAGTATGCCAAGTTTGCTCGCTGTCCAGTAGATATTACTGGTGTTTGAGTTAAACTGATGTGTACTGAAGAGAGATGTTTACACTGTTACAATGTGGTTTAAATGTGTCTCAGAACACCTCCTGATATGGCTTGAGTTGTCGGATTTGTGACTGTTATAAATGTGTTTTTGGTTTGTTCGTCCTTAAACACACCTAAATATACAGAAGTCCCAAGTCTCCCGGAAGTTGCGGGAGTCTACCGCATATCAATTGTGGTTCCCTTTTTCCCGCAAGTCTGATAAAATCTCCCAGAATCTAGAACAAGCCACAAACACTCATGTAGTCGACACAGACTTTTCCCGAATTGCATTTGTGAGAGGGAGAGGGAGAGGGAGAGAAAGGCGCTCCACTCGTGTGCATATTCGTGAAACGCATTTAAAACAGAGAGAGTTCTGATTGGCAGGTTCTCTGCAAAGAGTCTCTATGAGTTTTTAGTGTGAACGGGCAGTGGTATTTTTTTTTTTTTCATTTCCCTTTACTGGACGGGATGCCCACTGTACAGTTTGTAATAGTGATTTTAGCATTGCCCACAGAGGACTAAATGATTGCAAAAGGCAAAGGTGAGTTAATTTGACACATATGGGGATCCAAGTCCAGGTCCGGGGGTACCTCCATTAAATGTTTTTTTTTTTTTTGCAACTTGGGATGTCTGAATATAATTCTGAATCTCTAGATTCATTTAGTGACCAGATGTAAACAGGGTCTTAAGCCCTATTCGGACGGGATTAGTTTTTCAGGGGGACATCTGTGAAAAATATTTCACACTTCTACTCAGTGATAAAACTCCTGCATCCGGACTGCAATTGAAAGGAACAAAAGGACCAGTGAGTTTTTTTGGCTTTCTTGGTCACACGACCGCGTTCAGTAGCTCCTCCATTTCCACTTGCTGTTATGTTTACATGAGTCTCCGTGGAAATGTGCGCTTAAAGTGTAATTACGGTGTATAGCTCTGGACAAATAACGAGGAGACGAAACTCAGAGATGTGAGTCCAGACGGGACTAAAATCACCGGAGGACCACAGAGTTCAGTGAATTATTCATCCTGTAATTTTCTCAGAGGACATCTAAGAAAAACACATACATGGTCATTCCGTTCAGGAATAAAATCACAGAGGACCCCCTCATAAAAAAGAGAAAATTACCCCAAGGCCCCCTGAGAAACTGATCCCATCCGGATAGAGCTTTAGTGAAATGGTTGGAATGTTACATGTAGAAAGGAACACGATGTAAACACATTTACTGCAGTGGTTGTAAACTGCAAGGTAAATGCCTGTGTGTGAGTGACCTGATTAGAGACCTGACCTAAATCCACTTAAAGAGCTAAGTGGTTGTTTTTGTCAGCATCATCCAAGAAACACACTACTTACAGACTATAGGCTTAATACAAATATCATGTGATATGTGTGATACCACAATACAGGTAAAAAGTCCTACAATCTCAAGTGGTTTTCAAGGCATCTTAAAGTCCTGTTGCATATTACATACATTCTACATAAATGTTATGATTGTCATGAACTGTTTCTCTAAAGTTCTGTTGGTAGCTGCTCTAGATGGGTCAAATTACTGTAAACTTTACTGAGATTTCCACTCGGAATCCGGAAATCTCGTTTAAGAAAACAGTTTAGTGGTTTATGATGTACCATCATGTACAGTTTTATGGTTGCCGTTTATGGTAGCATAATAAACTTGATATCTCAGTAAGTTAAATGTGGAGCAGTGACACAAAGAAAGCCTTAAAGAAAACACAGTGTGACTAACTGTTCTCTAAAAGATGTGTTAAGTACAGTGATATGAATAATGTTGCACTTACAAAAAAAAACATCAAGGTTACTGTATTGTATTTGTGTTTGTTTTTAGACACTCTGGATCGCACACTGGGTGACAAGAGACATATGGTAACAGTGGAGCTAACTGTGAGCCCTTCAGAAAAATCTGCAAGTGTCACCTATGATGAGGAAGTGGGGGCCCTGCTCTCTGCAGAGATCAGAGAAGCAGTGGACAATGGAGTTCACAGTTCATACCTCCAAGGTAACTCAGCCAATACAGTCTTTCATTTTCTCTCTCTCCTTACACTGCAAAAAACTAAATCTTAGCAAGTGAAATTGTCTAAATTTAAGGCAATAAATCGTATTTTCTTCTCTGATAAGACTTTTTGTCTTACAAAGCATTGTAAGTGTTTATTTTGTGAGTGATTATTTTGCTTGTTTTAGGGATAATTATCTTAATCATTCTTACATAGAATTTGTACCTTATTTTAAGTAATCTGAACTAAACATAAGCACAATCAAGCAGCAATCAAGTTATTCTGATTATTGTGTCCAAAAACAGTGACTTTTTTTTTTTTTTTGCTTGATTTAGGTGTTACTTCACTCATTTTGAGACTTTGTCATTGCTTTTTGTAAGAAATCTTACTAAGAAAATTGCTTAATATATATATATATATATATATTTCTTAATTTGCATATATTTTGTCCAGTTTTTGCCAATGGACTTATTTGCAGTGTATCTCTCTTTATCTTTATCTTACTTTGTCTGGGAAGCACCTTGGCCAATTGTTGATGCAGAATGGTGTTGCCAGTTGCCATCTTATCTGAGACAATGGGCCACATATATTCATTTTAGGATATTTTGGTTATTATTATCTACTTTGGTTATTTTTATTTGGTATATATTATCTTTCCTCATTCATAGAGATCAGAGCCTGGTCTTGTGTGACATATCCACTGGAAATATCCACCTAGCAGCATTGCAAAGATGGCCACCGAAGTCAACAGACTTTCCTATAGAGACATTGACCTTGAAGCACATGTACAGACGTGCATAATGCATAACATTCAATTGGACTCTTTACATTAATACTTCATCCTGACAAATTAGACACGTATCTCATTAAAAATTCATATTTAAATAGATAACCTTTAACACATTCATGCAGTCCTGAGAAATTCAGATCTATGTCTGACAAAATTACTTTAGTCTGGGTATACACTATTATTATAGCTAAAAGCTCTTCTTTTTAATAGTGGTGTGATGTAGATCCTGATTGTTTCATGTTTTAGTATAATTAATTTAGGTTTGTAACAATATTTAAAGTGTTCTTAGAGAAACCACTATTGGTCACAACTGACAAAGAGCAATTAAAGCTTCTCAAAGAACTCGTGGGCTTATTTACTAAACACATTTTGACTTTTCTGAATTCTTTCTTAACGGCTTGTTATCTATTTCAGCTCTATTTGAATGTAACTGTGGATTCTGTGATAATAATATCCTGTCTCTGCTGTGCAGGTCCTGTTTTGGGTTACCCTGTGCAGGACGTGAGCACTGTTATCCATAGTGTGGGCATAGAGCCTGGCACCTCACTTGCCATGGTGTCTGCCGGTGTCTCCCGGTGCATGCTTAAGGTACTGTAACACATTTGTTAGAACAATTGATCCATAAGTCTGATAAGAGTCCAGTTTTGTTTAAAATTTGTATTTTATTAAGAACTCCTGGTTTATAAAATACCTGCTACTCTGCTACATTCTGCTATAGGTGTTGTTAAATAAAGATAAAATTATACATATAAATGAACCTATATGGGAAATGCAGGCCTATGTAGGTATCCAAAATGTTCTATGTATGTACTGTACAATAGATGAACAAAGGTATTAGGACAGCTGCTCATTTACGGTTCATTTAATTCCTTTCATTGCTATGTGGATTTAATTGCATTTACTACAGCAATAATAAGCCCATATGATTATGTTTACCTTATCTTTTACCCAACCTTATGTTTACCCAACTAATTGGGTTATAAAACTGACCTGGATGTTTGTTTGTTTGTGTGTGTTTGTGTGTAGGCTCTCCAGCAGGCAGGTGGACAGGTTTTAGAGCCTGTCATGTCACTGGAGGTGACTGTTGAGGAGGAGTACCTGAGCCAGGTGCTCGGTGACCTCGCCCAGCGCAGAGGATCTGTCCGTGATGTCCAGAGTCGCCATGACAACAAAGTGCTTTTGGCCACCGTTCCTCTTGCAGAAATGATGGTGAGTGGACAATTAAAAAAAATCTTATATTTCCTTCCCTCTGTTTTTGAAAATGTGCATAAACGAACAGTTCTTCATAAAGAGAGACATCGACACACAAAAACGACAAAGAAAATAGTTTTTTTGTGGATTCTAAATATAAACAGAGAATTGTATTTGTAGATACATTTGTTCATATTTAGACATTTGTATTTAGGCCTGTTACGATTAAAAAAATTGCGAACAATATTTAACTGTTTCTTTAAGTTTATGTTGGTTGTTAATTGAGGGCATTTTTCCTAATAAAGGTGCAGCCACGCCCACAGTCACAATATTTGAAAGTGCATTTTGTAAGTGCAAACACAAAGGACGATATCACGATTATTAAAATGATTGAGGTGATGTCCATTTATTGAACGATAAGTCGATAATGTAGTTATTGTGACAGGCCTATTTGTATTTGTAGATATGTGTACACATTTGTACATATTTACACATGAATCTAGTGCTATATAGTTGTTCATGCCAGAAATGTGCATGCACGGTGGTGTCAGCCTTTTCTTTAACCCATAAGAACCCGTAACCATTCCTGAATTATCATTCCAAATTCAAAAATGAATCAGTGAAATAAATTCAGTGATCAGCTCATTTATGTTTTTTTTTTCCTATTGTGGGCATATGACTAGGGCTGTCCCTAACGATTATTTTTTAAACGATTATTCTAACGATTATTTTTTTCGATTAGTCGACTAATCTATTCATTGAGAAACATATTTAAATAATTATTATTTTACGTTTTAAAGCAAACGATAAATTACTATATTTATATATAATAACAACAACAACAACAACACAAGCCTACTAAACCAAACCCCACACTTATAATCACTTACATGTACAACACGTTTAGATCTATAACGCTAAAAATGGATAAGCTCCCATACACCACAACCGTGTGTTGTTTTCTGTGACCGCTAGATTTTGTGACCACTGGCAAGTAGTTCTCAGCAGACCGGTGCACTGGCCGATTCGAAACGTGTTAGTTTCTAATGTTTACCCCGACTGGCCAAAACGGTTCAGTTTAGGGCTGAGGGTAAGGTGTAGGTATAGAAAGCTTCCGTTTTGCCAATGAACGCTCATAACCGTGAGCACTGGTCACAAAATTCCGACGGTGACAGAATACGGTGTGACACCGCAGCGCCGACGGCGCTAGCTAAAATAACTTAAGGCAGCTAGCTTAGCTAAACACCTGAACTTATGAATAATGCTACTGTTTCTGGAAACTATATATATAAATATAAACCAAAAATGTATAATTTCTGCCTGTGGCAGGTTTAAAACCTTTGGTAGACAGTCTTAAGTCTTTTTAAGGACACCCGCGGAGACCCTGATGTAAACGGTAACTTACTGTGTGACCCTGTTGACATAGTGCTCCTGGATGTTTGCGCTTCAAGTGCTCCTTTTGCACATATGGCAGAGGACCACATTGTTGCCCTTTTGCGTGAAATGCTCCCAAACTTTAGATGCCCGCTGGCGTTTTTTTGTAGCTGGAGATTGCTCTCCGGAGTCCAAGCTCTCTAGAGCTTAGATTCTCTGCCCGAACCCGACATGACCCGAGGCCCGCCCGTAAATCCGACCCGGGCTCCAGAAAATAGTCCGAGATGTAGGCGTCTGTTTTTTAATTATATTTTTATTTAAAAAAAAAATAACGAAAATAACGAAAACTGAAAGTGAAACTAAACTAATTTATTTATAAGCGCTGTTTTCACTACCGCAGTTCTACAGCGGGGGTGTTGTGCCGATTCTGTCCGCGAAGCGGGAGTCAGATTCAGCAGAGAGTCGGATTCGGCACAAACGCGGCGGCACCTCGCGGTCCGCGGTGTCAGTTGTAAGCGCTCGCGCTAGCCGCAAAATACGGCAGAAAACACTGAGGGAGCTGCAGAATTATGAATGGGACTAGAATAGGAGCACGAGGAGATCAAAGAGAACCTTCACCTGTGAGTAGTTCTCACCAGAACACGCAAATCTCTCTCTCTCTCTCTCTCTGTCTCTCGCACGTGAACTCCTCCGCGTTTGACCTGCAGAACTGTGTTTAGCTGTTCTTAAAAATCATTTTAATTAAATAATAGTTCTATGCTTCTATGTTACCGTGTTAATTAACATAATTCTGATCATATTTCGCTCATTAAAACAGCCCGAAAACAGCCAGTTGGAATTTTTGGGCCCGATCTAACCTCTAATGCTCTCCACAGGCGCCGCCATGTTTACGACGCGCCGACGCACGTTATGCAAATCGATGTATTTTTGTAATCGATGACGTCGATTATGTCGACGCGTCGCCCCAGCCCTACATATGACTATAATTATTTTAGGGTTAAAATCCTGACGACAATTCCATAACTTGCCTTTTAAATTTTTGTCCTAGAAATTAGGTCAGAACTAGTAATAAGGAAAGTAAAAATGTTATTAAAAGCATTTCAATTGTTAAAGGGCTGAAACATCCCTATAGAAGCTGAAAATACACATTTAAAAGGAGCTAGTTTAATCTCCAGCACTCTTACTCTTTGTAAATAAGGCCAGATGAAAGAACACACTGAAAAATCACACACTGTACTGTAGTGAAGCTCTCACGATGTTCAATATGTGTCATGCAGGGACTTAAATTTAAGGACAGAGTGCTGTAAGTAACTTTAAAAAGGTCTGTAAGACATGAAAATATGGGATATTTTGGGTTCAGCTTAATTCTTCTTGTCCACATAACACTGAAAACAAAAAATTAAAAAGTGGTGTTTTTGTGTGGACGAAAGGCTGCGTTTAAAGTTTGCGAACAGGATACTTATGGAAAGAGATTTGGGACACTGTTTGTAAAAGCACTTAATGGACCCAGCTTGGAACTCTCTCATTCTCAAATAGCTTTTGGTGCTCTGCATCAGTGACACTAAGTATTCTTCACAGTATGGCCAGTATAGTGTAGAGACACTTTATGATTCTTGTTTGCGGTAAGTTAACTTACTACAGTGTGGCCAAAACACATTCCAAGCAGAAATATAATTGAGAAGGACCAGTATGAGATTACCATAGACGAGAAATAGTGATATATTTTTTTTTTCCAGGGCTATTCCACAGTACTGCGCACTTTGACTTCAGGGAATGCTACCTTCTCTTTGGAGTTGGCTAGCTATGAACCCATGAACCCCCAAGCCCAGAACACACTGCTCAACAAGATGGCTGGACTGTCCTGAGTGCTACTTCATTTTGCTTTACACTTGAACTGTTAACAGATTCCTCGTGTGGAGATGATTTTTGAATGTACAAGACTTGTATTTTTTCCATATGTGGAATTTCCCTTTTGTTTATTGATTTCTAAAATCATAGCAATGTCAAATTTCACATTAAAACAAACATATCAAGAAGTACATTTCCCTGTAGATTACTGGTACGACAGCCTGGTGTCTCTTCCAGAACCTGAGTGATGAAATACTGAGGTGCATTTGTGTGGCATGAATACGTCAAAAATATGAAAAACTGTCTAAAACCAGCTATGCTCAACACAGTATATAAACTAATCTAAAGGAGTTCATGTTACTAAAAATATGATTATGGGGTAATCCCACATACAAATGTGTTTTTTAATAAAATTTTACACAAAAAGTGCTGCATTTATCATTGGTAAAGTTTTGTAGCAAAAGCTTCACATCAAAATCAGTCAAAATTGTCTCAGTGCATTATAACGGGAGCCGTGGACTGTTTTAGTGCCCCTGGTCTTGTTTTCAGCTCACAGGCCACCGTACTCATGAGGACAAAAGCCTATATATAAAGGTTCAGCAGGTATGCCTCTCCTAGGAAAAGAATAAAAAGACAAAAGAATGATTAAATATATACACAGTACTTTATATAAACACACAGTATGATAGCATTTTAACGTATACAATTTAATACAGCTCTGGAAAAAATCAAGAGACCATTTCAGTTTCTGAATCAGTTCCTCTGATTTTGCTATTTATAGGTTTATGTTTGAGTAAAATGAACATTGTTTTATTCTATAAACTACAGAAAACATTCAAAAAAATTGTCATTAAGAGCACCTAGTTGCATAAAATAAAGAAAATGCAGAGCTTTCAGACCTCACAAAATGTGTAGAAAACAAGTTTATATATAGAAAGTTAGAAGAGTTTATAAATCAATATTTGTTTGAATAACCCTGGTTTTTAATCAAAGTTTTGCATCTTGGCATGTTCTCCTCCACCAGTCTTACACACTGTTTTTGCATAACTTTATGCCACTCCTGGTGCAAAAATTCAAGCAGTTCAGCTTGGTTTGATGGCTTGTGATCATCCATCTTTCTCTTGATTACATTCCAGAGGTTTTCAATTTGATGAAATCAAAGAAACTCATCATTTTAAGTGGTCTCTTATTTCTTTCCAGAGCTGTATACCAAGACAACCATATTCACTATTTGTGTTGGACATTAACATTATTTTGTCTCTGTCTTTAACCCTATCCATGCGGTGAACACAGACACACTAGTGAGCGCACATTGTGATGTACTACAAAACTGGTGTTTCTTGCTCCTGGTCTCCTTTTATAGTGGTCAAGTTTAGCACGTGCCTTCCCCAGAAATATAACTATGTGCCACGTGACTGTTGGTTGGCTGAGCCTCCCACCTACACATTCCTGCCTTCATGGTTAAAAGCATTACCCACTGCAGAGCAACGCTTAACTTGTGCTTTAACCCACCACTAATAGCTTTTCACATGCATTTCTGGACAAGCTGAGAGAAACAGAACAGTCAATGAAAGTGACAGAAGCATGTTGATTGGTGTGGTAGAGTAATATTTCAACATTTAACACAAATAGGACTCCTCTATGAGAGTTAAACAGCATAAGAGTTATTGAAAGCACTGTCCTGCTCTCTTTACCAGAGTTACGTAATGCAGTTAGCAGAGTGTTGAGTTCAGAGCATTAATATACATGCTTTTCTCTGTAATACAGGTATTACAGATTTATTTTGAATTATTTTGATGCTGCTATTTTAAGGTAAATTGGGTTAAATTGTTTTTTTTTTTTAATGTTCCTTTTAGTACTGCAAACCCCTACAACAACAACTGAACTGCACATGGATGCAGAGTATGCATCTGTACATTAAACTGACTGTTATAAATGCAAGTCCAAATCAGAATAACTTTTGTAAAACTACTTTAAAATAACATTCAGCACAATCTCCAGGAGAAGGAGGTTAACCAGGTAAGTGGACCTATTTAACCAACAACTAATGCAACATTCAAATGTGTTTCGTGACTTACTGGACCATGCGGCAGCGGTGTTTGGCCAGGCGATTGTAGGCGCTGTTGATGTCCTTCACATTCTCATCACTCCACAGCCTCTCTCCTACTGCGCTTGCTCGGGGCCTGTGAAGCACACAAACAGTTTGTCACCTTTTTAAATCACAGTAATTTAATTGGCAGATTGTAGCTTTGCAAAGTGTGAATGAATGATTTTAGAAAATCATTTCCAAGGCTTTCAGATGAGAACACATGCATTGCATAGGTGAAGCCCTTAAGCATTAAATTTAAGATATTAAAGTGTTAACGCGCGCTGTTAATTGCGCTGTTGCAAGTTAATTAAGGCACCAAGTTTGACCCCTACTTCCGCCATATTCTGCCCCGCCCCCACCCAACGCGTTTTCTGGCTGAATGATTGAAGGGCACGCTCTGAACTTCCAGCTCCGACCCAGTCCCAGTTCCTGCCCTCCTGCTCCTCATCCCTTAGATTTTTTTTTTTTTTTTCAAATTAAGTTCGAATTTCCCCACAACCAATTTTACAATCCAATTTATCATGCATTTTTTATTCCAGGACCCTGCGTTGATTTTATCTCCTCTCAAATATACAGGTTTATATTATTATTTTAATTGACACCACTAATATACAATAATTACATTTTACATTCTCTTATTTGTATTTAAACAGCCACAATAAAATGTACATCTGAAGAAAAGCAAATGAGATTATTCACGGTTAATCACAGAATTATGTTGTGATTATTCTTATAAAACTTTTTAATCGATTGAAACAACTAGTTCCTACATATTGGTATTGTACTGATTAAAACAAAGCACTAGCCCTGTCACAATAATTGTTACTTAATATTTGTACAATATATGGATATGACATTAATATTGCTTACTGTTGTTACTTAGTGAGGAGAGCTAATTAAACAGAATGAGCTGGTATGTCTACTTATTTTACTTATGTTTTATTTATAAAGAATAATTAAACATTTTTAGATTCCAATTTTCAATAGTCTGAATATTTTTCATTATCAAACGGTTATGGCTCTTAAAATCTGTGTAACTGAATTGTATGCTACCGGATTAGGTTTGTCTGTTCCATAAAATGATTCTAAAATAGTTATGTTTATTGCAATTATATGTAAACATGTTTCATTAAATGCAAAACTCTTTTTATCTTGTCATCAGTGCAGTGTTACAAACTGCTTTAAACTGGGCAATAGTAAAACTTGATGAAAAATGATTTGAAAAATCTCCATGGCTCAATAGCTTGATTGTAAAGAATCCAGGACATTTTAGGCTTTTTCAAAAAATTCATGACTGGAAATAAGTCTCTTTGGCAATGTTCACATTACAAGCCTAACAAATAAATCCAGATTATTTGCCAAGATTTTTGGATGAGTCAGATCACATTTATAAATTACATTACATTACATTTAGCATTTGCCAAATGTAATGTAATGTAATAGATGTAAATTATTTGTATTTGTCTGTGAACTTATGCACATATGCACATTGATATATTTATGCCTGTTGCCTTCTCACATTAAAAATGGAGACCAATCACAGGTTGAAATTAAGAGTTATTTAAATAAACTAGGTCACACTGCATTTTGCCAACATTTCAAGAGGGTCTCATACCACAATCGGGGAGTGAGGTTGGTGCCATCCACATACTCCCCCCATAGACAAGCCTCTCCACCAATAACAAGCTTCTTCTGTTCAGCTGTGCCTAAAGGGTCAAAAACAAGAACAAAATGTAATTTTTTGATATTATAGAACATAGTAAAACATTAATTTTGTTAACATCTATACTTTTTATATAGGAAATTTAAACTGTATTGGTCACTATGAGGAACATTGCTTCACTCAACAGGTGTCCATACCAACATAACCACACCCTAATTATGACCAGGGGATAAAGCTCAGCCTACGATCTGACAACCAGAAACTGTAACTATCAGGTGTATAGGCTATGTAGGCCAATGCAGAGTTATGTATTACAGAACAGATAAGGAAGCACATTCTTTTTCTTCATGGGTTTACAGGCAACACACCCATCACCTGACAGGGGCACCTGACAGAGGCACCTGACAGAGGCACCTGACAGAGGCACCTGACAGAGGCACCTGACTCCAACCCAGACAAACAAGTCTAACCTAAGTAAATAAAACATAGCATTTTTTATTAATGATGTAGATAATGCAGCACAAACAATCCCTCTAAACCTATGAATCAGTGGACAACGGTTTCAAATGTTCCATTTTAAACCATTCCAGAAGCTCCAGAACTACATAAAAACAAGTTTCTAAAATAACTCAACACAAACTGGTAAAATATTTGTATGATGTTTGTAGTAAAGGAATCAATACATTTACAAAACTGTCTACAAGTACATGTGATTTGACTTGCTCAAAGGGCAAACCTTCAATCAGATATTTGTTACTGAATTTATGAGCAGGTAGTGGTGTTTACAGGCTGTACTGGTGATATACTTAACATACAGTGCCACTGACAGAAATTGTGTGTGCCCAAACTATTACATGCTGTTACTGTGATTAGTTAAATGAATAGAAAATGAACTGATCTCAAAAAGGCTTAAAATAAAACATGCATTAAACCTAATCCTTTTTTGGTTTGTTTTTGCAAAGTAACAAATATGAAGGAGCAACATGTAAAGTCACCCAAAGGACACCCCAAGATATTTAAGCTTTCAAATAATGCCTACCAAAGAAGTTCAAACCATGTAATAAAAATTTTAGGAAATTATAAATAATTTTGTTTCAACAATCAGCAGTCATGGGCTCTTCTAAGCAGCTCCTTAGCAATAAAAAAATAAGATATGGCCACAAAGTAAGAGAAGACTTTGAAACTTAGCAAACAGTTAAGAGTGAAGGTCAAGCTGGGTGAAAAGGGAAGTGAAATTCCCACCACAACATTTACCATCAGACGTTTTCAAATTAATGTTACAGAAGATGTATTTTAGCAAGTGGTTGAATGGACTGATAAAATATATCTAAAAAAAATAATAATTTTATCCACAATGAGCACACATTTAAGAAAAAGCTAATATTACACTATCAAATGAAGCTTAATATAAAATGGCTATTATACACAACAGGATTAATAGTATCTTAAAACACACCTCAAAATCAACTAAATCTGAACATCATTTAGACAAATCTCACAAAGATAGAAGTATTTTGCAAAAAAGAATAGCCAAAAAAATAATAAATAATCTCACAAACAAGATTTTAAAGACTAGGCTGCAAGAAGCATTTCCTATATGTGAGATTTGACGAAGGGAACTGTAAAAGGTTTATCTAATTTAATAACGACTTTGAATATTTATCAACTTTTACTTCTGGAGACTCAGATCTTCTATTACTTACACTAACTAAAAAAAACTGATCATGCCACTGTATGCCTGAACCGTTAAATCTAAGACTTTCTCTCTCCCACACACACCGTTGAAGTTCTGCGGGTCAGCCTTGTAAACCGCTTGCCAGTCTTGGCCGTAGCTGATGCGGTTTAGGTACCAGGGGCTGGAGAGTAGGGTGTAGAACCCAGCCGCAGTTATCCGTGCCATTTCATCCTGGTACTGCGGATTCTCCTTCCACACGTGGAGCTGTGTGTCTGCTTTCAGCTACACACAGACACATACACACCATCACAAAGGCACATTCGCAAATAACCATGCGCTTTGTTTACGATGCAGCAAATGAGTGGGGAAAGGGATGCAGTGTTTTACGCACACGGGTGAGAATGCAATCAAAATCGGCTCACCAAACTGATTATTGTGCAGTCAGGTGTACATTAATACATGTTAATTTCTTAGTGTGTGCTACTGGCGTTGTGTATAGTCTGCAGCAGATTAGACTACACATGCTTTGGTACCTATAAAATGAGAGTGTGAATATGTAACAACAGTATGTTAAACAGAATCAGTTTTCATCTGTCATTAGGTGATCTGATTACAAAAGGCACCCAAAAACATACCCGTTTAACACATGGTATTTTCAAGCTCAGACCAGCTGAGATCATATTTTCTACCCTTTCTACCACTTTACTATCAGTCTTCCTCTGCATTTGACCTTCAAATGTTTTCAAATGCATAAATGTTCATTTAATTTATTTGTTGTGGTCATATCCATCTCTCTCGTGTCAATGTTGTTCCATTGTTCCCTGACTTTTACTTACAGCTGGCCACTTATAATCGATCACCTAAGATGTGTGTGTTAATGCCAGGTGCAAACACAACCATAGATCTTAAAGGTGCTCCACAAAACTCTAAAACGTTAAAGCCAAGAGATGGTTACCATGTGCAGCAAGCGTGCGTGGCAGACATGCAATCAGAGGTGGGTCAAGCAACCTAAACCATCCTAGCAAAGATGTAGAAGAACCAAGCCAATAACAACTGGGGTGTGCAGTAACTTCTTTGCACAATACCAGCATCTAAGTTTGGCAAGCTTTGTCATTCTCTACTCAAAGCAACTTATGTCTAGAGTAAAATGATGAAACCTAGAAGTGTGAACAATCAAGAAGCTGTACGGCCAATCCAACTTGTAAATCAAGTTGCTATATATACACTGCCTGGCCAAAGACAAAACAAAACAAAAAAAACAAAGTCGCTGCCTGGATTTAACTATGCAAATGATGTGGGGTTGATGCTGCAGTTGGTCAGGTCTAGGTTCAGCAACAGTATGTGCTTAAAGAATGAGGTCAGCTGACTTTTTTTCAGCATGAGATCATCATTTTTACACATGGATTGTTCAAGACCATAACCTCATTAAGAATCTTTGGGATGTGCTGGGCTTTATATATCGGTCATCAGTCAGACTCTACCATCATCAATGCAAGATCTTGGTGAAAAATGAATGCAACACTGGATTGAAAGAAATCTTGACATTTCAGAATCCGAGCCGAAATCAAAGCTAAAGGCAGTCCAATGAAATATGGAGAGAGTGTGTAACCTTTTTTTTGGCCAGGCAGTGTATTAATGCCTAAAAAGTAACTTGGAGTCTCACACCCAAAATCAATCCAAAAACGCCTATTACAGTTTTACAGTACAACAATAATACTTTATACAATGATATGGTGATGCTATGTCTTAATGATGAAGATGTTTCAAAATATTGATGTATCTGATGCATCATTTCTGTTCTGTGGTCACTGTGGGCATTTACTGATTAGGGAGGTCACACTCTGAAAACAGGCCCACCACATAGTTCATATGATTAAAAAAATGTATATATATTTTTTGGTCCCTAGCATTAAGCAATATATGCTTAACAAAGAATGTTACCTAATACACTAACCCGTAGACTGATTTGTTTGTACTCAAGACAAACATGCAATGCAAAATTACTGCCAACATGACTAGTTCAGAACAAACTGTTTAAAAAAAACAACAAAAAAAAAACACAGTATAGGACCCCTCTCTTTAGTTCACCGATATCATATGCTTGAGTGTGGTTTGTAATGGAAGCCTGGGAGTGAAGCATAGTTTGAATTTCATACCACAAAAAAATTAATTGAGAAACAATCCAACAATCCTCTAGCTCTACTATAGTTAACAGTACTATCTACTGACTTAAAGCGATTTAATTATTATACACTAGTTCTATCAGACTAAGCAGGGAGGACATAAAAAGGTTTTAAACTTTGCTCTTCATCTATTTTCAGCTACTAACCCTTAGAAGTCAATACTGTATTAGTTAAATGCAATTACATATTAATATAATAGTACTTAAAGTTATCTACTTAATTACTTACAAATTAAATGTACAGTCTTCTCTTTGTTTTGTTCACTCAAACTTCTAATCACTGTAACTTTTAGTAACTATAAGAATTAATATTTAGTTTGACAGAACTGATGAGCTAATGTGTACAAAACACATAAATAATTATGATGGAATTACACTATGCATTCATTATCAACTGAGTCAACCAAGACTTTGACTTCTAAAGGTTAAAAAATACATAAACGTATTTGTATCCGTAGAACTGTAACTATATACAATGACCTAGTGCTATTGTAAAACACTGGATTCTATGAATGAGCTAAACAGAGACGATTTATTAAGCACACAAACCCTGAAAACTGAGCGGCTCAACCTTGTAGTACTTCTGCCAGTCCTGTCCATAGCTAACGTAGTCCAGGTACCAGGGAGCGGAGAGAATGGTGGTGAAACCAGACCCTGTGACCTTCTGAAGCTCCCCATCCACATTGTTGTTCATCCACACTTCCACGACTGTGTCTCCCTTCAGCTGCAATAGGTACACAGCTTATTCTCTGCCTTATATGTCCAGTCTAACAGAAAACTCTAGTTGTTGTTTGCATAAGCATAAGCAAGCATAAGCATTGATCAGTGCATGCATTGTGGAGGTTTAGCAAAGCAGCATGCACCAGAGCAGTCAATCACAGACAGTTGTGCATAGTTAGTATTAATACAAGCACAATTGTGAAAAATCAGTGAACATTCACTTTGATAATAAGGGTTATTTACATATACATGGAAAAACACCTCTTTTAATGACAGTTTAAACACAATCACAAAAGCACAGCATAAGAATTGGTGAAGATGATTACTGGATGCTTTATAAAAAGGAACATGTTACAAAAGTAGGCTAATTACTTTCTGTTCCTCACATACATACCTACTAGGGGTGTCACGATCTCGATATTTTATCGAAATCGATCGAAATGAGGTCATGGTATCGTGTATCGAAGTCAAAAAGAGTATCGACGATCCCTCCCGCGCGCACAGCGCGCTACGCAAATGGCGCAGCACCAACACAGCGCATCCTATTCATTTCAATAGAGAGCGCCGCTGCATGAGCGCAGCCCCGCCCTCAGTTCTGCTGTGTGAGAGGCAGAGAACAGAGAAACTGAAACTGAAAACAGGGCTTTCAAGTTTTGAGTGTCGGCGGGAGTGTGATCACTGGTTTTTATCTGTCCAACGGGGCGAGGGGGGGCGGGCGTTGTGCGCGCAGGTTTAGTTTTCTGTGTGTGTGTGAACTCGCTGAAATGCGTGTGTCAGTGTGACTTGAGAACGCTGACTATAGATCACAGTGAGGTGGATTAAAAATCTTAAACTTATGATTGACTACACCTGTTGCTTCATTTGAATTAAAAAAACATCTTTCTCTCAGATAAAGTTAATAATATATCTTTCTTAAAGAAAAAAAACTCAGGGACCGAGTCTTATTTTTCATGTTTAACTGTTATAGTAGGATAGAGTTCAGTTTGTTAAGGCTTTAATTGTTCCTTTTTTTTTATTTTTTTTTTTATGTTGCACGTTGCAGTTTTAATAGTGCACACTGTTGCTACCAAAAAAAAGTCACTAGATGGCATTACATATATATCTTAATAAATAATAATAATAATAATAATAAAAATAATAAATAATATATTATTAAAATTTTATGAGGCATAAAATAATAAAATGTAAAAATATAATAAAAAAGAAAATCGAGAATCGAATCGAATCGTGACCCTCAAATCGGAAATAAAATCGAATCGAGGGTTTAGAGAATCGTGACACCCCTAATAACTACAGACTAAACACATGCTTTTGCTCCAATGAAAAGATGTTCTGCATTTCCCATAGCATAAATTTAACTTATGATACTAGGCTAAAGCAGGCAAGAGGAACTGTTGCCTTGCTAACTGACCAAACAAGACAAACGATTAAAATTTTATTTCCCCAAACATATTATGGTAAATCAATGGACCTGTAGATATTAGTTTGAAAATGTAAAAGAATTAAAATAATGAAAATATCTTTATATTTTTTTTCCTTTTTCCAGTTAAAAGCACTGAATTAAAATAACAACGGCAGACAATAACCAATGTAAAGTTCCTTTTTCTTTGCATCCAAAGATCATCCTCATGAACAAACATTAAGTAGCATGTGTGACATCACTTTGTACATTCTAACAGTAAATAATAAACTATTCTAAGCATGGAAGCAGCTTCACCGTCTTCCACACAGGAGACTGGAGTTTAATTCTCCATTTTGTTTTAGTAATTTGGTTTCATTTTTGATTTAAAAAAAAAAAAAAAAAAAAAAAAAGTGTTTCAAACTTTAGCAAATCTAAATAAATATGTGAAACTGCAGCTTGAAATGACCACAGGCACAAAAAATAAAATCTGACTCAGATAAAGCTGACTTGTTTTATTAACTACCATCTCAAGAACAGTAAGTCTGTGAAGTAAAACAAGCATCTCTTACCTTCACTCCATTGTCAAATACTTCCTGCCAGACCATGTAGCCTTTGTTGGTGGCACTCACAATGTCAAGGAGCCTGTTGTTATACACAAGTGATATATTTACAACTATTCTGTGGCTTTCCTTCTTTTACTTTACATAGAAAGTGGGATTTTTACCGTTGAATATAATAGGATTCAAGTTTTTTGTAGTCCTGGCCGAAGCCCTGTTGGTCCATAAACTTCTGAATGTCAGGGTTTGACTTCCTAAGAGCAAAAGAAGCAATAATTGGTAAAGGCTTTATAAGCAATTAAACTAACTAGCTATATGGCAAGTTATAATGGCTTAAGTTTAATCAAAACTTTTGTATTACCTCAAAATACAGACATTAAATATCATTTCATTTGTATGTGAATAATAATGCTTTGTGTTTGTTTGTTACAGTATGTTAAAATCGATAAGATGGTATTCGGTTAAAGTGATTTTAATCAAAATGTCATCCTCACCAGCAGGAGAAATCCACCTCATCTCCTCCCAGGTGGATATAGGCATCAGGGAACACAGTGCTGACCTCTTTAAAGAAGCGGGTCATGAAGTCATAGGTGGAGTTCAGGATGGGATTTACTGGCCCGAAAGTGCCTGTTGGACTGCTGCCAGAGAAGCATGGGGTCAGAAGATCTGGCTGACCTGCATGAAGAGAAAAGGTTTACATACACAAAGACTTATAAAGCTTTGGAAATAAAATGAAGAGACCGCTTCAGTTTCTGAATCAGTTTCTCTGATTTTGCTATTTATATGTCTATGTTTGAGTAAAATGAACATTGTTGTTTTATTCTATAAACTACAGACAACATTTTTCCTAAATTCCAATAAAAAATATTGTCATTTAGAGCATTTATTTGCAGAAAATGAGAAATGCCTGAAATAAAAAAAAAGATGCAGAGCTTTCAGGCCTCAAATAATGCAAAAAAAAAAAAAAAAAACAAGTTCATATTCATAAAGTTTTAAAGAGTTCAGAAACCAATATTTGTTGGAATAACCCTGTTTTTTAAACACATTTTTCATGCATCTTGGAATGTTCTCCTCCACCAGTCTTACACACTGCTTTTGAAAAACTTTATGCCACTCCTGGTGCAAAAATTCAGTTCAGCTTGGTTTTATGATTGTGATCATATTCCAGAGATTTTTAATTTGGTAAAATCAAAGAAACCCATCATTTTATGTGGGTTTTTTTTCCAGAGTTGTTTATGCAAAAGATACATTTCTTCTGATATTAAATATTTTACTGGATAAGTGGAACATTTTAGTGCTTTCAAAATTCCTGCAAGTTTAGCTCTGCAAATATTCACTGTATTTTGATATAGTTTTTCCTGTATGAATCACTGACTTTGTGGTCCTGGCAGTTCTTCTGATAATATAGTCATATCATAATACTTTTATAAATATATAAAATAGACTCCTTTGAAAATGCCGAAATGCACAACACCCACCGTGCACACTTATTTATTCACAGTGGTCACAATACAAACACAATTACACATTTATTAAATCAAGGGTCCTTCACTGACCTTTTCCCCATGACTGAGTGTGTCCTGGAGTGTCAAACTCTGCAACAACACGAATGCCCCTCATGCGAGCAAACTCAATCACCATCTTCACATCAGACGGAGTGTACACATGTGTGTAAGGATGGAAGGCCCCCTTTAACAAAACAAAACAGAAGGTATGAGCAGTGAACCTGGATCATGCTGCATTCTGTTTTAGGTAAACTACAGCATTTTCTTAGAGGGAATGAAACTGCAGAGAGATTTTTTTCTAACTTAATTTTGTCTAATAGGAATAGTTTAGGGGTAACCTGAACCCTGTTGTCATCTGTTTTAGGAGCACGACATTTCGGTTTTTTTTTTCATTAGAGAACAATGATATACCTTATTTTATTTCTAATTATATTCTCAGCTTTATAGTGAAAAGTAATATACAACAAATTATTATTAATTAAATATTAATTAATGCGGCTCAAATGAAATCGTGATATCACAGCAGGAAAAGTACAGGCCATCAATAAATGTAGGTGCTATTTCTAATAATTACAAGCTATTAAAAATGTTTATTAAGTTAGGAATAAATAGTAACTCTAAAAAAAGTATCTTAAATAGCACCACCTGGGGTAATAAACCTGTACAGAAAACATGTGCTAGTATTAGGAGGGACAGATTCAACTACGGGATGCAACTATGTGCCTCAGATCTAGAAGAATTTAGGACAAGGGGGAATACTATAACTACAATCTGTGGGTCATCATGGTTTCTCCTTTTACCTACCCTCTTTTTCCAAGAAGGCAGAATAGAAGAGTGAAAAGAGGAGGCAATATTAATTAAAACAGAATCTCAAAGTAAATTACATTTCATAAAGCAAATACTTTAAAATGTCTAATTATCTGCACATTAAAATAAAACGATTTATTAATTATTGAAGATTTTAATAAAAAAAAGAAAAATACATAACTTTTTTTTTCAGACATACAATTATTTTCATTTCAGAAAACAGTACTGATGGATGTGAGAAGAGAAAATGTACAAGGCAATTATAAATAATCTCCAAAATGTGTAGTGATCTACTACAGAATGCCTCTGACATGTGACCCAGTTAAACTTTTTAGCATGAACTATTAATTAAAATTAAGCCTTCACACATATCTTAATAAATTATAATGTTAGTTTTATATAAACATACGTTCATAACAGTTGGGGATGCAATTTGACTGACTTTCCAAAGAATGAAGGGAGCTCTGGTGTAGATTAGTGTCCCCAGATCTATTATGTAATTAAATTATGACTTAAATAGTAGTAACATGTATTCTTTTGGTAATTATATAACTTTTCTTCTTTGGGGACTGCACTGAAGGTGCTGTAAAAATCACTACTATGCATCTCTGCATTAGTATTACAGCTTCGCCTTGTTACAACAGACACTGCAGGAGCATGTAAGGTTGCTTAAAGATAGCTCACCCTCTGACTGAGGTCAGGGAAAGTACGGCTTAGGAAGGGGAAGGAGTGATCGTCCACAATGTGCCAGTGGAAAACATTGAACTTGTTCATCGCCATGGCTTCCTAAAAAAACATCATGCAACAGTTTTGTTAGACAGAGAAGAACAATGAAATAAAGATGAACGGTTTCTACAGAGACGTGTTATCCTGATCTGTCTGGTTTTATATAATGTATTGGTAGTCAAATATGCCACAGTACTGGTCTGGCGGATGTGTCAAATACACCAAATTCTATGTACCAGTACTAACTAGATCCATTACTAAACACTAAACCAGACAAACTAGCTTTTACATAAGTGTCTTTTTATTATTCTAGTACAGCAATGTGCAATCCTGCTTCTGCATACTTTTATTTTGTTCTTAATCCATATATTCACTGTAAGAAAGCACTGGAAACTAGCTGACCAGATAAGGTGACGGCATGCAAAACAGAAACAGATACATGGCAGGAGTACACCATGACCAGTTTTGGTAATTAAATATCAAGCTTGTGAGAGTGTTTCAATTACTGTTGTCTGTGAAACCAGCATTTTCAGCATTCTTCATTTGTGTAACCTGAAACTGTCCTCACTCGCTCACACAGCCTCTCTCTGTTTAACCCCTCAGCAGTAGAGGTGACAACCACATCTTGTGATGTGCATTTTGTGCTTGGTCACGATGACTAAATTAAATTTAGTGATGGTAGTGGTAAACTGTTTTTCCAGTTATGTAAGTAAGACCACTTCCTTGAAGTCATATTTCCAGTTGACAGTACAGATCAATATACAGTTTGCAGTGGTGAAGCAAATTCTACAGCAGTGCTATTCAACTTCGGCACAGTTTCAGGCATTTCACCATAATTACATGTAGTTATGCAAACAAAGAATGTCTATGGGACTATTTACAAACTGGAAACGTTTGAGCACACCTGGACAAATTACAGATGATGTAATTTGTAAGTAAAGATTTGAACACATCCTTCTGTACATACTAATTAAAATATTGAATCTCTCTGCACAGATTGGTGTAAAAAAAACTAGACCTGTACAGACAATGTTCTTTATGGAAAGTTTCAAAAGACAAAATACGAGCCTGAACTACAGGGGCTGGACAATGAATCTGAAACACCTGGTTTTAGACCACAATAATTTATTGTCCTGACGGACAGTTCTGGTGGAAACAGGAGAGTTAAGGTGCACATTGAATTCTGCCGTAATTTGAGCTGTGGTTTTATGTTTTTTGGATACAATCCGGGTTAGCACCCGAACATCCCTTTCAGACAGCTTCCTCTTGCTTCCACAGTTAATCCTGTTGGATGTGGTTGGTCCTTCTTGGTGGTATGCTGACATTACCCCGGATACCGTGGCTCTTGATACATCACAAAGATTTGCTGTCTTGGTCACAGATGCGCCAGCAAGACGTGCACCAACAATTTGTCCTCTTTTGAACTCTGGTATGTCACCCATAATGTTGTGTGCATTGCAATATTTTGAGCAAAACTGTGCTCCTACACTGCTAACTGAACCGTCACACTCTGCTCTTACTGGTGCAATGTGCAGTTAATGAAGATTGGCCACCAGGTTGCTCCAATTAAGCCATGAAACCTCCCAAACTAAAATGACAGGTGTTTCAGTTTCATTGTACAACCCCTGTACCTCTTATAACAGTTACAGTAACTATGTATTACTGGACACATTCAGTATTTTGTTTAATCAGCTTAAAGCAGTGTTGATAACTTTGCACTTTGAACAGCCTAGGACCTGTCACAAGGTTTTCATATGACTGATCAGATGTTTGAAGACCAGAATTTCCTCATCCTCCACCTGAATTCCTTTTCATCGTTCGTATTGAAACCAGAGAAGCAAGTCTCAGTAAATGAGTGAAGGTTTAAGAGTAGCCTGATCCACCACATTACTCAAAAAAGTGCTGGTGTGGAAAGAATTGTATTGTACTAATGCAGCGTCATGCTTAATTGCCTTTAAAAAGAAAGAAAAACAAATGACTGTCCTATTAAAACTCTTACTAGCCTTTTGGTTACACAAATATGTCATGGTGGCATCACCAGAAGCTTTGCATCCTCCTAAACTCTCACTTTGACCTAAAAGGTTAAATAGTTTTACCTAGAATGAAAAAAAAATAACAAAAAATAAAAAATAAAATAAACATATTGGTTATTGCTATGGTAGCTAGCTAGTATGTCAACAAAGGTAGGTAGTATGATAAACTACATTTATAAGTAACTGTGTAGCTCTGATTTTTCAATCATTCATCCATATATCTTATGGTAATTGATATATATTGATATAAAACTGCACGGAAGAAGTCGCAGACAACATTCAGAATGATTTAAATCAGGGGTCACTAATAAGCGGTCCGGGTCCGGACGCAGACGTTCTCCAATGCGGACCCAAACCGATAAACTACAGAGAAGGATTTAATTTTGACAGTGTTCATTTAAAGTGGTGTAACTTTTCTTGTTTACACTGCAGCGACGCGGCATCGCTCCCAAATGCTTTCTCCGCCTTTCTCTCGCCGCTTTGAGGCGTGTCGCCTGAAAGAACAAGCAGCTTATCTGCCACCAGCAAGAATGTGTAGAGTTGTAGTTCAGTGCTGTGTATAAACAAGATGCTGTTCTTTTTTTTAATCGCCTGGTGAACATCCAGCTCAAGACCAGCTGGACCTCCATCTCTTATCTTACAAAGGGGTTTCTTAAAGCACAAAAAAGCCTGAAAAAGCTTACTCAGCCTGTTCAGCCTGTGGTGCGTGGCGCTGATTGGCTACCTTCTCATTTGCATAAAGTTGAAAAGACCTCAACTTTAGGCCACTCGCTACGCTGCAGTGTGTGTTTTACGCCGCAGTAAACGCACAGACCAATCACGTGTGGTGTAAGATCACCAAATGCTCTACTCTGGACTGATTAAATTTTCTCCAATTGGACCGTACTAAATTCTAATTAAACACCCCTGATTTAGAGTATACATCTTTTGCATCCTCTAAATCGTTCTGAATGTTGGTTAAATGTTTCAGCTGTATACAACTGTTGTTCCCTTCAAAATATTCTATTATGTAGAATGCAGCCTACTTCACAGACACAAAAAAAAAAACCAAAGAAACACACACATACAACACTTCCTCTACGAGACTATTGTTATTTCAATTGCATACCTTTTACATTATACAGGACACCATATGACTTAGCTTACCAGGTTGGTCAAAATGGCTTTAAGAGGCAGGTAGTGTCTAGATGTGTCCAGCAGGATTCCTCGATGGGCAAACCGAGGGAAGTCTGAGATACTTGTCTTATTGATTTTATGCTGGAGCAACGAGACATAAAACAAACATTTTTTTTTTTAAATAAGGTATTCGTGGAAACACTTGCAAATGCAGGATCACTACTGCAATTAAAAATGTAACCATAACAGTTCAGCAATAAAAAATAAAAAATAATATATATATATATATATATATATATATATATATATATATATATATATATATATATATATATATATATATATATATATATATATATATATATATATATATATATATATCACTTTCCCTAGATGTTCATAAACGTCTCTGAGACCACTTAACCCTTGTGTGGTGTTCGGGTCTGTGGGACCCGTTTACATTTTGTATCAAAGGAAAAATGATACACACTCAGAGTAACTGAGTAACAACAATATGAACACCATACAAGGGTTAAGAGGAATGTAAATAATAATTTGCTTTGTGTAGACAAAAATGTTGTGATTTAAATTACTCTATAAAACAATACTAAAATCCACATATCTAAATGTCAGGCAGCTATTGAAATAAATTATACTTAAACAAACATTTCTGCACATTTTGAAGCCAAAAAATGAAGACTAAGAGATAATATTGGAAGTTCAGTGGCTGTTAACATCAGCTTAGATTCTGCTTTTGTAAATTAAAAGAAGTTAACATTCAATGGCAAACATTACTCGACGAACTGAATACACCTGGAATCATCAATAAAGTAAATTTGATTATACTTTTCAAATTTAAAGGAATAAGGTCAATGTATATTAACATAAAGGTGAACTCACGGCTCCATAGTCATCTTCATACACCAACTGACTGAAGGTTTCAAGCCCTAAGACAAGCAAAGTCATAAAGAAGACATGCAATAAAATAGGATTACTATCATCTACACACTGCAAAACAAAGCAGTGTGATTGCAGGTAGGTCATTGAGTCACATGACAGCAGCTGCTTATCATATACAAAATCATAAAATCATTCACAAGTACTGCAGTTGTGCTTAGTCATCTCTTTCAGGGAACTAAAAAATGTTGAATATCGTGAACGATATTATACCCTGAAATATCATGCCACATCACCCACCCCTAATTATCGCAACAGAGTGCTACTTTTTTGCCGTTTTTAGCAAAAGACAAATTCACACTATTCTCATTTCCCATTATATATATACTAGAGACAGATTATATATCTTTAATCCTATAGATATTTGGAGTGCATTACTAGTATCATGACATTCTGAATCATTGACTTCTGTTACAAATCTGATATTTTTTTTTATATATCTCAGTTAGCCGTAGCATATTGCATGCAATAATAAAATTCTAAACAATTTTTTCTAATTCAGTGTTGTCATATCGCCAAAAGTATCGTTATCGTGAAAATACCATGAAATATCGTGATATTATTTTAGAGCCATATCGCCCACCCCTACCAGTGACTTACATTCATTGTTATGACTATACAAAATTATCCAACAAAATTTTAAACATATTGTAATAATACACAAACAGGATTCCTACAAGCTCAGCCAAATACATGATACTTATTTAGCAACAGTAAACGGTGTAGTGAAGAAAACATCTGGATGTATCCACAATCAGATGAAATGTCACTCATCTCAATTCTTAATTTTATTTGACTAAGATTTTGGCAGTATATTTCATTTTAAAATGCTTCACAAAAGATGTTGTGATGAACAAAAATGTGTTTTGTTGCCTGAGAGCAACAGTATTCCACAGAGCAGGGGTCACCAATCTTATACACAAAGGGCGAGTTTGGCTGCAGGTTTTTCTTCCAACCAAGCAGAAACACACTTATTAACTACCAACTGTTCAAAGATTGAGATTATTTGATTTAACAAGCAGAATCAGGTGTGCTTCTGCCTTAATGTAATAAAAACCTGCAGCCACACTGGCTTTTTGTAGATAAGACTGGTTAGTGGGGCAATATTGGATTCATTTAAAAATACTGTTTTAACTACTGTGCAACTGAGAGTTTAATCACTGGATACAATGGAACACAAATCTAAGCTCTTAATTTTAGCTCTTGTTTGAAAAAGAAACTATTTTCTGTGTAGACTATGTATTATACTTTAATATCTAGTATTTTTTTATAAAAGTAATTCCATATAAAATAATGAAACAACAGGCTACAGCAGAAGCCCTAAGCAGAAATTTACAGTCATAAACAGAATTTAAAGTTAGCTTACCTCGCAATGCTCCCCACACATTTGCAGCCTTGAGAACAGAAGCGGGTTGGTCCACTTCAAGCTGATCTATGAACAGAACAAAAACAGCTTTAAGAAATGCATCATGCCTTAATTTGTGAATCTGGTGCATCTTTTAACAATCAGTTTGACTTGATTTTGATCAAAACTAGAATAAAATAATTATTAAACTGTGATGTAGGATGAATCATTAAAAAAAACAACTATATAACAACTCAATCTTAGCAGAAAGACATATGAGGTTTAATGGGTTTCTCAGGCATAGTTTTGTACACCATAAACATTTCCAGCATAAATAATGTATAGTTGCCAACAAGCAAAACCTGTCCTGGGGTTTAAGGGTTTAGCCCCATCTTTTATGTCCCATCAGAAAACAGGAAAAACCAGTGAATTCTAAACGTGAAAGTCAAGAGTGTTGTAATCCATTCTTCACCATAACCAATAACCCACATTTCTTCAACAATACTGGCTCTGCATTTCAATTCTTTATTGTCAGGTAGAAACTAAAACAAATTGCTTGCTCATTGACAAATCAGGCTACTACACATTCAATGCTTGGACCTACAATGAAAAGGTAACCTAAAAGGAAGTTAAAGCATTTAACCTCAGATTATCCCTGCCAAGCAGCAGATGTCACATCAAGTATCGGATTATGGTAATCTCCACTCTTTAGTAGGCTTAGGCCACTGTTTAGCAGATTATTTAGACTACGTGCAGGAATACAGGAAGCGGGAACTCACAGGACTCATCCGTTTTTAGACTGGGATAGCCGTCACACTCTGGGTCCTTGGCCGTAAGCAACACCTGAAGCTCCTGCAGCTCTGAGTCAAACACCTTCTGCTGGTTCTTTCCTTGCTTCCTCGCATTTCCAAAAATGTAATCAAAGTATCTGTAATGCAAATGACACATAAGTGCTCAGAACCACTGTACTGTCAGGTTGTCACATGACTGCCCTTAACCCTCTTTACCCTCCAGTCTGACTGTTCTCGTCACTCACCTGATCAAACTTCAGTCATGGATTCAGAACACGCTTGACTGCTATGGTGACATCTTTAACATCCTGTTTATCATTTTTTCAAATGTTCTGCATACAAGCCATTACTTGAAAAAATAGTAACCCTGCTGCCTGCCTAATCTCTGAAACAATGTTATTTTATGTTTCTGAATGAAGGTTTGGCGTGGCACTGAACATTTTAAAATTGCAATCATGTTGGAGTAATACACATATACATATTGTCATTTCAAGAATTTTAAGACATTTGCTACTCATACATAATTATAATATAATGACATATTAAGACAATTATACCCTTTTAGAGAGATCTACTTTTGTCTCATCTGTCCACATAACAATAATTAAGAAGATTAATTCTTATTTACCCATTCTTTGCATGACCCATTTTTTCACCTCACTGACAGATGTTCATGCATAATTTCTCTTCAGAAATGGCAGGTATGCTTGAGAATTCATTGACCAATCAATGATGGCAAGCCATCCTGGACCAGATACAGTTGAATACTAGATTGAATTTTACTCAGGAATACAGTGTTTACCTTTCTTAATGCGTCTCTTTTAAACTTAAATGATCTATTTTTGTCTCATTTGTCCACAAAACATGGTTTGAAAAGATTAAGTCAATTCTTTTTTAACCATTTTTGATAGCATGACTTGTGTGCTTATGGTCATTGCCTTTCTGCGTGGCCCATGATTTCTTAAGATTCACATCACTGATAGATATCCTGACAATGATGGATATCCTTCATAAAAGGCAGGTATAATTGAGAATTCATTGATCAATCAATAATGGCAAGCCATTCTTTAACAGAAACTGTAAAATAGCAGATGGTAAAAAGGTTTTAACCCTGGAATGCAATGTTTACCTTTCTGAATTAGTAAATGTGCCTCTTTTAAACTAAAATGATCCATCTTTGTGTCATCTGTCTTTATGTAACCATTTTTCAATAGCATGACTTGTGTGCTTAGGTTCATTGCCTTGCTGCATGACCCATGTTTTCTTGAGATTCACCTTGCTGACAGATGTCCTGACATATTTGTTCTTTAGAAATTCCTTGATCAATGATGGCAAGCCATCCTGGACCAGATACAGCAAAACAGCAGATGGGATTAGGGTTTTATGCTGGAGTGTTTTACTTGAACTTCCTTCTTTTTTTTAATCATTCTTTGACAGAACAACTTGCGTGCTTAGGATCATTGCCTTGCTGCAAGAGCCATGTTTTGTTGTTTTTGAGATTCACCTCACTGATGGAGACTCTTCAGGAATTGCAGGTATAATTGGATTCATTGATCAATCAAAGATCCTGGATCAGATATAGCAAAATACAGGCGATTAGGTTTTTATGCTGGGATGCAATGTTTACCTTTCTTCATTTCAAAATGTACCTCTTAGAAACCAAAACAATATATTTAACCATTCTTTGATAGCATGACCTGTGTGCTTAGGGTCATTGCCTTGCTGCATGACCCATGTTTTCTTGAGATTCACCTCAATGATGGATACTCTTTAGGAATTGAATGTATAACTGAGAATTCATTCGTCAATTAATAATTGCAAGCCATCCTGAACCAGATACAGCAGAACAGCAGTCTAGTTTATTTTTTTTATTATTAGTTTTTATGCTGGAATGCATTGTTTCCCTTTCTCCAAACATATTAAAATCACTTAAATCAAAAAGCTTTCCATTGTAGCTTAACTTTAACTAACTTCTAACTAAGTTACCTAGTTAACTTAACTAGCTAACTTGTTAACCACCCAGGTGAGCTAGTTAAGCTACAGATGTTCTGAGCAGCGGTACTTCCTCATTGTTAGTACTGGACTGTTTCTAAAAGAAGGATTCAGTTAGAGACAGTCAGGAAGCTTCATAGATGTTTAGCTACATGAATGAAGGCGCTGGTAGGCGGCTGTACCTGCGGAAAGCGTTCTGGAGGAGGCTGCAGCTCGGACCGGCGGTCGAGCCGTTAGCGTGGGTGATCTGGAAGCCGGCGGAGCTCAGCTGAAAAGCGGCCCCGGAAATCTGAATCTTCTGCGGCAGCGGCCAGAGAGCCACTTCATCCGCCTCCCGGTTCCTGTAGCTCCCGAAATTCTCAAAAAGCCACCCGTTACAGACGGAGAGCGTTACTAACATAGCCCAGAAGTTCAGTAATCTCAGCGCTGCCATCTCTGTTACTGTACAGCAGCAGCGGAGGACAGTCAGCTGACGGTTAGGAGCGCGAGACTGCCGTCTTTTGTAGTAGGAGATCCAGGGGCGGAGCTTACCAGCAAAGCGGCAGTCACGAGACTGAGGCTGCATCCCAAATCACTATGCACACAGGTTTAGTGCACAAGCTAGGTTTTATGGAGGCACTATATAGAGTGTAGTGCACCATGTAGGGAGGAGGAGGAAGTGATTTGAGATATAGAAGTGGAGCCAGTGGTTTCATTATCGTTAGCAGCGTGAAAGGCTTATTTGTTTAACCATCTATCCTGAAGTTTTAAGGACGTTGCATCAACGTTCATTTTTTACCACAATTGTTTTATTTGTGCACATTGGTTTTACGTTGATTCAACATTCATATGGTTTTCTATATGTATGGTTTGTATTAAACTTTACTTACATTAAATACAGCTCTGTAAACTGACTTCACTTCAGTTTCTGAATCAGTTTCTTTGATTTTGCTATTTATAGTTATATATTTGACTAATGAACATTGTTTTAGTCTATAAACTACGGACAACCTATCTCCCAAATTACAAATAAAAATACTGTAATTTAGAGCGTTTATTTGCAAAAAAATAGAAATGGCTGAAATAAAAAAAAAAGATGCAGAGCTTTCAGACCTCAAATAATGCAAAAAAAAAAAAAAACAAGTTTATATTCATAAAGTTTTAAGAGTTCCGAAATCAATGTTTGGTGTTTTTTAATCACAGTTTTCATGCATCTTGGCATGTTCTCCACCAGTCTTACACACTGCTTTTGGATAACTTTATACCACTCCTGGCACAAAAAATTAAGCAGTTCAGTTTGGGTTAATGGCTTGTGATGATTCATCTTCCTATTGATTATATTCCACAGGTTTTCAATTTGGTAAAATCAAAGAAACCCATAATTTTTAAGTGTTTTTTCCTGAGCTGTATGTAGGGTATATCTTATTTCTATTCAATTTGCAGTGTAGAAATGGATGTTTATATAATAATTATTTATATAAATATTATTATTTGTGAGAAGCACCTTTCGCCTAAAAGCATTGCTAGTGTAGTTTCAAGCACCCAACCATTTAAAACCTTTCTATGAATGTTCAATGTCAGTGTTAAATACAACCAAATAAATTAACATTTATTCAATGTTAATTGCTCTTATGATAATTACTTGAACGCTCTTTTACCAGAACACTTTGTGTGCTTAGTGTCATTGCCTTGCTGCATGACCCATGTTTTCTTAAGATTCAACTTACTTATAGATCAGTGGCGGATGCTGGTCTTTCAAGGAGGGGAAGCTCAATTTCTGCCTACATCTTAAAATATGTAGTTTTATTTATACAAAAATTCTACTCTTCCTGAGATGTTTTTTTTTGTAAACAAAAGGTGTTATTTCAAGTTTTCACTACACAACAAAAAGGTACCCATACTTTACATTGAACAATTACATTAAAAAAAATCCTTATTTTAATTATTTTAATGATAACACAATACTTACTACTTGCCCCTGTTCATTATGTCCTGAGATGGTTTCATCAAGAGGAATGGCCATCAGTGCATTTTATTTGTTACAACACTTCCAGTCAGCCAGCTCACTTTATCATACCAGAACAGCTGAAAATACCTGTTACTTTTCCCCACCTTTTACACCAAATTAATCTGAGCAGTTGATCTGCCCTGCTGTTTAACTCTTACATTTTTCTTCGTAAGGAAGACTATCAAATGGCTTCTCCAAAATCTGATCCACAACATTAAAACTGTCTGATATTATGTGCAGCTTGCACTGGCGCAAGGCTAGTGTGACGTGTGTTTCGCTGTCAATCAAAAAGGGACTCCGCCTCAGACAGATCATCCAATCATCATGCAGAAGCTGAGCGTCCGGGCCGGCCGAGGCCAGCCCACTGCCCCATAGACCCCCAGAGACGCTGAGCGTCCGATGGGCGGGACAAAGCCCAGCATTTATCCAATGACTCGTCTCGTTTCGCCGCGCGCTTTGCTCCGCTGTTGAAGTCTGTGGACGCTCAGCGTCCGCACTGTTTAAAGCAGCGCTGTAAAGCTGTGGGAATGAGTGAGAGGAAAGCCGCGGTGTTACCAGTGATAAGAAGCTGATTCTGAACTAAGTTCAGCGCGATGTAGCCCATATTTAATCAGTGACATGTACACACAACAGTATATATTTAATCACTTATTTTTTTTTTTTTTTACATTTTAGGGGAAGCTGAGCTTCCCTTGCAGTCTTAGAGCAATCGCCACTGTTATAGATATCATCATTTAATCAGACATCATTTTCCTTCAGAAATTACAGGTATAATTGAGAATGAATTTATCAATTAACTATGGAAAGCCGTCCTGGATCAGATACAGCAAAACAACAGAAGCATTTTCCTTCCTCCAAATACATTTATTTTAATTTAAACCAAAATATATATTTTGTTCTTATCCAGCCACAAAACATTGTTCCAATAGCCTTCTGGCTTATCCATGTAGCTTAGCTTTAGCAAACGTCTTGCTAATAGCTTAGCTGCAGCTTTATGTTGTACATTTTGTTGTAAAGACATTAAAGCTATACAGGAACACATGCAGAATTATTATTTTAAAAAAAGAACCGGAACATGTTTTATACTAACATATTGTAGCCACATTTATCTTTGATGACAGTTCTGTACACTCTTGGTATTTTCTCAGTGTCTTCATGAGGTAGAGTCACTTGAGCGGTTGTTACATTGGACACATTGTTAGTCCTTGATTTGGGTACAGAAATCTTCAACTAAGATTGGCTATGCCACACAACTTGCAGAACGTTAGGCTGTGTTTGAAACTGGGTGTATCTAGCTGACTTAATGCCTTACTGTCCATGCTGTCTCAGCAGGCAGTGTAGTAAACAAATCAATAAGGCAACGATATAACTGGCCAATATTACCAGCTCACTGCTGCTTTTTATATCATGTCTTTATTGAACTTGCTCTGAAAATGCACATAAGTTGGATGACCCAACAGCCAGTCTAACCCATTCATATTAAACCCAGCACTTGGTTATTTACTGGTCTGTGTGCCTCATCCACAATCACCATGAACCAGCTTGGATAGCTACTGCCCTGTGGCACACATGCCCACATCCAAAAACCCTAAACATAACACTAAATTACTGACTCAGAGCTCACTGCACACTGTAAGCCCGGATAAGTTGGATTTACTTAAAAAATTGAGGAAACCAGTTGCCTTAAAAAAGTTGTGTAATGGGTAATAAACACATAAGTTAGCATAACTTAGAACATCAAGTTATTACAACTAAAGGGGAAGTTGATTTATTTCTAAGCTAGCCCAGGGGGAATCACTACACACTGATGGTGAGTGTTAGTCAGAAACTTTTGGACACACCAATATGCAAAAAGATTGGCCAAAAGCCAATGGAAAAGAAGCTGTTAATGGAAACAGACTAAACTCAGTTATTATAAGTTGGTTCAACTCAAAGATCTCAGTTTGAATGTATATATGTGCCCACAAATTTTTAACTAACTCAAAATAGTTGAGTATTGTTTAGAAATATCAATTTTTATGTAAAACAGACTTAAATCATTTGAGTTTAAACAACTTCTGGGTTTACAGTGCAGCTATTAAGAGCAGCACACCAACTCCTTTTCAGGCTGGACAGAGCCATGGTGCCACACACTGGCATGCCACAAGTCATGGGATAGGACATAGCGCCCTATGACATTTGCCATGTACCATGGAAGCCAAAGAATTCTGCACAGACCTGCAGGATATGTCTCTTTATTTAAAGGTGGATCTGATTTCTGCCAGAGTCACAGTCTGTTTGCACGGACAGTTCTATTACCTTCAGTTGTGCTGTCTACTGAGGGTGGTAATGCCTTATATACATAGGTATTTTACATTGACTTTCTTTGGAACGTATCTCCTTTGAATAATGATATACACGATAATGATATACATTATTATCACCTTACTGCTCTCACAGGATGAAGTCATTAAAGTTTACATTTTTGTGGCTGTGTTGGTTTAGCATAATAGCAGAAGGCCATTTAGGCAGGCCAATGTAATGTAATGCAATGCCAATTTCCAGCACACTACATGAGGTCTTACAAAGTCAGAAGGTTCATTGGTTCATTGCTTGTACATGTGGGTTTGGAATGATTTTCAGAGCGGCTAAACTGCAGTCTGATGCCAGCTGATCCCATTCAGGGCATGGTTAGATGGACATGGGCTATGTTTTTACAATATAATCGGTGGTTAGTAATATAATTAGTGGTTTTAAATCTACTCAGTGAAAATGGGATGTGGATCTCATTTGAGGTTTTCCTGTGGTGTAATAAAAGAAAAGAGAGCTAACCTTCATTCAGTATTCTAAATGTGGATTCGAAATACAGTAAATGTTGCCATCTGCTCACTTAGTACAGGAGAAATAGAAAATCTGTTCAGTAAATGATGATGCCATATGGCATCCTTCCTTGAACTAGAATGAGCTAAAGAAGACTGCTTTATGGGGTATTATTAGTGCAGGCTTTGATTATTACTGTACTTAATTAATAAGTATAAAAGTAAAATACTTCAGGGAAAACTTTATATGACATTACCTTATGAATCTATTTATACATGTATTTATCTACAGGGTCTCATTAAAACTTTGCACACCAATAGACATTTACACAGATAATACTAGGCCAGTGGTTTACAAACTATGGTACATGTATCACTGGTGGTACAACAAAGCAAAGCATTCCAAGAGGAATGCCAGTTGACCTTAGGAATGTACTGCTCGCACAAGTATATTAGTGATTAAAATGTATACATTTTCATCTCTAATTTTCCAGAACTTTATATTTGTTTGTGTTCATTATTTAACCCTTTCAGACCTAAACTATTTCCAAAGATGGGAAAAAATGTAAGAATGCTGTTTTTGTTATCTGTAATGCACAGAAAAGGAGACTCTAATTTTCTACTATAAAATCTATATAGAAAATAAACCCAATTGACTAAAATATTTTTTAAAATATGTTTCCATTGCTTTTTGAAGTCTGTGTATAATATGTGTATAATAATATTGGTCTACTTATTTTATAAAAAATACCTAAACATTAAAAGACATTAAATTAAATTTGGCTCTAGTACTGTTACTGTTTTTTCAGTGTTTTTGCAGTAGGTGGGGCCAAGTTATTGTTTCATTGCTTTATAAACTTGTTTATTGGCTGGTTAATGGTTTAACAGCCCTCAAACATTGTCAAGTGCCACAAAATACTTATACTTAATAGAAAATCATGTATAAAGAAAATAAATAATGTCTATTGTAATGGATGCAGGGTCTGAAAGGGTTTACCCCGATATACACTGTATACCCCCAAAACTCTTATAACAGCAATTTTTTAATTATTAACATGTGGTTTATAGGGCCTATGGTAGATCCTTGTGTTTAATTCCCTAAAGTTTCTGCATTATGATTAATAGCTAAATAATTATCCTATAGTTCAAAAGGAATACTTTGCAAGAAATACAACATACTCTTAAGCATTCAACTTATTACTACTTAATACTACATATTTTTAATGCACTACCATTTTACTCACTGTTTGGGAGTGACTTTCTCCCATTTGTCCGGGTAGATTTTCTTAAGGTTGTTCAGTTTGTTCGGGTGTCACTTGTGCCAGCTGCCAGTTGTAAAATTGTGCCACTGATTCTTGATTGAACAGAAGTTTAGATCTTGACCTGGCCATTGTAAAACATTTTCTTTATCGTAGACCGTGGTAAAACATGTAGAACATGTAGCTTCCGTACAGCCATGCTTCAATAAGTTTGGTGTTCTGCTGAATGGTGAAGATTCTTCTAGGTTTTGGGGTTTTAGCAGACAAAGATTTTGCAATATCTCACTGTATTATGCACCTTCTTTTACCTGTCTTTCAGTTTTAATAAGAATATAGAGTGTATTAGGATCTCACCTAGTTTAGGATTTTGCAAAAGAAATATATGTCATAATTAAAGCAGCATAATGAAAATCGCTTTGAGGACACAAGCTGACAAGCTGAGGGATACAGAACTGTTTTTTTACTAATGACTAATACTAACTATTGTCAAAGCTAAAATGATGAAGCTCATATTTTTTCATATCTTACTATTTTTATTTTATTATTTTAAGGTAAAAATCATACAAAAGTGTTGTTCTGTTCTGTGTAAGTGATTTGTAGTGTTGGCTATCCTCTGGCTGTAAGTTTGTGATGGTTGTCTCCCCCTGTTGCTGAGATTCGATATTGACTGCACTGCTCAGGCTTCTTCAAAAATGTTCCTACTGTAAGCTCATGCCTGCAGATTATGCCCCAGACTCAACTCAACTCAACCTTTATTTATAGATCACATTTGAAACAACCGAGGTTGACCAAAGTGCTGTACACTCAGTAACACACACATTTTTACTCCTTTTCCTATTTGGATTGGATCAGTGTATGAAGTTTATATCTGAAATACAAATTTTACTCATCTGCTGATTGAAAAAACACGTCTATAGGAAAGTAATATCAAAGAGGTTGTAAAAATATATAAATGCTTATGAAGACTTAAGCACCACAGAAAGGGATTCTAGATCGGCATGAGAATTTGCAGTTGAAACATTTTTATCGTTATAGTTTATTAAATCAACTAATCATTGCAGTCTTACAAAATAATCAACATGGGTTTTCATTAATCTTGCCACTTTTTTCACCATTACATAAAATAAATAAATGTATTTTTTCAAAGAAACATCATTGCTCTGCATAAATCTGCATTTGGTCTTATCAGATCAAACACTGAAAGTGCATTTTTGCCCACATAATTTGGGTCAATGTATATTTGGTGCATCACTAAACATCTTTGCCATCTTCTTTATTAATACAACATGGATTAAGGATTTCAATTGACATTTCTTTTCATGACTAATCAAATAATCAAAGTTTACAATGTTTACAAACAGTAAAAATACAACAAAATAAAATACTGATTGAAAAAAAAAACATGTCTACACCACTAAAAGAGATTCTAGTTTTAAGGTGAAAATACAATGGCTCTTATTTTAATTTGAGGTAAAGAAAAGTGTTTATTTTACAATGTGATCATTTTCATTTTGTGATTATGTAAGTATTTAATGTCTGCTAGAGCATACACACTCAGAGACTAAAGAAGAAGTTAACAAAGACCTGATTTTTCAACAAGAGATGAAATCTGTCTGGAAACTCAAGTGAATCTAAACAGGGATCAAATTATCACAGCACTGCTGAGTACAGTGGAAAACAGGACATATTTCTGAATGTAATTTTGATGAAACTGAAATCCCAGGGGAATTGATGTGAAAGAGAAAATTTCCTGACACTTATTTTAATAAATGCATTAAGGATCTTTAAGTTGCAAGCATTGCTGACACAGATTTGCAAATGCACACAAACACACAACAAATATGAATCTATTGGCACCATAGCTAATGCAAGGCTGAACTGTGGAGTAGTGAAAAAATATATTTTAAGATATACTACACTGCATATAAAATAAAATACAGTATTAACACCTATGGGAGTTTATCTCCTTTGTTGGAGTAATGTATTCTATTGGGAAGGCAACTCTCTGCATTGGGGGAACACTGCTGCTATATTTTGATGGCCTTCAACCACAAAGAGCCTTAGTGAAGTCAGGAACCTCACAAACGTCACTCTAACTCATCCCTAAGGTACTGGATAGAGTTCCATCCTTACGGAAAATAATGATCCAGTTTTTGGAGTGTATACCCATGTAGCTGCTTTGAAGAACTCTAATCCATATATAGTGCTGTTCTATAGAGATCATACAATCTGTGCTGGCAAATGAAAGCCTGTGTCTGTAATTAGAAAGGTATATCTTTCTATGTATATTGGGTACATACAGTATGTCTGCACGTTAGTGTCCAGCTGGGGGCGCTATTGCCCTGCAAATATTCCCTTCTCTTTCACTCATTGAACAAGTCAGCTAATTGCCAAGCTTTTCATTCAAGGCCTAGATGTGTTAGAATGAGGAAAAGTATATTCACAAGGATTTATTCCTTTAGTAGATATATAGGATGCTATAAAGAAATATGATATAACGCTTTTAAAAGAAGAACTGTGATGATTACAATCTGTATAATGTGTTCAATGTGTTTAATCAACAATTGTAATTTTTATTTAAAGAGTTTACATAGATTAGTTTCTGTATTGTTGGTTTCTACAAATCCATCTTAATTGCTAGTTTAATAGTTAAAGGTTTTATAATAATATGACTATAAAAAAGCCCTTTTCCATTTCCAGACTCTCAGGAATCTTACAGAAATGTATACGTCATAGACCAAAATTCTTTTAGGTTTACCCTCTAATACCCATTAAATCCATGCTTAACTATTTAAATCCAATAATCCTGCAACTGGAACTGGAAGTTGGACGTTCCCAGCTTCAAACACAAAAATACAACATTGTAAAAAACATGAATCATACTTTGAAAGGACAACAGTTATTTTGATACATTTTGGTGTAATTAGGTCAGTAAATATCTAGGAATGTACTGAAATAAAACATTTGGCTAAAACTAAACATAGTGAGACATTAAAAAATATATGATGAATATTTTGGTAGTCGACTAATCAGATGATTTATTTTTTGATTAGTCAATTAGTCAATGATTATTTCTATCATGCCCTACATCTCTTGAATTTGGAACTTAAATGCCCTAGTAGAAAAATCTGATATTAGGCAAGTAAATATGTACTATGTTGTGTTTGGGCAATTTTGGAGACACAGGCCCAGTTGAGAGTTCCTCATCGTGTTCTGTCTCCAGTATTTTGTGTAGTGCAGTGCTGTTACAAAATGAAGATTAGTAAAATCTGGAGTTGATACATTTTTATAATTGACATTGTTGATCATATCGACTGATCCTTGCAGCCCTACTGAATAGCGAACAAAGATTGTCACCAAAGCTTGGTTTCCATTAACCTTTTCACCATTGGATAAATTAAATAAATGTATTTTTTTCTTCCTTCTGTATAAATTATTGAGTCTGTTTACATAATTTTGATTGCTAAATATTTAATACATCTATGTATACACTCCATTATTAGCTATAGCTCTCTTCAGTATCTACTATGTGCCCATCACCTACTCACACTCATAACTCAGAACCTGTTTTTACAGTAGCTATAGCTCCACATTATCTCTCCATACTGTTGTTTTTGTTTTGTTATTTGTTTGTACTGAGCGGGTCGACCCGAGTGGGATGGGTTTCTCTGACTGAGACTTGATTCCTTCTAAGGTTTCTTCCTCTTAATGTAAGGGAGGTTTTTCTTGCCACTATTGTCATCACGATTATTGGCATCTCTGTGGTGCTGCTCATAAGAGGTGTGGACCTGTTTTTCTCTATAAAGCTGCTTTGTGACATTAACATTAACATTTGTTGTAAAAAGGCGCTATTTAAATGCATTTCAATTGAACTGAATTGAATTGAATTGAAGGAACATCTTTACCATCTTCTTTATTCATATTACATGAATTAGAGCCGTCACTATCCTGTCGATTATTGTTAATTTCTTGACTAATCGAATAATCAGAGTTTAAACAAGGACAAAGAGTAAAAATGCAAATCATCTTTGAAAAGTTTTAACTGGCCAAAAATAACAGATGATGCATTTGAACACCATATTTTCATGTAATTTGCCAACCAATTACTATTGATTAAGTGGAAAATAAGGAAGGATGGCTATATAGGATATTCGAATAATCGTATAATCTTATAATCGTGACGTCTCTTCACATATAACAGACTCTAAGGTCTGGAGCTGGAGCTTTCCTGGGGATTGTTTAGGCTATGTAGAAACTTAACACACACACACGCCCACACACACACACACACACACACAGAAAGAGAGAGAGAGCGAAATACAGAGAGAGTGAGCACATCAGCAGCCTCGTGTCACTGGAGCTGCTGCATCTCCGCTCACTGGCTCCTCTGCTCCTCGTTCTTCTTCATTCTTCAGCCTCGCTCCCATCTCCGCCCCGCCCCCTTCCTCTGCTTCCCTCTCTCATTAAAACACACCCCTCCAGCCGCGGCCAGCACACACTCACACGAGCGGCTGGCACGAGCGGCAGTGTCCGAGAGCGCGAGCTTGGCTCACGCGAGAGCAACGCTCGGGAACTTCGCTTCGGCCGTGAAATCCTCGGATAATCGCTTCAGCGTTGGGCTGCTGACTGCGGAGCGCTCGCGCTGCGTGCCTCTCCCCGCTCGGGCATGTTGGAGGACTGAAGAGGACAGAATTGAACTCCTGCTTTCTTACAAAGAGGTACACTTTTCACTATACACTGCCTGCACCACTGTACCCTGTATCTGTACGGGTCATTCACCCTGAATTACACTGTATTACACTGATGCTACAAATGGTGTTAAGCCACTGCCTTCTATGTGTGGTTCACATAAATGGCAATAACCAGAATAGCCTGTGTGTTGGAGACATTGGGCTTAGATGTTTATTGGTTGAAAATGTGTAATTTATCAAATTATCAGGCAATTTAGACATGTATTATTATTATTATTATTATTATTATTATTATTATTATTATTATTATTATTATTATTATTATTGTTGTTGTTAATATTGTTAATATTAATATTATTATTCTTCACAAAACGATTTAATGTGCCAATTAAGAATGTATTTATCATTCTTGAAATAACACCTATATGCTTAAAATCCAATAGAGTTTACACACATATTCATACACATACATGCATGCGTTCAGGAATAACACTATGTATATAGAGAGCTGTATACCTTTATATGTGTATATACAGTATATTCACTATTATCTGCTATTCTACAGCATATTTTTATATCTACAAGTCATAGCTACCATAGTACCTCACCTTGCTTATTTATTATATTTAAGGGTATGTAGCTGAACGTTTATTTACTGTGTAAAACAGAGCAGTACTATAATAATGAATGTATTACTGTATACATGTTTATGAGTATAAACACTACACACAATACTATACTATTATAGTTGTATACAAATTATTTCTGCATCTGTGCAGGTGTTAACTTGTGTATGTTTTTGCTATTTTTGCTATTTGTTACTGGGTGCTCTTTACATTTATCTGTATATCTGTATAATTAGTGTAGTATTAATGCAGTTTTATTATGTACTGTATAGCGTATGTATCAGTCTACACATATTTTAATACTAATACCTTAGTGCCTTGTGTTCCCTTGTTATTGTATGCCCTTGGAATATAACATTGCATGCATTAATGTTGGAACTTCATATACTGTAACTATAATACAGAGAAATACAGTAATACTTCATATACAGCTGTATACATTTTTATGTGTATGTACATATTTCATACATAGTATTATTCTGTATTATAAAGTCTTTGTCTACACGTTCCCTTCTTGTTGGGTGATGTTTATATGTAGATTTTATATAGAAACCAATGGCAGTACAGAAACCCTTGTACAAGGTTGCTAAAAAGCACAGTGTAAAGGTATGATTGGTGATGTGTAGACATTGTGGTTTTGGCTGCGATCTGTCACAGCTGTGACCGATTTAAATTAATTATCAGCCGGCATCAGGTGCCATGTATCACCTTTTCTCTCTCTAACACATTTAGCTTGGGTAAGAACTACATTTGTGTCTGCACAGCATTAGTGGAAACCCAATTAAACCCGCCCCGCAGGGTCGTTGACATCCAGCAGGGACCAAGGGACGCGTATCGGTTACATGGAAATTACGACTGATTGGATTTGAATGCGCACTATATGGGCGACCAGATGGTAGCCGGTGACACTGACACACTTAATGTTGACTTTGTGCCCAGTGCTCGTCTCTTTGTTGGTTTTGCCTTGGCTGTGTGGAGTGGTTGTGGTGTTTGCTTTTAAAACTTTTTTTCCTCCTTTTTTCCCTTCCCCTTCTGCACTTTTTTCGGCCGCTTTTGAACACCTGGTAATGATTAAACTCGCTTGCATTCCGGGCGGCTAGACATCAGAGACAGTTCCAGTGGGATTTGTGTGTGTATAAGTGTGTGTGTTTGCAGAATGACATCATGTTCTCTCGTCTGTTCTTGCTTTGGCTTTGGCTCTCTGAGGATTTGGCTGATATTGATCAGCCGAGTTAGTGACATGTAACTAACCCCATACGTACCTTGTTGTATCTACAAGTCAAGTCTGCTTTTTAAACTACAGTGCTCTGAGTGAAAGACCAGTACTTTGGGTGTGGGTCCTTTCTTGTCAGTGAAACTGTTTCTGTTCTGTGTTCTGTTCTGACTGGATGTTTTGATGTCCTTCTTATAGGATTCAATGAAAATGTCTGTCTGCGTCCACGAGAACCGCAAGTCGCGGGCCAGCACGGGCTCCATGAACATCTACCTTTTCCACAAGTCCTCATATGCTGACAGTGTCCTGATGCACCTGAATGTGCTCCGGCAGCAACGGCTCTTCACTGATGTGCTACTCCATGCCGGAAGCCGTTCTTTCCCCTGCCATCGGGCTGTGCTGGCTGCCTGCAGCCGGTACTTTGAGGCAATGTTCAGTGGCGGGCTGAGAGAAAGCCAGGCTAAGGAAGTAGACTTCAGGGATTCCATTCATCCAGAGGTATAAGACATTGTTTATTATATATGTATTTATTGTATTACATTACTTTTGAGAGTTGGTAAATATTCTTGAGACTTACATCAGTTTACCCCACCTACCAGGTATTGGAGCTTCTGTTGGATTACGCATACTCGTCACGCGTGGTAATCAACGAGGAGAATGCTGAGTCTCTGCTAGAGGCAGGCGACATGCTGGAGTTTCAAGACATCCGTGATGCCTGCGCTGAGTTCCTGGAGAAGAACCTTCATCCATCCAACTGCCTGGGTATGCTCCTTCTGTCTGATGCCCACCAGTGCACCCAGCTGTCCCAGCTATCTTGGAGCATGTGTCTCAGTAACTTTCCAGCCATCTGCAAGACAGAGGAGTTTCTGCAGCTTCCCAAAGACATGCTTGTACAACTGCTCTCACACGAGGAGCTGGAGACAGAAGATGAGAGGCTGGTCTATGAGTCAGCACTCAACTGGGTGAACTATGACCTGGAACGACGACACTGCCACTTGCCAGAACTGTTGCGCACTGTACGCCTTGCCCTTCTGCCTGCCATCTTTCTCATGGAGAATGTCTCCACAGAGGAGCTCATCAACAGTCAGGTCAAGAGCAAGGAGCTGGTGGACGAGGCCATCCGTTGCAAGCTACGCATCTTGCAGAATGATGGCGTGGTCAACAGCCCTTGTGCCAGGCCACGCAAGACCAGCCATGCCCTTTTTCTGCTTGGTGGTCCTACTTTTATGTGTGACAAGCTCTACTTGGTGGACCAGAAGGCCAAGGAGATCATCCCAAAGGCAGATATTCCAAGTCCACGCAAGGAATTCAGCGCGTGTGCGATCGGCTGCAAGGTCTACGTGACCGGTGGTCGAGGCTCTGAAAACGGTGTGTCCAAGGATGTTTGGGTGTACGATACCTTGCACGAAGAGTGGTCTAAAGCAGCACCAATGCTGATAGCTCGATTTGGCCATGGCTCAGCAGAACTGAGGCACTGTCTGTATGTGGTCGGTGGTCACACAGCTGCGACTGGCTGCCTTCCAGCCTCGCCGTCTGTCTCCTTGAAGCAGGTGGAGCAGTATGACCCAGTTGCCAACAAGTGGAGCATGGTGGCACCTCTACGTGAAGGTGTTAGTAACGCAGCAGTTGTCAGTGTCAAACTCAAGCTGTTTGCCTTTGGAGGAACAAGCGTGGCTCACGACAAGCTGCCCAAGGTCCAGTGCTATGACCCACTGGAGAACCACTGGACTGTCCCAGCATCATGCCCACAGCCGTGGCGCTACACTGCGGCTGCTGTGTTAGGGAACCAGATCTTTGTAATGGGCGGTGACACTGAGTTCTCCGCCTGTTCTGCTTACAAGTTTAGCAGCGAAACCTACCAGTGGACTAAAGTAGGTGATGTTACAGCTAAGCGAATGAGCTGCCAGGCAGTAGCCTCGGGAAACAAACTTTACGTAGTTGGTGGCTATTTCGGAACACAGCGCTGCAAAACACTAGACTGCTACGATCCTACATTGGATGCCTGGAACAGCATAACCACTGTACCCTATTCCCTAATCCCCACTGCCTTCGTCAGCACCTGGAAGCACCTCCCAGCCTGACATCTGCATGCCTTGGCTGTACATTGACCTTCCTTCATCCTGTGAGGTAGGTATGCTAGCCAAAAAAAGTGATTTTCCTGGCAATTCTCCACTGTAGAGGTACAAGCATCCATCAAAATTGGAGGTCCTTTCATATCAAGGCTATATTCATGAGCAGGTTGATGGATTTACAGGTAGGATATAATTAGGTTAACTTCAAAGGGATTGTACAGCTCAGTCCCATGTAGAGCTTTTATGAATGGAGTAAAAATCTTGAAAGAATTACTCACTGAAACATGAGGGAATTCCTGGAGGAAGTTTTAATGAGACGTGTCAAGCCACTGCCAATTAAGGTCACAAACCTGTTAAGATAATATCTGATAATGGATTGTTTTTAAGGCTTAATTTCAAGCCTCTAACTGGACAAATTGCATGTTTACACAAATCCCTGTGCTCATTATAAAGCCTGGAGGCTGGCGCAGCATTTATTTATCTATTTATTTCATTACAAAACTTGCGCTCCTTTTTCTTTTGTTAAACCTGGAAAAGGTCCAGATTGGAATAAAAACTATAGACCTAGGGTTTTGCAGTGACCATTGTTTATGCTGATATGTAATTTAATTTGTATTTAAAAATCCCATCTATTTCCTGATCTCACCCCGGCTTCTGCGTACAAGGGCAGAGATCCTTATTAAATCAGAACCAAATTGAGTATTGATGGAATAATTAGATTGCTCCATGATTCAGTGAGAAGGCAGCGCATGCTTGGAATATCAACCAGTACCGTTTACCGTTTGCTCATTGGCCCTTTCACCTCAACATCTTTATCTGAATTTAGTTCAGTCATTTGGGTTGGCTTTGTTAACTGCTGTCAGCTAACCTCTGGGGGCGGGGGGTTGGGTGTTTTGACTGAAATGCACACTAATTGCTATGTTCTAGCATAGTCAATATAGCTATTGGTTTGGACAGTTCTTGAAAGCATATGTGCTGTATATGGTGTAGTTGGCATACAGTATGTAATGATGCAGTCAGCCTCATTTACTCTATTTGCCTCAAACATTAGATGTGTATAGTATGAACACATATAGTAATATAGGAATTGTAGGGGTATCAAAATAATTGGTTAAAGAAATTAGTAGGACACATATTTAGATAGTTACACATATTTAAAACTGGTATGTGTTGACATCTTTATTGCACTCCAGCCAGAGACCCCTAAAACATTTACACTTGAAAGTTTGATTCAGTACAGCAAAATAATACAATTTCATTTTGTCCAGACAAAAGGTTTCACATCTCTTTGACACCGCCTGATGTGGTACAATGAGAGTATTTTCATTCACTCAATTATCTGATTCTAAGTGGATTTCTGCAGTTATCTGATTTTTCATGTGGTCATGTAAACAACATGCTCCGATTTCTAATTTTGGATTAAGGCCTAGAAATCCAATTTGGAGCTGGAAATTAGCACAGTAATCAGATTTCTCAGCAAATATACAAGTACTTAGATTTTCTTTTTCGTTTTTCTCAAGTCTGTCTATGCACCCATACGCAACCTCGGTCAAAACCATAAAAAATAAAAAGCTTTGTTGCCTAGTAAAGTAGGTTGATGTTTACAAAAAGCTGCAGTACCAAGTTTGCATTTTACTGACAAAATCTGAGTTTCAGCAGGTAGTGGACTGAGTGCATTTAAACACACTTGTAGGTTATTTGTCTTGATAATTAGACTAATTTCTGACCAAATCAACCCCAAAAAACGCACCCCCAACATTCAGTCAGAATCTTCTGCCAACAACTACAAATGTCTTTGTTCTTTTAGAATTCTTTTAAAATGTGGTATAGGTCAGGCACTATACATGATTTACCTGATTTCGATGGTTGCATATATTGTTTCCATGCTAAGGTCATTGCAGGGTTGCTGTGGAAAACTGCACCCAGACTAACAGCATATATTTGTTAGCAGTGGGCTAGCAAGCTAGTTACAGTGTATGTGTGCCTGGTCTCTATTGCCTGGCTGATACAGTGACTGCACTGTATCTGATCTCTTTCCAGCTTTGAAAATCAGCAGCATGGCTAAGACACACAGAGAGGAAGAGAGATGAGTGATATGTAGACCTTCCTAGAGCTTGAAAGGAGAGCTAGAACCCAAGGTTTAGCTGTCTGTGCGGTGACAGACATAGAACCAAAACAGCTGGTGCTGTGGGACACAATTGCAGTATTGCACAATTTCACTGTGTGTGCATCTTAGTGTGTGTACACACTGTACATTTGTGCATGGGAAATGTAGATTGAGCGAGATCCATGTGTGTGTATGTGTGTTTTGAGCCGCCTCTCCGGGGACGTCTAGTTGAGTTATGATTGTGCCACGTGGGGCGTAGCACCATGGGTAATTGAAACAGAATAGAAGACTTTTATTGTCCCTGGGGGGGAAATTTGTCTAAGGGTGGAGAGAGGAGGAAAGAGACAGAGCGAGAATAAGAAAGGAGGCAGAACATAACATGCGAGAGCTGGATAGAGGGAGTAATTAGATCCACAATATGCATGGCAACGTGCTATCATGCTAACATGAGGGCCAAATCAGCTTCTAGCACCTGCATTGATTGGACAGTCTGTCCAGGTTAATAAAGCTCATGGACTTTATTAACATGCAAGTCAGAATGAATAAAACAATGACCACAGCTTACGAAACTAAAGGCAATGAAGAAAACAATAGAAAAGTAGAAAAACAAAGATTTTACGGGTTTACTTAAAATCTGCTTACAATAGCTAAAAAAAAAGTAACCACGTTCTTTCAGGCTAAAAAAATATACCTAACAACCCTGTGCCAATTTACATACAAAATGTACCTCATATATTATCAGCAAGAAGCTTTTAGAATAGCTCCCTGCTCTAGCATGCGTATGCTAAGGCTGTGGTATCTTCTAATGAGGCCAGAAGCTGGGAAAGAGATGAGATAACAGGCTCCATATTCAAAGGCAGAATGTGCCAGGTCCATCTGCAGTTAATCGAGAGAGAGAGAGAGGGGGGAGAGAGGGGGGGGGGGGGGTGGCTCGGTATGAGGGAACAAGATAGGCGAGGCATTTGTTCTTGTTTAACAAAAACATCCACAAGGAGGTTCACTCCCAAAGTATGTTCTTGAGGAACATCTGGGAGAACACATATCCAAAGATGTGAACAAAGGACCCATATGTAGTATCAGATAGAAACATAGATGGCATTAATATTATGATTGATCAGTGTTTGATCAGCAGCTACCTAATATAATGGTCATGTTAATTTTACCAATGACCAATTTTCCATTCGGTCTTTATCCCTCAGACTTGGTCATTTTTCTTTACCGTGGGACTTAATATTTTAGTATTTCAAGCTCTGTTCTGATTGGCTGCCCTGTATGATACTTTACTCAAAAGGAATAGTTCTTAAAAAGTTGACGTCAATGAGCTGGACTGGCTGAAAACAGTGGCTGTATGTAAATAAGGTTCATTTTATGATAACACAATAACTGTGGTTTAAAAAACAGGCTGTTTTAACAGCTTATTTACTATGTATAGATTGGACAGTTAATAATTTTAATTTCAGATAAGGGAGAGGAGTTTCATGATATGGCCCTTTTAAGAGCACGATTTTAAAGTTTTTTATGGTCTTAAAACGGATACTTTTTGTTGACTACTGTTTGAAAATTAGTAGTGATTACTGAATAATGCACCTCAAATAGGAATCTATGGTAGTAGTGGAGTTTTTTTTTTTTTTTTTGACATTTGCCAACTTGCTTTGGAGAATAACAAGTAAACCAGTAAATTAACTGAAGCTTTTGTCTTATTTGGGTAAGAGGTTTAAAACATTCTTTAAACCATGTGAAATTTGTGTTTGCACTTTTTCTGCGTGGCTCATGTGTTCGTAACTAAGTGGACAAGTCATACAGTAAAATGAACCTCTCTGTCTGGGGAGCTGTAAGTCCAGCAGACGAAACAAACTTGCTCTGACTTTATTAGACCTCTTCACACTGGAGAGATAACAGGAAGCGGGACTGACTCAACTTTCTTGAACCCTTAGGAGTCATAGGAAACAGTTCCTGAAACAAGATTAAAAAGTTCTGTGGATTTTTATGTTCAACAGCTGCTGATACAATTACATTTGAATACTACAGCAAAACAAAAGGAACATCCCCCAAATTCTGTGTGTTAAACAGGGCAAAAAGTAGGAGTGTGAAGCTGCCAAGCAAGCTTACTCCATTCCTGACCCCCTAAAGGTTAGGCATTCATCTTCTCTTCTTAAAGGCTCAGTGACCAAATCTGTTATAGTGTATGTGTGCGTGTGTGTGAGTGTGTGTGCCTGGAATGCCGCCCACCTTGAGTGGGCAGTTAATTTCAAAGTGGAGGTCCTTTTCTTTTGTCCATTGGGACATTCCTATGCATTTAAATGACCATGAAGTGTTCTTAGTTAGCTGACCCCCACCCTCACCCCCTCCTCCCCTTTGTGAGAATGAGATGGCTCACCGCTGGCCAGAAGAGTGGGAGGAGAAGGAAAGAGAGGAGGAAAGGAGGATAAGAAGGAGAAGGCTGGAGGAGGGAGGGTAAACAAAGCTTTCTCTCTTGCATTCTTACCCCCTGGTTGCTGCTGCCTTTTCTCACACTCTTCCTCGCACTATCTCTGTCCCATGGGAACTTGTTTGGCTACAGGCGTCCTCCGTTTCCTGCTACAGAAGGCTGTGCATAATTCATACCGGCGCACACACATATTCACGTCTGTGGTTCTGCAGTGTCAAGACACAGGGTCATACATATGTTTCCTATATACTGCTGAAAATATATACAAAAACAAATACACATATCCTTCTTTCCCATAGATACTCATTTATTTCCCCTTCTCTGTAGAAGAAAGCCTCTTCCCCTGTTTACTATGAACCGGAACTGGAATCCTATAGATGGGCTTCTCCAAACCCGTTTATTCAAAATAAAGCAGCTACCTTCAACACGCTCAGTGTAATTAGCTGTGTTGACCTAGAGCCAGAGGGCAAAAACCTCATATCCTCAGCACATGTGACCGAGGAATCATGATGTGCAGTTGAGAGCACAAACCAATCAACTCAGTCTGCTGCTTATCTTTATCAGCATAGGACATCCTGTCTGAAAATAAATGAATTCCAGATATTATTATAACACTGTTTCCACATTTGCTGGACAAACATTAGGACATACGGATGATTACCACATAATTACATTTAACCCAAAACTGAACCCTATAATTGCCTATAATGCAACAAATCTTTCCATACGAGTTGTAGTATTAGTTCTCATAGGTCACATCTTGTTGAAACACATGAAGATGTACAGCTCTGGAAAAAATAAAGAAACCACCTCAGTTTCTGAATCAGTTTCTCTGATGTATGCAGAGCATTCAGACCTCAAATAATGCAAAGAAAACAAGTTTATATTCATAAAGTTTTAAGAGTTCAGAAATCAATATTTGGTGTAATAATCCTGGTTTTTAATCACAGTTTTTATGCATCCTGTCATGTTCTCCTCCACCAGTCTTACACACTGCTTTTTATACCTTTATGCCACTCCTGGTGCAAAAAATCAAGCAGTTCAGCTTGGTTTGATGGCTTGTGATCATACATCTTCCTCTTGATTATATTCTAGAGGTTTTCAATTTGGTAAAATCAAAGAAACTCATAATTTGTAATTGGTCTCTTATTTTTTCCAGAGCTGTATTATCCAAAGTGCCAATTCTACACTTACAATCAAAACTGTATTTGTATAACAAAATAGAAGATAGGATCTTCCATTATGTGAATTACTTTATATTTCTGCTTTTAAATATTTTGTGTGGGCTTTTAGAGGAGTAAAACCTTTTGTGAATTTTATTCCTATTACCACTGTTAACACCACTTTTTGACTGAAGTTGTCCTTAAATATACATTTTACATAATCATATCATGTTCAATTATGCTGACATATTGATATGTTGTATATAATGGTAACTACACCATTTGGTACCTGGTACCTGCTTCATTACCACAGCTTCCCCAGAAACCAGTTTGGTACAAAATTGAGAAGCCACAAAAATGTGCAAGGCAGAGTGTCTCCCAAGACCAGGGTTGAGAAACACTGGTATAAAGTAATTAATTATTTTTTTCTTGGCAGTTGGCATTCTGCAAGGTTTACACAACTATGCAGGAACCATGAGTGAGCAGCTAGTAAAAAGTACTTTATTTCACATACTAGAAAATACATATCCAGAGTAATGGACCAATAGGAATACTCCAAAATGAGGTGAAAAGAATAATAATAAAATCTTTTTACCTATCTCCTGCAAAGCTGTAGAAGGTTTGGAGTTATACTACTGTGATGTTATCCAAAAACCGAACACTGAAAAACCGAAAAGGTTTGTTTCCCAGGAAAATAAAACATCTTCAGTGTGGGGTTCTTCACCTTTAGGAATAAAGGGCCGGTGTCCAGCACAGTCTTGTGGCAGAACCCTCTGAGATCAGAATTGGAGAGCCCTGATTGTGTGTGTGTGTGTATACACGCACGAGTGAATGTATGCCAGGCATGCAGCGGAGGTCATTAGTCCAAGCTCTGCGCCATTGACTAGCAGCTCCATGCTGTCTTAAAGCAGGACTCATGCTTCAGGGAGCTCTTTGTGTCCAGCACAACCTCTGGAGAAGCTCCACCCTGCCGACTCCTGCATATCGAGCTGGACAATGAGTGGGTCATTAGAGTGATGAATGGATGGATAGCTGGCTGGCTGGATGGATGGATGGATAGATGGGTGATTTGAGTCTCGCTTTCCGTCTTTTTTCCCGGGTTGTTATTAGCGAGCTTGCTTGCTAATTGCTGAAGGCTTGGCTGTGAGTGTGGTGCACAGCTAGCTTTCACACTAATGGGGAACTAGTTGTGAAAATGGTCAGGTAAAGTGCACATGACAGATGTTTCCATACGTCGAGTCATGACAGACCAACAACACGCGAGAGTGATAGTAAAAACTGATGGCTGCAAACTGCTGTAGCTCCTTCTCCTAGTCAAACGTCTACATGGAAGCCAGTAGACTAGGGGATGTAATCCTGTAAACAGAATATGATCTGCAGTTAACATATTCCTGAATCAATTAAAGACGTAGATCAACTGTAGATTGAATACTAATCAGGAAGTTGGTCAAGCAGCATTTGCTAACAAATCAATGCTATCTGATTTATATTCTCTTTATTATTTTTCTGCCTGATTTTCATCATTTATCTAGTCCATAGTTTTCATAAAATCCACACATTTTAACTCCAGATTGTTCAACAACTTATTAAAACTGTAGTAAACTCTTAGGAAATCACAGCAACAGTCTTGGGTACTATACAAATTACCAGTCATGTATCACTTTTTAATTGCAACTTTCAATCAACACCATAGCAACCACCTAGAAACTGCATAGAAACTGGATACCATAGCCACTATTTAGCAACCACTTAGCAACCACCTTGGATACCACAGCGAACACCTAGCAACCACTTAGCAACACCATTGCAGCCAGCTAGCAACTCTATATAAGCCACCTGGAACTAGTTTAAAAACAAACTGCCTGAAAGTGGAAGTGCACTTTTGTATTTAATATAATATAATCATTTTATTAGTATAGTACAGTGAATTGAATGGCAGAAACCAGTGCATCTCTACTTTTTAGCTTTTTATCCCAGTCTATTAGTTACAGCAGCTTCCTGGCCCAGAATCCATAATTGAGGAGTCACTGTAGGTCAGATACGCAACCTGGCAGCGTAACAGCAGATCATGGCAAGGCATGGCCGCATTAACATAAGAGTCCTCTTTGTGCTTTTCTGCAGCAGACGTATACAGTGTCCCAGCTGCTGCTGAGGTTACAGGGTGAGTGGAGTGTGTGCGGACAGTGAGGACGTGCACCCCGCTGTTGCCTGGGTCATGCCTTTGCCCTGGGATGGCTGCCGAACAGGTGCTAGCGCACGACCCATCCAGCTCCATCTGTTTTTCCTCGAGGACGACAGGAAAGAGGGAGAACAAATGGTCAGGCTGAGGGAGGGAGTGTCTGGATTTGATCTCGCAGACTTGTTATTCTTTCCTGGAGCATGGGTCGGGCGTGTGTGCGTGTCTGTGTTTGTGTGTGTGTCTGAAATGAGAGCATTTTTGAGAAAACGTGTCTGCTCCACTTTGTTTACGAGATCCGTTAGCACAAATGTGATTCGTTATGTTGGGAACGGCGGCTTTCGTGCCTTAATAGGAAAACAGCGGCAAGTTCAGATTGACTTGGTGTTAAATCAAAAATGGCTTAAAGGGCTCCAGTCATAGGATATGAGAATTGTCCTCCCTTTTTTGGATGGAAAGTTGTTAAGTTGTTGAAGTAGAGATGTAGAGTTGATTTAGTATCCAGACATCGTTTAAGCTTTCATGTGACTTTTTTTAAACATGATCGTTATCAACTATAAACCGGTTTGTATCCATTTATCTTAGCAAAGTATTCTCAGCTATTCCTCTTTGCTTACACCACATTATTTCCTGTTTGAGGGTTTTCTCAGCGGGGAAAGGCTTAAATGAGTACATGGTTGTTTGAACCATAGAACGACTTTTTAGTTCCTCCTAAGTTATACAAGTGGGGGAAAGGTTCAACTTAAAAGAGGAAATAATATAAATATGACTCATTTAAACAAGCTTTTCATAATAATTTTTCTCTTCTCTCTTCACAGATTCCCTGTTTTCCCATTGTTGTTGATGTCTACTGGATTCTGACTGTGAAGATTCGACTGTGCAATTTCATCGAGACACTTTCTTCCATTAAAAGCTCGAACTTGATGTTGAAGACGTCCGATTGCAAAGCTTTCCCTTTCTTTGTGCTGCAAATTAACAGACCTACTGCTACTGCTTTGGAAAAGGCGTTTCGTAAAAAAGCTGCAACGTCATTCCTTCGTCTCTGTGGAGCTTTTGGAACATGGTCCTTGGTGTGGCAACTGAACAAACTGAAAACAAAATACTCCCAACGACCATCCGAAAAAAAGACCAAGCAGCGTCCAGCATGATTTGGTGTTCTGTGTCCATTGTGTTGGTGCATGTTGTCTGTCTTTTTTTTTTTTTTAAGAAGACTGTAAAATAAGTGGAAAAAGACTTAACATGCTTCTGAAAACAGAAGCCTCGCTTTAAGGAGCTGTGAACCAGAAGGTTCAAGAGAATAATCTTAAGACAGAGGTTGAGAACCTTGCATTCTCTGACCTGTTTTCTGCCAGTGTTTCCATATAAAGCCTCTTTTTGCTCAGAATAAAAAGTCAGACATCTCTAAGAGGCCTTTTAGAAACATAACAAATGGAAATTGTCCTTTTTTCCTCGACCGTAAAGGATGAAAGCAGCGAGATAAACAACCTGTTTGTCCCTTATTGCCTCTGATTGAACGGGAATGGACTGATGCTGGCTTGTTCCTGACAAACAGACCCTGGCAACCTGGTGTGAAACTGGCTGTCGGAGCACATCCTGAGGCGAGGCACACACCAGCTTGTGTGTTTGTGTGTGTGTGAATGTATGTGTGTGTGTGAGAGTGTGTGAGAGAGTGTGTGTTAGTGTGGAGAAGGTCAGCATGTCCCAGCATGTTCTCCTGAGTGAGAATCCAGCTGACAAGACTCTCCATCCAGTCGTCCATTCTTCTTCCAAAAAAAAGAGACACCAAAAAAAAAAAAAACGGACGGAGCATGCCCACTGTGGACGGACTTTATTGCACGACGGACAACTAGACTGACCAACAAACTGAGACACTGTCCTTTCCTCAGTGTCTCCCTATGACCTCCATGTAGGAGATCAGGCAGCAGAGAACATTGAAGAACAAGCTGCTCTACCAGTGTGAAGTTGCTTATGAGGCTTCTTTTAAACCAAGCGTAGCCTTGTTATAAGGTGGCGAGCAGTTCTGTTCTCACACATATGGCCTGAGTGGAAAAAACGCGAAAGACAGAGCGATAGAATGATAGAGAGACAGAGAGAGTGAGAGTGGTGAGAGTTGTTCTGTCAGCTGGAGGGGGAATGTAGTCTCCATGGCAACAACAACGAGCAACCTGGAAAAAAAAGGAAAAAAATAACTTGTGAATTTTTCTTTTCCTGGAAAAAAGTGAAAAAAAAAACTGGTTGTCTTTTTATAGAATTTAAACGCTGACTTAAGGATTTAAATCTGTATTTTGTATTCATGAATTACATTTATTTGTCTTTTAAAAACTTGAGAGGTGGTAAGATTTGCTGTTGAAATACATTTCTAAAAAATTATTTCATTACTTTTCAAAAACAAACTTTTTAAGATTAAAAAAAATTCAGATCCATACATTTTCAGATTTAAAAAATCTGATTCAAATCTGTCTGATTTAGAACTTTGTGAGATGATGCTGTGATTGGTTTAATTGTGTATTCAATAAGATCAGATGGCTCATCTCTAGCCTAAATTCCTGTTTCTGAGTTTCAAAACAGATATTTATAATTTGTAGAGGTGTGCCAAAAAATCGATTCACATAAGAATCTTGATTCTCATTTACTACGATTCAGAATCGATTTAAAATGTCCCAAAATCGATTCTGAGGGGCGGGTTTTAGACTGATTTTGGGCTGGGTATTTTTGTTGGACCTGGCAACCCTGGGGATAGCGCTTGTCCTTTCAAACGGAGATCTTCCAGACACACACAGAGCGTAGGTGTTTGAGAATCACCGGTAAGATGGCAGAACAAGCACTATATTACATTAGATTAACGTGTAGTTTCAATGTTTTATGGCAGAATGCTTCATAACAAGCATAAAAAAGATCGCTAGTAGTTAGTTTCAGTAACTGTTAGCTAGCTAACTAGCTAACTTTCCAGTTCCACCTTAAATAACGCTACAGGTGGCAGCGGGCTGCAGCATTTAAGGCGGAACGGAAAAATACAATAAGCTAATCAGAGCTAATTTCAGCTCCTCATCACAGAGGAATTAAGGAATGGACCATATGAATTAATTTCTCCACCTCCTGCCCCCTTTCTGAAGAAATACAACGACCTTAAATTAACTAGTTAATCAGCAGCTGCTCCTGAACTTTAGCGCTCCACTGCTATCATCACATCAGCCCAGCAGCGTCACCTACACACCACCGCTAGTAGCCTGGTAATAAAGCAGTGTTATTTATTATTTATTTATTGTTCATTAACGTCATTGTGATATCCCAGTGATTCCTCTGTCACTGAGGACCCACATTCCTGCACATTTTATTGTTTTTGTAACACATTACCTGCTCCAGGACCAGTGTATATTATGGAGGGTTTTTTTTCAATAAGATTCATAAGCCAGAAGCAGAAATTTTTATAATTCAAATCGTTTTGAATCAAAAATCGATTTTGAATCGAATCGTGGCCCCCAAAATCGGAATCGAATCGAATCGTGAGATAGTAAACGATTCCCACCCCTAATAATTTGTGGGTTTGATTTTTTTTTTAAAAATGAAATTTTACCACCTTATTAAGTTCAATACACAAAATGCACTTTTTTTAATTAAGATACGGCATTAGCTATTTTAAGTTTATTAAAAGTCAGATACATTTAATTCAAGTATACAAAATTCACATTCAGATACTGAAGTCAGCGTTTAGGCTCTATATGTCTTAAGACCTTTTAGTGTCTGCTCATAGTCTTTTTAATTTATGAGTCTTTTTTTACGGTTGTTTTTTTTTATTGTTCATTTGAACCTATGTGTATTATTATTTTTGTATTTATTGATGATCTGCTTGCATACATATCCAGATGTACAGAAGGCGGGTTTCGTGTTTTGTGCTACACGCTACGCCGCTATGCATGGCCCATATTTGCTCTGTTACCTAAAAGCTGCTCTTTTGCACATATCTAAGCTACGTCATGCCGTTTTGGTTGGGCCAGGCTGAAATTCCTAGGGGTCAGCAAACGCTTGGCTCTCTGGCTCCACCGACCTGAAAAGAGGGAGGGAGGGGGACCAGGCTTGGGGTCGTAGGTCGTTGCCTGAAGAACAAAAAAACAGGGCTGGATGATGTCACAGGATCAGATTACCCATGGTGCAAAGGAAAAAGACAGCAGGAGGGACTGCAAGGGGGAAGGGTCGGGGGTTTGGGCTGGCTGGGTCCTCTTACATCCAGGAGACCAGGGTTTTAATTTAGTGAGGGCTTGAAGGCATCTACAACACACAAGCCCCAATTGTAATGCTTGTGTTTGTAGGCTACAATTAGTCCTTTATATCTAAAGCAGATCTTGAGGATCTTGAGGCTCTGCTCTGGTGGTCCTAAAAATATATATATATCCAAACTACACAATGTTAAAACTTTTCATTTGTTTCGATCTGAAGTAACTCTGAAGCTAGTTTCCAAATAGAACTGTAAAAGGGTGGTTCAACCAAACACTGAACCAATAATGAATCTAGTTCGGAATGCATCAATGTTATTGGAACATTGTCAGCTGATTTTGATATCTTTTATTTGGTGCTGTATCTGTCACTTTTAAATAGTCATAATCTTTCCAGAACTCAATTCCACTCAATTTTTAGGCAATTATCTGGTGATACTGATATGATTCCGATAATATTGTGCATTCCTTTTGAGCCACCTTCGCACTTATGTTTGGTTGTACCATCCATTTACCACCTGTAGTCAACAAACCTTACTTGACAGACACAGCATGCTGGCTGAATGCTAAACAGCGGCCAACATGGCCTCTTGCTGACCCCGCTACGTCAGTCCCTCTGGCAGTGCTCAAACAGGATCTGACCCAGGGTCAGCACGAGTGGTAAGGTCCCTGTGGCGCTATGTGAGAAATGTGGAAACCTACAGCTGCTCTCAGAACAGCTGGAAGTGTCATAACGTTGTAGGTGCGATTCGCAGTAGAGCGTTTGGGTGTTAAATGACGTTAGCAGACTTTGCAGCACATGGCCTCAGAACAGGGTTAAAGGAAGTCAATCACCTACACTTGCAAGCAGAGTGATTAGCATGTTCATAGAAATTTCACTGTTGCACCAGAATTGGGCTGGGTTTCCTGAAAGCATGTTATCACAAAAATGATTCCAATATGGTTCGGCAAGCGTCACACTAAACACTAGAACACTTTCTTTGGCTGAAAAAATGAAGAAATTGGTGGGTTTTGAACTCCCATAAGCTTTCAAAAAGCTATACATTACTGCCAGCATTTGGCAAATGATGCTGTTGAATGGGTCGCAAACGGAAATTACACAGACGTAAATGCTAAATTCCTAAATGCTCTTTAAAAGGGCAGACACCGTAGTGCTTAGTAACCAGTGCCAATGACATTGTTTGTATGATGCACAGCTTAGACTTCTTGACTTTTCTAACTCTGCAATACCCAAGTACTCAAGTCGAGTTGTGGAACTAGGGTGCTCCAAACACAGGGAACCTCATGTTTAGACAAGCACTAAACATGAGATTTCTTTTGAGTGAGTTTGATTCCCGGATGTTTTTAGGACGATTTTAGCCCAGGTCTTCTAATCTGGACCCTGAATCCAGTTTCCAGGCATGGATTCCTGTTGTGTTGGACAGTTAATATAATTGGTCGAAGTCCAGGACTGGGTACTAATTTTAAGGTCCAGATTTTTTTTTTTTTTTTTTTTTTTTTTTTACAGTTTTACAAGTCTGCCAAGCTCCAGCTCAATGTACTAGTTGGCCGTTGTTGCTTAGCACAATTTCCTACGTTGTGAATGCTCTGACAACACTGTGTTGAACAGGCTATTGCTTATGCTTTAGTCGTTTTGCTGAGATATTCACAAACACCCCGAACCCAATGCTTGAATGGTATTCTCAATGCTTTATTCGTCAAGCTAATGCCGGCAGCTTCCTTGCAGATTACTATACAAGCAAAGTAAACTTCTCTCTACAGTTGTTTGTGGGATTAACTTCAGCATGAGTATGAGCAAATCTTACATTCTCGCAAATAGAAAGAAAGAGGGGTGGGGAGCTCAGAAGAGAGAAAACTAAGAGGGGTCAAGCTTCACATTCCTTCCCAGACCTTCCAACCCTTCCACCTATACCTTTCTGCAGCAGAACCAGAGTCCTTTCAGGGACTCTCTACTTTTATGCCACTGTCTTTGAGGTTCTCGCATACATACACCCCTCAACTTAAAGGCCTTCCTCTCTCCTCCTCCCTCAGGACCTTGTCCCTCTTTCCAGAACATTGCACACACCATCCTCTGGCCAGCCAATCAGATAGCCCAATCTCGCTCCTTCTCGAGTGCTGTTGCCCGGGCAATGGTCAACAGTCAGCCCCACCAACCCCCTTCATTTAAACTGGTGGCCGTCAAGTGTTTTGTTTATCCACTCTCCCCCTCTCTCGTTCTCTTAGTCTTTTTCCTTTGCTGACCCCTCCTTTGCTCTCCTGTGTGAGCTGAGATTGACTAGGAGGTGTGTGGCAGGCTGTGCGCGTGGCATCCACTCTTAGGCCAGAGACATACAGGTGTTTGCGTAAATGCAAATAGTTTGATTTCATTAGATTTGAATTTTTTTTGACGCCTCAAAGTTAAGGTCATTATGCAATGCAATCACAGGCTGCATTCACCATAATCAGAATACATCCCGAACATGTGGCTCTCAGTGTGGACACTGGTTGGATTGTTTTAGACATTGCAGTTTATCGTCGCATTTAGATCCCCAATGGACCAACGATCATGAGTGCAAATCCAGCCAAGCTCTTTTTGAATAGCTACATGGTGCTCGCCACTCTTCATCACTTCCATTGTGATGTTGGTCAGCACAGGTGTCTGTCTGTTTGCTGATGTATTAGAGCTGGGCATCTGAGCCATAGTAAGTGGGTGGGCTAATTGGCTAAATTAAACTAGAAATACATTTAGATGAAAAAGACAACTGTTTCTTCTAAACAGCACCTTTACAGTAAAAAAAGAAACTTATTTCTAGCATATTCAGTTTATGTCCAAAAGTGAAAAAAGGCAGAAAATGACAGCAGATTTTTACATAACTTCTCCAGTTTTTTTTTTTTTACTTTTTTCAACCCCTTTTCAACCCCCAAATGTAACAAAGGATGCATGATCAATGTGTACAACTGGACCAATGTTTTGATTAGGCATTGTCATTTTCATTTGCATATACTTGCCTGGGATATGTTTCTGGCCTTGACCATCATATGCCTTTGTCGATGGACGCATCGCTCGGATGCTGTCAGTGTTGGGCTGTAGCGTTTCTATCCTGTTTGTCTTACTACGTTGCGTTGCGTTCTGTTGTTGCTCAACCATGGCGGTTAACGTTATTTTGTACAAGTGATTTTTTTCACAATGTGAAATTCATGGCGAAATAAACATAAGAGTTTTTTCCTCTTAATTGTTAAAAAAAAAAAACATGCCTCTTTGTCTTAATGAGTCTTTGTTTGGCTTTTTTCCTATATACTTTCTTTCCCAGTGACACGTGCATACACACAAATACAAATGGGCATATAGGTTGATAACAATATAACCACCCATTTAAAAAAGTAACTTTTTTGACATCAGTGACAACACAACTTTCATACTGTTATATTTTCAAGGGACTGAAAGAGACACTTGCTGCATGTTCAGCAATTGGTATTATTACTTTTGTTTAATATTTCTTAATTCTGTCTCCATACCCATCCTGAGGTACGGTAAACCTTAAGCTGATCCCCCGTTATTGTAAAATAACAATTCAAATAATTTCAAACAATTCAAAAAGTTTGCAGCTTTGAGTCAACCATGTTTTTATCAAATGGTACCACTTTAAAATAAGACTACCTTTATAAAGGGTTTACAAATGGTTTACAATTTGTTTATTAATGGTTACTAATTAGGTTGTAAATGCCTTAAAAAATATTAATAATCAGTTATAACACATACGTAGAAAGGGCAACAATGACCTGTTGTTTGCCAAATAGTGAACCCACAGCCATCCATATTGTTGTCCTTTCTATGTTTGTGTTATAACTGATTATTAATGATTTTTAAGGCATTTACAACCTAATTAGTAACCATTAATAAACTAATTGTAAACCATTTATAAACCCTTTATAAAGGTAGTCTTAGTTTAAAGTGGTACCTATCAAATACCAGTTTTCACAAAAAATTATCCACCCATTCTTCGTCTACCCTCTTGCGCAGCTTGTGATGACAGGGTGGATGCATTAAAAGACAAGAAATAAAAAGTAAAACTTAAAAGTGATTAAGCATGGAAAATATGATGAATATATTTTTGGATAGTCTGAAGTCTCATAAATATGAAAGTAATTTCTTCAAAGTTATGAGACGCCAAAAGGCACAGTACTCACACACACACACACACACACACACACACATACACCCCAAAGCATGAAAAGCGCAACAGTTCTCCATTCCAGCACAACCCAGCCCAGCCAAACTCATTAGAGCATTTCTCACATATCTGCTTGGCTTTACAGGCCGGAGCCCTACAGTCTGCCGAAAGCATTAGGACGGGCGTGTGTTCTTAAAGGCTTTGCTTAAATGTGTAGGAGAGGCCCAAATCATCTTATCTGTGTGTGTGTCTAAGCACGAGTGTGTATGAATGTGTGTGTAGCATAGGATGAACCGCCCCTACACGGCCCATCAGATACTTTCCCTTTTATACTGGCGTTGCCGTGGCAACTCTTCCCTTTATCTCCAAACTGTGGGGGCTGATTTGGAACAGGAGCATTTAAAGAAAAACCTCCCTCACTCGCTCTGTTTCTCTGTCTCTTACTACTTACTACTCCCTCGCTTCATCTCTCCCTCTCTCTTTTCATTCTTTTGAAAAATAAGCCATCAAGCTTTTAGTCCACCTCTTAGTACTTCCTTTCTTTCCTCACCAGGCTGCTTCCCTTCTACATACACTATACGTCCAATATACACTTTACAATATGCACTATACAATATAGTAGCTGGTGTCTGGCTAGAACTGTCCATGTGTCCAACTGACAAGTGACTGGCAAAAATCACATCCACTTTTAATACAGGAGACCCCACATGCACATTCACACACAGGTCAGTGCAGCATTCTATAGACATAACAAAAGTCATGGGACACAATACTAGTTCATGTAACATGAGGTGGCATGTCAGTTTATCTTAGAAGGCTTAATGTTGTGAGAGACATACAATACCAAAAGTCAAAAGTTTGGACACACCTCTTCTCATTCAATGTGTTTTCTTCCCTTTTTGATTTTTTTAAATTGTGAATTCAATATTGGAGACATTAAAGCTATAAAGGAACACATGCATAATTGTTTTGTAAACAAAAAGTGTTAAACAAAACAGAATATTTGTATAGCACATTTAGCTTTAAGGACAGATCTTCACACTCTTGGTATTTTAAACTCAGTGTCTTTATGAGGTAGAGTCACCTAGAAAAGCTTTCTCAGCATCTTTAAGGGATTCCTGGAGGTGCTGAACAATAGTTGCTGCTTTTCCTTCATGCTGTAAAGCATCAGCTCCTCCCAATCATTATCTCAGTTGATCAGGTTTAGATCACAGGATTGTGGAGGACACTTTTTTGTTTGCTACGTAATTCCGTAAATTAAATAAAGAAATAAAGAAAAATATTGAATTTGAAAATACTGAATATTAAATACATGTTAAAACTTACTGTACCAGTTGAAAGTTTGAACACCCCTTCTCATACAATGTGTTGTACGTAGTTTTATTTCTACATTGTATAACACTATTTGATACAATAAAACTGTGAATGCATATAGATAGAATTGTGTAGGAAATAAAAAAAATGTTAAACAAAACAGAAAATGCTTCATACTCCAGATACTCCAGATTAAAGTGGCCAATTTAAGTTTCGATGGCAGCTTTGCACATGGAGGTAACATGTTAAGAAAATGTGCATTTTCTTAACATGTTTGGGCCTTATACACACACATCCATCCATCCATCCATCCATCCATCCACCAATCCATCCATCCATCCACCTGTACCAGTCAAAAGTTTGGACATCCCTTTTTATTCAAAGTGTTTTTCTTTATTTGAATTTTTCTTTTAATATGGAAACCAAATCTTAATATCAAAACTAAAGTAGTTAAGAAAAAAAGTTTTGTAGTTATGAAAAATCCCCTAACCCAAACCCAACTGAGATGGTTATTTGGGATGAGCTGAAGCTTCACAGTGTGAAACATAACCACAGCTGAGAGGGTCTGAGATGAGTTGGACTGCAGAGCAAGAGAATCGCAGTAGTTTTATGTATATATATATATATACTCAAAAAGCTTAGTATTATTTTCACAGTCCAACCCTAACCTTAAGCTTTGTAGCCAAAAGGTAATAGTTCCTGTGTTAAATGTTAGCATGTGGCTAATGTAAAGAACCCTTTCCAACCCTTCACAAAGTCAGGTAAGCCTGTAGTGTATGTTCCCTTTTTGTCTTGAAAAGGTGTGAAAACTAACATACGTAAACACACACACACACACACACACAGGCAGAGGCAGAGAGTGCTGCTTCCTGAGGAGATGACTGTTTACATTCCTGCGTTAAAACAACTCCCTTTCAGCAGGTTCTGATACACCAGTTTAACAGGCTCCCCAAACACGCATGCTACACGTTACAAAGCAAACACCATCATTTCATGGGAAGAAAATGATTCAATTCATGAGAAACATACAGAGCTCTCAGTGTGAGGTGGCGTTCTAATCTGCTGATTAGAGCTGCAGGTTCTGCTGCCTTTCAGGGTCAGAAGAGGGAATTCAGCAGATAATGGACTGCTGTTTAAAACTGCCTGGGAGGGAAAAAAAAAATCTAAATTGATTGTATAAGTGCTAGTTTTGTGGCTTACTGGGGTTCATTTAGTGCAGTCACTATTATTATGTTACATTACAAGCAAATAATATACTGATTATGTTGTCTGTTAATTGAATAATGAGAGGTTGCATAAAAGGACATTAAGTAATTCCAAAATGGTAAAAAAAAGGTAATGTGACCTTTTCAGGGCCATTTAATCATGCAGAACAGGCTTAATGGGTTATATATAAATATATATAAATTGTTACATTTTGGTTGGTAGTAAAATAGTTTAAATTTTATACCAACAAAATTATAATTTTTTATGGTATCAAGGAAGCTGGCACATAGTTTCTGAGAAGATTGGTGTGTTGTTTCTGTGACTGGTTCCCTGGCCAAGGGGTGTTCCTGCCTTGTGCCCAAAGATTCTCTGGGTAGCCTCCAGAAGCACAATGACCTTGACCAAGAAGCAACAGATAGGAGAATGGATAGGTGGATGGTATCATGGAAGAAACAGCCCAGGAAGCTTTCTCACTGTTTGGGAATTTACAAGAACCAGATTAACTACCAACTAATCATTGGTTGAATCCAACGTAGATGCAACCAATCATGTTTAAGCTTCCATTGGATAAAACCTAAAATACTTATCTCTATTAGTCTCATGGTACATTAACACTTTTGTGAAGCGACAACAAATGGAGTCATGTTACATTGGTGAGAATGTACAGTTAGATACAGTAAATCAACAGCTGTGTTCTACTGTAAAGCCAAGAATGCAGCCGGGGTAGGGTGTTTCCTCTGTACGACTGTCCTATGAGGGCTATGAGGGTCCTAAAATGCCAAACTTGTAGGCTTTAAATTTATTAATGTAAATTATTATAATCATTAAACCTAAGAATAAATGCTACACTGTAAGCTAAGTTTATCTATGTTGTTGTGGTGCCATCCCGTCCCCACCCCCCTTTTTGTGTTATATCTGTGCAGAGAAGTCTGGGTAACCTAGGGCCAGGATGGATACATCAGCTGCGCCCTCAAAACTGCTCTGCTGCATTAAGTATTTAGCCGGTATACAACAAAAGGGTTCTTTACTTTGGAGCAGTCTTCTATGACATAGAAGCAGAAAAAGGCAGCCTAGTCTTTGAAATGCAGCTAATATTTCTCAACCTTGGTCCTGGAGCTTCCCTGCCCTGCTCATCCCTGCTCCCAACACACCTTATTTAGCTAATCAGCTCATTAACAATCCCTTTCAGAACTGCAGTTGGTGGGTTAAATCAGGGAATCAATTAAAATTAAAATCAATTAAAATGTGCAGAGTAGGAAGGTCTCCTACTCCAGGTTTAAGAAACTGTTTTGTAGCTTTATTAGAATTTTCTTTCTGAATCACTGTAAAACTACAGTGAGAACATGCCTGGTAACATATACATTAATATCTGTTGCAGGTTTAATATATCTTTCATGTTTTTAACAAGTTTTAAATGTCATGTTTAATCTAGAACAACCGCGACTGCATGATTGCTTGCTTAGTGCTAACATAACATTAGCGTTATCAAAGACATGGACTCAGTTCACACATTTTTTTATTTATCTAATGTAAGGCTGGAATTGAAGGCCTGGGTCTAATAATCATCTTGTAAAAAATAAATGAGTAAATGTAAATGAGTATGTAAAATATGCAATTTATTGACATTTAAATTGAAAACTAATTAAATTATTCAAGGTAAATTGTAGTGTATGACCTTTTTAAATTAACTGTCTTAACAGCCTTGGATTGGCTGAAACTGACCGTAACGTAAAGACGATTTAAAAACCTTGCCTGGAATGACCATGGATGAAGAATACACTGCAGCCTGGAAGAAGACTGACTTTGTGCGTGGGTCTCTTTGAAGAGCCTGTGAGGATGAAAAACACTGCTTAAAGGACGTAAATATGCACACACACACACGCACACACACACACACAGACATACACACACACACACTGAACCTACACATTAAAGCGACACAATATACCACAAGCTCCTGTTGCCAGGCAACGTGTGTGGTGGCTCCGCTCAAGCTGGCACACGCTCAGTGCGATCCCTTAGCTCCCCTGAATTCTTGCACTGTCACCGAGCCAATCACAGGGGGACGTTTTGCTCCAGCTCGGCCAATCACAGCAGGCACCTCTGCATTAAAGAGATGTCAAAGCCGCCAGCGAATGGTTGGCGCACTTGTACCGCCACTTATTTGCATGCATTCATAGCTCCTCTTACACTCAAGCCCTTGAGGAAGCTTCATAATACGATTTATTTATAAGCTTTCAGAATCTCAGCAGCACTTCTATACCATATACTAATCCTAATAACACTCCATGCTCTGTAAGTGCATAGGCTACTGTAGCTTAGCTCGCTTACAATCCATGAATTTATTTCCTCTACTTTACCCTCTGTGTTTCTTCCAGAGCATTAACAAACACAGTCTACACACTGTGATTTATCTGGTATGTCCACATTGCCATTAATTGACTATGAACAACTTATGTCAGTCATCCACTGGTTCTTCTTTTCTGAGAAGTTTCTGGCAACAGGACCGCTGGCTGGATATTTTGTTTGACGGACTGTCGTCAACCCAGCAGGAGTATTAAGGTGTGTAAGCTCTACAACAACACCGCTGAGCCTGATACTCTCCTATCAATGATCATACCACTATCATGTTGAGGTCAATGCTGTGTTAAGAATGGTCTACACCTCAAATAATACCTGGTCCCATGGTGGGCATTTTCCACTGACCAAAGCAGTGGAGAGGGGATAACAATACAAAGTATTCTCTTAAGAATAAAGGTGCTATAAAGGCATTTATGAGAAAGAACCATAAAGTTTCACATATGACTCAAAGTACCCTTTGCAGCATTTTTGGCTTTGTGGCTGTACCGGTGCTTTGTATGTTTGCAATTACTCACTGTGGCCAATCTGCTACTTTACAGTTACAGTTTGTCAGCCCCTCTTTGCCTTGTTGATCATTGGAAAAATACCACTTTAGGACCAGCAGTAAACTTTTCTCAATGGTTCTGCTCACTAAGAGGCATTCTCAATCTACTGGGTAGGGAAGTACTAGGTCAAAACAGGCCACTTCACTTCAAGTACAATCCCAAATCTGAGATACGACATTAATCCTAGAACACTAATGTTAAAATTAGTAACACCATCACTAACGTTGGGTATACACTGTATGACAAGTTTTGGAACCTTCTTTAATTTTACAGCATACTTCATTACATAAAAATAAAAAAGGTACCATGGATGACCTCATCCATGCTGCTGGGAACTAGGTCTTTGGTCCACCCATTCCTGGGACATGTGAGCGTCGGACTTAAACACACAAACACTAACATCAGGTAAATTACATCCATAAAATATTTTAACCTCTATCACGAATGCATGCCTCTTAAAAAACCCATAGATGGGAGGAGGGAATCAACCATAACATTAATGACATCAATGAGCGCCCTGAAGCTACCCAAAGTCCCATGCAACTCAGACACCAGCAACACAATCAAAAAATCACGAAAAAAATCATGAATTTTGTGCATGAAAATCCCCCGACGTTAGCATTCTTGGGTTAAGAAAAAAAAAGTGTTTTTTTTACATTTACTTTGATATTTATTTCATTGTAGACAGTATGACCTTAAAATATTTCATGGTTTGTCTGCTCAACTTTATTTCATATTCCTCAAATAAGGACTGAAAAGCATGTGCATATTTCTCCCTCCACAGTTGTAATAGCATTAAATCATTCAAGGAGTTGGAAGGATTTTTAGTGTTTAAAGGGCAAGAGTGGAAGCTTAAGCTGAACCATCCCTCGATAACTGATAGAACCACATGAGCAAGGGAATACTTTGGCTAACCTGCAATACTTTATATTAACCATGTTTAAAAGCGATGTCACTTCTCTAGGCTTGGAGACGTCTAGGATGGACCATCACATAGTGGACACAAAATTTTTTTAGGAAGAAATAGACAGCATGAGCTTCAGACCAAAGATGAAAAAATACAATTCTTCCATATTTTACCAAGTCCAAAAGCCAATGTCTGTCACCAGATGGGGTTGAGTCAGTGCTCTTCTGTGATGCAGCATTAATGTGGAAGTTTTTTTTAGATGTTAGAGGAACATATGCTGACTTCAATTGGACAGCGTTTCTAGAGGCATTCATACATATTTTTCGACAAGACAATGCAAAACCACATGCTGCACACTTTACAAAATCATGGCTGAGGAAGAAGAGGGTATGGGTATGGGTAAAGGTGCCCAAAAAGGCACTGAAAAATGTTTTAAATTTAAACATTAAATTTAAGATTTATTGTTTGCAGAAACAAAAGTTGGTAAAAGGCATAAAATGCAGAAATGGCTGTTCATTACATAAACAATTAAATAAAGCTAACCATACAATACAAGAAATAATTTGGGTTTATACTGTCTGCAGTGAAATAAAAGTCAATGTATGAAAAACTGTGTCTGAAATACAATATCAGTTAACATATAGAGTTTTAAAAGGTGTAAATAAATATTTAAAGTCAAGTAAAGTCAAGTAGTTTTATTGTCAATATTGCATATGTACAGGACATACAGAGAATTTAAATTACTCTCCTTCCCAATTTTACAGCAAGTACAAATAATAGATATAATAAAAGAGAATGGGAGACACTGAGTACAATACAGCAGGGACACAAATAGACATACATGAGACAAAAACAAAGTGCAGTAGTGTGGGGGAGAAATAGATATATAAATATAGTAAAAAAAAAAAGAAATATATATATAATATAAAAGAGTGGAAGACACTATATGTACAACACAACAAGACACAATAAACATACGTAAGACGGAAGACAATATTGATGGTGATTGAGATGGAATGACAGTATGAATAGTATATAACAGTAGTGCAAATATGGCATATAGCTTAAGGCTGGTAAAAGTGATTAAAATATGTTAATAACATGGAAAAAATCTGAAGACTGCACTGTGCTCAAAAATGGATAGTAGTTCCACAACCCTGCAACTCTGAACTAGAAAGTCATGCTTATGCTTTTTTATGGGGGATTTATTGAGGAAAACGGCTTTCTGCTAATGTGCTTTTACATCATTCATATAAGTCACCGAGACCACACACGCACATACACAAACACACAGGCCTCACTGCCCTGTGCCTGTTTGTGATTGAGCACACCTGTAGTACATTAGAAGATAAGAGAAAAAGAAAGAAGCAAAAAAAGCCTAGTAAACAGAGAGAAGAATGAAGGCAGAGAAACAGAGGGAGAGCAGTAAGAATGAGGTGAGTCTCAAGGGGCTTGTGATTTAGACCACACAGAAGGCCCTTGGAAACTTTTCTCCCTTTCTCTTTTAAAAACCTGCTTCTGAGGTCATCACCAGGGTTGGCTCGGTCATCCCTCTCTCTCTTGCACTCTCTCTCTCTCTCTCTCACTCTCTCTCACATTGTTCCATCAGTTAGGAGCTTTTCTTTTCTTAGAAGCTGTTAACAACTGCAGTCTGGTGTTAAGCAGGAGTAGGAATTCATTGAAAAAAAAAGAAAATGTTACATAATTAAAAAAAAAAGCTTATTTTTTTTACATGAATAAAATATAATAAAAACAGTTGGCTTTTGGTAGATGACCTTATCCAAGTTTCCATGTGTGAATGTAGAGTTATTACTGTGGTGTGCTTGCCTGCGTGTGAAAGTCAACCCCCATTCTGACAGTGATTTAATTCAATACAATACAAAGACAAAGATCAAAAACAAAATAGGATACAAACCAAATGTTTGTCTACACCCCTTCTCTAATGCATGACTTCAATTAGTTTATGTTACACTCATTGCTGGCAGATTTACACATCCACACACAGCTTGTCTAATTCCTGTAGAGAAGTACTTTCGATAAAATATGACTCTCTAAAGCAGATAAACATACTACCTATATCTTTTGGTGCCATGCCTAAAGCATAGCATGGGTAAGAGGGGTATAAAGCCCACCTGCATTGAGCTGAGGAGCAGTGGAACTGTCTTCTCTGGAAAGCTTCATCTAATACTTGTGGAATGAGTTTGGAAGTTGGGGAGACATCAGAGTATCTTTATCCCTCAGCTTGTCCAGAAATGCATGTGTAAAGTGTGTCCTTTAGTGGTGGCTTGAAGTGTGAATTCCACTTCCTGAGAGTAGGGTTAGCCCAGAAGCAGTAAATAATAATCTCCACAAGTCTGCTTTGAAATAAATAAATTGTAGTTTTGGCGTAAAACAGCTGGCGGCAATTTTTTATGTTCATGTTAGGCTACATAGGGTTGTTACTGTTTTCTTCTATTATTTCAGTTGTGCTACTATCATCATTGATTTGTTGCAAAATCAGAGAGCATTTGATATTTTTCTTGACAAGAAAATTGTTCGACCATAATTTACTGGTTAATAAGGATACTTGGATACTGAATATTAGTTCAGTGCAATTTTTAATCATTTCCTAAATAATTTAATCAGTTTAAGAAGTCAGAGATATAAGCCCACATTTTTCACTGTAGCTTCTTCTAGTCTGAACATATTAAAGCCCCCATGTATACTCACACCTACACACATGCACAGCCATGATTATAGCCTTCCTGCCAACTCCATCATAAAGTGGAAACACCTCATTACATATCTAAACTGACTGTCACCTTTCTATTAAGCGCAGCACCTGTGCGATTAGGCCACTCCCTGAGATAAAAGGCGCTTAACATCCTCATTACCTGCTTAAGGGGTGTTTCTGAAGCTCTTATCTATTCATCTTCCCTGTGTAGAGAACAGACTGCAGGTCAAAAGCATGGAATCAAAGACATTCCACAGGCTTTTTCTGACAGTGGTGAAGCGCACAGTGTTTCTTCTCTTCTCCATTATGTAAGGTTCAGAAGCATAAATCTGTATGAAATCAGGACATCAGATTTTTTTTATGTTTGTGAATAAGCTCAAAAGCAAAAAAAAAACAGCATAGTTCTGTTTAAATAAAATACAGTTCTGAGCTATGAGTTTATTTTAATGTAATATTTACATTAATAAACACTTTAAGAAAAGAAAAACAAGAAGTAGATTAAAATACTTGTTATGACAATACTATATAAGACAATGGCATAATATGCTAATATACAACCATTTAAAGTTACTGTCCACTGGAAATTTACAGTCTCTCTATAAGTGGTGTTATTCTTGTGAAATCTATGTAAAACATAGAGATATAGAGATGGACAATGTTAGGAAAATGAGTTAATCACCACCTCACCTCATCCCCAACTCAACCCAAAAGTAATGCTATAAAATGACATTCTGGGACACAGACCACATTTTAATTAACCTGAACTCCTCTTCCATAACTAAAATTAAGAGACCAGCTAAAATAATAAAGCGAGAAAAGCTAATACACATGGTGCGCACCAGAAAAAAATATTAAAATACTACATTTATAAAACATACTAACAGTAATGTAACCGAGTGGTGTTACTTGGAGGAATTAAAGAGAAACAACCAAGACAAGAGTGCAAATTATTCCACTTTACTCAACCTGATCAGAACTCCTCAACAAGAAAAAAAAACCTCGCTCGCAGGCGGGCTCTCTTTGCTCCCAAAACAACCCTACCTCAACACTAAGGCAACCCCCAGAGGACAAAAAGCATTGGCAACTCCCCCCATCAGTTTTAACCACAACAAGTCTGATACAGTAATAATATTAAATAAAATAAAACTACTGTTTAAAAAAAAAGCAGATATTTTGGCCAAGTTTAGCAAACATTTCTCCATATATTGTACGATTCATCATTTATGTAATTATTATTATGACAAGCAGGCCTAAATCTAATATAAATAAAATCAAATAGAATAAATACAGCATTTTGAAACAAAGTCAAGTCAAAGTCATTATTAGACTCGATATGTTAAATTATTGAGGGTGTTTCCATTTATTGTATGATAAGTTGATAATGTAATTATTGTGACAGGCCTATTTAAAACAATACATATTGTTGAAATATACTAGTATGTGTAATTTGTTTTGTCTTTCAGTTGTTGATAAAACACTGACAGAACTACTATAGGCTTCTTCAGTAAACAGAATAAAACACTGAATTATAACACAAGTTAACATTGGCGATGGTCCGGACCTTAGCCTGATTAAATTTTCTCTAACTGGACCAAACTGAATTCTAATTAAATACCCCTGGTCTAGAGTATTAAGCCCACCAGTATAAAGCCCATCTGTTTTGAGCTGTGGAGCATTAGAATTGGGTTCATCTAAGGACAAGTGCATCAATTAAAAGAAGCTATTTTTTTAAAAGACCTAAAGAACTGTTAGAAGACCAACATGTAGGCTATCTAATGAAAACATGTAGCCTATGGCACAAACACTGAAAGCTCATTACCTTATGAAGCGATGAGGTTTGTGCATTTTATGTTATTGTGGAGGTAATTGGACATTTTAAAAGCTGACAAATTGCAATTTGTCTGGCTTCTAATGGATTATTCTGCTATATATTTATGGACTATTTAGAGATAATACCTCTAAAATAAAAGTTTGAGAAGGTACCTGCTGCTGTGTGTCAGAGCAGCTAGAGTAAATGTCATAAACTTGTTGCAAAAATATTATTTTGTCACTATTTGCATCACATTTTACATAATCTCAAAACTTATGTTTTTAAAATAGCTTAAAATTTATATACATTTAATGTTCCTACAGTTAGAGCCCTAGAAAACACTCAGAAAAGAAATATTGTGACAGTTTATCACAATAAACTATGTCATATCTCCCACCCCTACTGGAAAGTGTGTGTCAGCTTGAAGGGTTCTTTGTCACATTCTTTCCAACTCCAGTCAAGTGTGAGATCCAGCCACTGATAAGAGATTTTTCCTTAAGATAAAGTGAATAAACAGACACTAGGTATTGTATATGTGGGGGTGTGAATGAATTATATAATGGATTTAATGTATTTAGTACAATGATACAATACCAATAGTTTCTTAATGTTAATTAAGATTACAGCGTGGTTTATATATGTGTATGTGTGTTTGCATAAGCTCATATTCTAAATCCTCATTCTAAACTGCAAACGTCTACCTTGCAAGCTCAAGTCAAGATACACAAGCAAAAAAGAGCAAAGGAATCAGTCAGGTTTAGTAGCCTTTAATTAAGGGGAGAGAATGGGCCCACGCTTCGGCTGGCCGCTAGCGGCTTCCTTCCTATCAACCTCCGCCATTTCTCATCAAAACCTCCCTCTCTAACGAAGCGGAAGAGTAATTACTAAAGCAGGGAGCAGCCTGGGCGCTGCTGATATCGACCCATTGGGGCCTGGGCGGTTTATCGACACACGGAGTGTTTTGAAGAATTTAACTACCAACTAGATGCTAATTCAAAGCTGAGACAGCAAAGAAACTTCCTGGAGTTACTCCTCACTTTTCAGCTGTTGCTATGCTTTTTCCTTACAGAAGTTTACAGTGAGTCTAAGTAAATTAAACCATTTTTATAGAATTAAATGCTATTGGATTCATTTTACTTTTACACTTCTTTACTTTTATACACTATCTGGCCAAAAAAAAAGGTCACACAGATTTTTTTCCCACAAACTTCTGCAATGTAACAACATTTATTTCTGTACAAGGTTGCATTATTTTTTTCCAATATCTTGTAATGATGATAGGAGATTTGGACCACTGCACAAAGTGCTCTTCAGCACATTCCAGAGTCTCTTAATGGGATTTATGTCTGGACTCTGTGGTGGCCAATCCATCTGTGAATAGGTTATCATCATCACAATATCCAGTGCAGGCAGCAGTTTGCTACTGCTGGCTTACAATAATAAGTGTACAAGCAACATCACTGTATTAAAAAACGATGTGTCAGTCCTGTCGCTGTTAGCATGCCTGCTCTGGATTCTCTGAACTTGTCACCAAAGACTCAATTTCCCCGCATACACCCACACCGAACTTCCCTCACTCCACGGATCACGTGACGCCGCAGGTGTTCCTACTCTCCGAGCTACTAATTGTTTCCACCTGTTCTCCCCTGTATAAATACCCCTCAGTTTGCTGAATACTCTCTGCTGAGTACTGAATATAGTTTTCCTTGCTCTTCTACGATGCATTTTTGTATTTGGCTATTTGATATCAAACCTTTTTTGTATCTCTGTTTATCCTCTTTTGTCTTGCCCATTCTATTGAGTACCTGTTGCTGACCTTTTTGTATTTTGACCCCTCTCTTGCCTTCTTCCTTGTATTCTTAGATTTATCGTGTATGACCCGGGTTTGCCTGACAAGTCTTTAGTACATTGTTGCCATTTTGTTACTGACCCTGCCTGCCCCTCACTACTCTTGTAAGTCTAAAATACTAATACAATTTGTGATTTGTGTCTGCGAGTGTCTGTCCTGATTCTGGCCTGTGCAACACGATTTAGGGACGATTTAAGTATTTTTTTTTATGAGCCACTAACCACAGTGTCAATGCAGTATAAAAAAATAAAATAAAGTTGAACAGAGACACTCAAAGTTGACAGAAATGGGATTTAATGGCCACTGTGAAAAGTCCCTTACCCTAAAACATTTTGATCACCAAATGGATTGCAAACATTGCATACTGTCATACTGATTTAAAAATTTCACAAACCTGATAAAGAGTTTAAAATCTTTGTACATGCCAATTTGAAAAATCACCAAAAGTTGTCTGAATAATAGTTTTTCTTTTTGCTTATTCAGCTCACTGGATCTTTTTACACAGGCTTTCTCTTTTTGTCCTTTTTGTCCAACAACTAGACTTTTATGTGCATTGAGGGAGAGAGAATACAGCAGAGGAGTGTGCTAACAGCGTACGAGGGAGGCATTGCTAATGCTAATGAGGCGATAATAAAACACTTAAGACACCGTGTTCAAGATGGTGTCTGCAGAATTTCCTCACCATCAATTTAAACATAAACTCACCCCACAACTGGGGCAACAGCGGCTGGATGGTCAAGGATGTACGCAATGGCGTTCGAATTGCGAGTTTAGGGTGTGCATGATTACAAGAGATGTGTGCGCTAATGACACACGGAGCTAGCGTAGCTGCTGTTAATTGGGCAATAGTTAAACACACACACATGTGCACACACACACACACACCTCTGAAAAAGCAGTTTGGCTTCTTAATAGGCCAAAACACCACAGGCTTTGGATTCTTCGGTTGGACTGTGGTCTCAAGTTTGGGGCCTTTCATCACTTAAAGGAGCTGCTCCTTAATTAAACAGCACGCGAGCAGATGGCGCGTATGTGCGCATGAGTGTGTGTGTGTGTGTGTGTGTGTGTGTGTGTGTGTGTGTGTGTGTGTGTGTGTGTGTGTGTGTGTGTGTGTGCAGGGACGAGGGAGCCCGCAGAGTTTGTAATTAGCAAAGAGAGGCAGGACGTCCAACAGCTGTTTGGGATTTTAATGTTTTTATACCATGCTCGACCCATAGTGTATGTGTGGGTGTTAGAGAGAGACAGAGGCATGCAGTAGCCCCTCATTGCTAACATATGCGGTGGAAATTTAAAGGAACTACTTGATCAAATGTGCTAACGTGGCTAACAGTAAATAAAAGTGGTATTTAAGCATAATGCTACCTGGGAGCAGCTCATTTCATTCATCGTAAGCAGCATTACTTGGCTAAACTACAGCTAACATTACCTAAACTATTCCATAAAATAATGCTAACTGGAAAAAGCCTATTTTCATTCATTGTGAGCAACAGTAGCAATATTAGCCTTCTAAACTTAAATGTTCCATGAAATATGACTAATTGGGGAACAGCTATTTATCATTCATTTTAAGCAACATTAGCAACATAAGCCTTATAAATTAGACCGATCATTCCATAAAGTAAAACTAATTGGAAACAGCTTATTTTTGTTCAATTTAAGCAACATTAGCAATATTATTTAGTTTAATTATTAGTTATTACAACTATTCCATCAAATAAGGCTAAATGGGAATAGTAATTATTGTAATTTACTGTAAGCAACATTAGCAACATTCATTGGCTAAACTATTAGAACAATTATTACATGTAATGATGCTAACTAATTAGCATTAATTTTAAGCAGCATTAGCAATATTAGCCTTGTACATTATTAACCTAACTATTCCATAAAGTAATATGAACAGGAAACCACTTATTTTCATGGGAGCAATTTCATTTAATAATAGCTGGTTAAATATTTAGCTTAACTTTTTCATGAAATAATGCTAACCGGGCACAGCTGGTCACGGCTCATTGTTATTAATTGTGAGCTAAATTAGCCTATAAGAAATAACAATTTACTAAAGTAAAACTAACTGAAAAAAAAAAACTGAATCAACATTAGCTGGTTAAACATTTATGTTAACTATACCATGAAATAATGTTAACTGGGCACAGCTTATTTTTTATTAATTGTAAGCAAAATTAGCCATATAAATTATTAGATTAACTATTCCATAAAGAAATACTGGAAACACCTTATTTTCAATTATTTTAAGAAACATTAGCCAGAATAACTATCAGCGTTCATATACTTTTTAACCAATACAATTCCATGACTCTTTCATGAATTTTCCATGCTTTTAAGGCAAATTTTCATGTAATTAAACTTGATTATAGTAGGCTTAAAATAAATCAGAAAATGTTGACACACCATTTTTAATAATAAAATGTGTGTCAGATCCTGAGAGATCCATATGTAGGGCTAATTTACTGAATCATCTCTTAGCTGACGTATTTTGTTAGCCCAAAAAGATTTTCTCAGTTGATAAACTGAAACACAAAAGCTTTTCCAAAACTTTTTGGAAATTTTTATTTCTCCAAAACTTATCCAGGCCTGGAAATTGTTTTTTTTTGCATTCCATTTAAAAAAAAAATTCCAGGTTTTTCATGACCGTACGAACCCTGAACTATTAGCTTAAATATTCCATTAAACGATACTACCTCGGACCAGCTCTTTCTCATTGTGAGCAATATAGCTTAATTATTAGCTAGCTTAACTTCTCCATGCAATGCTGGCTACCTCCATATGTCTCTCTCCTGTACTCACTTCTCCTCTGTGTGATGTGGTTCCAGATTTTCCTCTCAGCTACAGGCCTGCTCTGGTCTGCAGATCACTATTTATAATACACGTGTTTAAGGACACCCCGTCTAATGAATGCTACTCTTTCAATCCTGCTTTTTGCTCAGCTCTCTGAGTTGCATACATTGCTGACACACACAAAAACACATCGTTTAGTCCCTGTAGAGAAGCAATGCCAATATAATAGGACTCTCTGAAGCACATATAAACAAATCCAAGTGGCACCATGCTCCCTAATACCAGGCACGATGTAGAGGGGTAAACAAAATAACGTGAATTAAGCTGTGGAGCAAGGGAACTGTGTTCTCTAGAATGATGGTGCTCCATTATATACACTAGGGAAGAGGTGATCATACAACAAACATCATACAATGCTCCACAATCTAGTAGACAGTCTTCTCTGGACAGTAGAGACAGAAGAGACAAAAAATAGTATAAACTAGGAGTGGGCGATATGGCTCTAAAATAATATCACGATATTTCAGGGTATTTTTGCGATAACGATATACTTGGCGATATAGGAAAACTAAAATAATTAATTAATTTCAGAAATATAGTATAATAGTATAACAGAATAATCATAATGTGGCAAAATAAATAATATAGCATAAAATAATATAATGCAGCAAATAATATTGCAGAATATTTGTGCATGCATATAAACTGCAAGCTAAAACAATTATACAATAAATACACCTAAAGCTTCACAGTAAATAATAGACTACTTTTAAGACAGAACAGCCCTATTATCACGATATGGATTTTTAATATCATGATATTTCTGTGTCACGATATATTGTATATGATATAATATTGCACACCCCTAGTATAAACTATTTTAATGCCCTTAATAAAAAAAAAAAAACAGTAAAAAAAGGGGTGGCCCAAAATTTTGTTCACATAGTGTCAGTAAGAGTTGCTTGTAATGCAAGAATTAACCTTTAGGTGCAGCAAATACTTATTTTTATAATAAACATATAAAATATATATATTTTTTTGTCATTTAAAATGACTAGACAGGTTGGCACATGACACCAAATAACAAGGTTTAAACATCAAAAGGGTCATTTAAAGGGATAAGCATAATTTGTTAATGTTTAGTTAATTTTTTTAAAACATTTTTGAAATAAGTGGTAGATTACATGATTACTACACGCCAAGTTCATGCCAAAAGTCATGGGATAAATCTCTGTAAACTGATCATGAATTGTTACCTCAGGACACGGCTTGAATAATCCACATTTGTATAATTTGTGAGGTGTTATCTTGTGCTTGAGGTTGAATACTGGCCAGTGTGCTCATGGCAAGGCAATATGAATTATTGCTGTCTGTGTGAGACCTGATTATGGGCCTAGACAATATTCCTTGATCCATCGTGTCATGTGTGTACCATAAATACGTCATAGAAGGCATTCCCAACAACATTGGACAGTGCAGTGGTAGTATTTGTGACCGACAGCCTCTAACTACACTTGACTGTGTAAACAGACAAGAGACTCTGGCAGAAACTGCATCCATATTCTATGCAGAAGGCCCCATACGCATGTCCTACAGCATAATGCAGTTATTTTGCTTCTGTTCCAGTTCCTGTCCCATGACTTTTGTCATGTCAGTGTAATTATAACCCATAGTGACAGCCCTAGTGCTGTGGAAGACCAACATTAAAGCAAACACACATATATATGTGTGCACACACATCGAAAGAAACAGACCACAAATCAGCTCGGCTTTAGGTTTGAGACCACACACACACAAACAGGAAAAGGCACGTGGCGAGCATAAAATACACCCCCACCACACTCCCAAACACCCACACATACACACGCATGAACACACATGCGCCCACATTCCTCACACACATGAAGGGAAGCCTCCTTTTGAGGATGAAAGCATATGTGTGTGTGTGATAACGTGCCACATCAAAGACTAGTCTGGTTTCCCTTTTAAAAGCTAGACAGCCAACTGGGACATGAAGCTGACAGAACTGTGTGTGTGCACATGTGTGTGTGTGTGTGTGTGTGTTTTGCACTTGGAAGTGGAAGTTGCAGACACGCTAAATGGATTTTACTTCCTATAGAGCACAGGTCGACTCTCAGAACACTGGAACTGATATCACCTGATATCTTGTAGAGAGGGTGCTCAATGTGATACTCGCTCGACCATTAATCCGTGACCTTTTACTGCAATGCTTTTAGGAAATGTGACCTAGTAGCATAGAGTAGCAGATTAGCAGTGGTGAAGTCTGAAGTAGTGGGTGGACTGTGACTACCCAGCTGACAATTTCTGGTTAGTAGTGGTCGTAGTAATTGGTACTTACTTCCTTTTACAGTTTGGAATTGGGATTCACTTTTATACTACAGTACTTCTGTAAAAACAAATTCCTCTTATAGCATGCTCCATAGACAACTTTACACATGCATTTCTTGACAAGCTGAGAGACACAGAACCGTTGCATGCAAAATCTGATATAAAAGAAGCATTTGGAATATTACAGGATTTTACACAAACAAAAATGGGTTACAAAACATTACATAGTTCTGGAAAGAATAAGAGACCAAGTTTTCTTGATTTTACCAAATTGAAAATCTCTGGAATATAATCAGGAGGAAGATGGATGATCACAAGTCATCAAACCAAACTGAACTGCTTGATTGTTTGCACCAGGAGAGACATAAAGTTATCCAAAAGCAGCATGAATATTGTTTTTTTTTTTAAACAGGGTAATTCCACCAAATATTGAAAACTTGTTTTCTTTGCATTATTTGAGGTTTGAAAGCTCTGCTTCTTTTTTGTTATATCAGCCATTTCTCATTTTCTGCAAATAAATGCTCTAAATGACAATATTTTTATTTGGAATTTGATAGAAAAGTTGTCTGTAGTGTATAAAATAAAGCAACAATCCTCATTTTATTCAAACATATACCTATAAATAGCAAAATCAGAAAAACTGATTCAAAAAATGAAGTGGTCTCTTTTCCTGTTTCCAGAGCTGTATTTCCAGTTTGTAAAAGTCCATGTTTCTCGTTCATGACACCACTGCAAACAAAGACATCAGTGACTGGCTGGAAGGCCTGGATGGCAGGTAATTGGTCGAAAGGAACACCCTGCTAAGTCCAGTTATGCACTAAAAGAAGCAGGGAAACTGATTCAGAAACTGAAGTGATATTTAATTTTTTTCCAGAGCTGTAGTTCTGGTAAGAGGTATGTTGAACCTTCGTTGAAGTTTAATAGTGCATAAGATATGAAATACAACATAAAAACAGAGATTTATATTACACTTCTGCTTAGTAGCTGCACTTTATTTACTGAGTCCCCAACTCGCCACTGTTTTGTTTGTTGAGTAAACAACAGATTTACCTAACAGGGAAGTAATGTGTGTATTTACAGAAAAATGAGCTATAACTGTTTACAATTATGTCTAAATGGTGATAATCATGATTGGATCTGTTGAATTGCAGGTATTTTACAATTCAACAGTTTATGACCATGACCTGATTGGCAAACAAACTAAAAAGTGATTATTAATGCAACTGTTTTACACACCCACACATCTGTTTCCTCCTGAAATCAAAGGTATATAAAAAAGAGTATAACCTGCTTTTTTATTTATTGGGAGTAACTGGCTCTACTGCCCAGGAAAGCTTTTTACTAGATTTACTAGATAGAGCTTTGCTGTGAGGACTTAATTAAATGTTAGGTGATCACCACCCCACCTCATCCCCAACTCTAACACATCCCAAAAGTACTGCATAGAGCACCATCATCATTATGATAATTTCAGAGAACACAGTTCCACTGCTGCAGAGCTCAATGCTGAGTTTTTACACCTAAAGCTCACAGCTGAGTGGTAGGTGCATCCCCTTCCACATGTTAGCTATATTAGCCTCATAGCTCCAGTGCAAAAGTAAAGAAGCAAACTTCCGACTCCAAGCATGTCTTGATATGGAGAAAATTAGATTTTAGTTACAAAACAGCATTTCCAGTAGTAGAAACATGTAATGAACTCATAAGTAGCCGATGCATTAGATAACACAATCAATAATGCTGTTGACAAATTGAGTTTAGTATGTTTTTCCACTTATAATGACTCTTGGTTTGGGGGAAGTGGAAATGATGTGTGTGTGGTGGTGGAGGGAGGGGGGGTTGGATTATAATTGGTGGAGGACGGTCACTCCTCAGGCAGTTCCAGCCTAATCTCACTTCTTAATCCTTTTTCCGTGTTTGCAGAAATTAGCCGGCGTGGCAGGACTGATTTAGGTCAATCCTTTAGGGACGCTCCGAAGTGTGTTTGGCCGCAGTGCTGCGGCGGGTACTTTTTCGGCCCCTGGGGAGAGACTGATTTACAGTTTGGATGGAGGGAAGCAGAGAGAATGAAGAAAAGTCTAACGGCTCTGTTTTGAGACACAGTTGATATATAGTTGCATGAAACTGTCTGGACACAACTGTTCAAATGACTCATTTAGTTGATAATCTAAGTTAATAAATATTCTGCCAAAAAAAAAAAAAGCTTTTTTTTTTATTTAACATACTGTAAAAATACAGCATTACTGATAATTTGAGTAGTGTATACTACACATTAAAGACAAAACTGTAATAATTAAAATTGTATATATTATTTAAAAATCATTGACATTTTCAAGTTCCTTTATTTCATTGATCAATAATTAATTACAGGTAATTTATTTCAATCCTTATGGACTTTTAATAGATAATTTTCCAGTCTTATTAAACTGATTACTGAATTCAAATTGAATATTTTGTTGTTTTTCTCTAAAACCGAATTTAAAGTTTAGAACAGGTTTTTGCCCAACCTTAATGCAACCCTATTCCTATAACTTTACACAGCTATACAATTGCACATTGTAAAACATGCTTTGCATCATATTTATGTGCATTTTCCATAATTTCTCTATACACATCAACACTGTTATTAAAAGGTAACAACGATGAACAATCCCTGCATTTGTACATGAATAACAATATATATTAATGTCATGTAATTTTACTAATTGCTGAAAAATTTAAAACCAGTTTTTGCTTGTAGCTGGTTTCAGATGGTCTAAGCTGATCTTTGATGGTCAAGATGGTTGAAAAGCTAGTTCTCCAGGTGAAAACGCACCCTATGCTGGTAAACTTACTGGTTAACTATCTCTTACCGAGGATAATACATGTATTATACATGTCACTTTGGATATGATTGTTTATGGTAGTTTTTTTTATCTGGGTAAGGTTGTTAATGGTCACTTATCCAGCCTGACCAGATTGAGTTGGCCATGCTGTTTTGTTCAGCAAGGCTGTTTTGACTTTTTGGAATAATAATTTAAACTGATAGATGTATTTTTCATTGTGTCAGAATATTCCTTGTCTTCCACTGTTACTCTAACTTATACTGAATTTTTTTCCATGTAAATTTAAAAGAGATACAAGATACAATATGTTTGCATAACAGCGTCAGTATATCATATTCAAGTGAATTAAACTTAAACCGTGTTGCCGTCAACCCTGTGATTAATCTATAAACAACAGTCCTGACAATCCAAAAAGTGTTTCACACTGACTTGATAAATTACAGATTTAGTGTATTTCATGCCAATTAATAACCACATTCTAAAAAAATGTTATTTCACAGATTTGAAAAGTTTAGAATCTTTCCACTTGTTTCAATGAAGCTAAAAGTGTGAAAACGTAAACCAGCTAAATGTAAAAAGAACACTTTCATGCCATATACGCTAAGGGTGGGTTTTGTGTTTGGGAAGGGCAGGGCGGACATTGAGTCTGTGTGTGTGTGTGTGTTAGTGTGTGTGTGGGTGTGTGTTTTGCGCGTCTGTGCACACTCCATTGCATCGGCAGATGTGAATGCTGTATTCATTTAAAAACTAATTATTCCACAACTGTTGCGGTGGTAATCGTGCTACGGCATAGCTGACAAATCACGACCAATGAATTTTCATATTTTTCCCAGATTAAGTGTGGAATTAATCATAATGCTCCCCATTGGCGAATCACAAACTGGAAAATTAGACAAGAAAATGTACCAAGAAAGAAAACGATTCAGCGATGGGGTTAATTACAATACTGAATACGCTGTTATTGTGTTAATGGCAATATTGATGTGGTTAAAATAAATAATGAGTTAATGGAGAAGAGAAAAAACATTTTACATGTATTTGCTGAGAGTAAAAAGCATGTCTGTAAAAGCTGGAAAAACATTTAGCTTTCAGAACAAAAACATCTAATTCTTTCTACAATGATTCCAGACATGTTTGCTGTCCACACTTGGCTTTTTAGGGCGTTTTCACACCTGAAAGTCCGGCCCAGAATCCGCACCATGGATGATGTTTTTGTTACATTGTGTACGTTTGGTTCGGTTAGGTTTGGTAGTGAGCAAACTAAAATCTTTACTATATCACTTTTTCCTCAGCTATGAATACTTTGTCCCCCTGTACTTTAAAGTAGCCTAATTGGTTTGTAGAATGCTATCGGTTCCTTAAGCTGCTTTTCCAGGTGTTCCAGGTGTTTTTATAAATAATGTTTAATTTACAGTTATGATATTCATATGGTTGCATGACATACAAGCACGATTTCGTCACATTAACGTTCTTTTGTCCTTTGGTTTGTTTTACGGCTAAGGACAGCCTGCCTTAACTTCCTATTATTGGTCTGAAAGTTCGAATCATCTCCAAAAGTGGTTTCACACCAGACAATGGTTCAGTAGATTCAGACCGACACCCCCTCACACTAGTTTATTAGTGATTTACTGATACTGAACACAAAAGTATTTTTATTTGCCAAGACCAAGATCTCTTAATGTCCTGTTGGTGATCATAATTGACTACATCTGGTATCTTGCGTCTGCCCACATAAAACAGGTTTATCCATGGTGAATGTGTTCAACCACTTTTGTATTTTGTGCTGTTATATTTTATTTAACCCTTGTGTGGTGTTCATATTTTTGTTACTCGTTTACTTTGTTACTTGTATTTAATTCAGCAAAATTAAGCAATTTTACATTAAAATGCTTTACACATGCTTGCTTCACCTAAATTGCAAGCAATATAAACAGCTTACATGGTTAATAATTGCCCTTTACCTTTCTTATGTTACATTTCTTTTAAAAAGTGCTACTCTTTTTTTAATTAGTTTTTTTAATAAAATGTAAAAGAAAATGAATTTAACTCAAGATATGAGTAGAAAATTTGGTTAGTTTTAAATTATTACAAACATACTGTATGTAATATAAATGTGTAGGGGGGGGGGGGGATTTAATGTAAGAAGATGTGACGAATCCTGTAACAGAAAGTGACTAAAATGTGCTTTTGAAATCCATACAGATGAAAGATGTCCTCTAAAAAGGACAAAGCTGGCTTACACATGTCCTCTATCTATGCATAAATAAGATATCATTTTGTAAGACAGTGCCAGAAACTAAATAATAAGTATATCTGGTGTCACTTAACAACTGAGCCAAATGTGTGATGCTTTATGATATACATAATACTGTCAAATCAGCCCTAAAGCCCTAAAAAATAATCATACACTTTAAGCATACTGTAGATGAGTTATAAAAGTATCTCCCATTTTTGCATCTGCCGAATGCTGTAAATGTACATTTAAAAAGCTGGCATTAAATACAACGCAAAAGTTTGCTTTACGTATTTGATACATTAGCCTGCAGTCCAAACTAAACAAAGAAAATTCACCCACCAAACATGTCTTAGCTGATTGAGTACATTGGGAATGAGGGGGGAAATGTAATTAGTGTAAGATAAGGCTGGGCACAAACTTTAGTGAGTGTGAAATAGTTTTCTTTTCGTGCTAAGAAAACTACTCAAAACAAATATATACAATTTAACATAAACCTTATGTCTGACTTTCGTCTGGACTTTCAGGTGAAAAAAGAAATCCTAATGTTGTTCAACAGGCTTAAGTAAAATGTGCTTTTTGGCCGTCTTTTAATTTTTTCATTCCCCAAATTAACATCAGCTGGAAATATCTCTCTTATAAGTGCTTTGGTACCATGGAAGTAACTTTCTTCATCACAGGGTTGGGGGACTAATGTAAGCCACAGAATTCATTCCAGTATTTTTAAAGTATTTTTGGTGGCTGTATTAAACACTATTTAAAATCAAGAAATAAAACTAACAAAAAGCAACAAAACAAAAAGTTTATGAATCAGTAAAAAGTTTTATTAATGTAAACACTTATAATACAGAATGTAAGTTCCCTTAACTCATGGTGTAGCTTCTCTCTATGAACCAGTACATACAAAATACTTACCGAGTCTTACTGGCACCTAAATGTAGGTTCAAATAAAGAAATGAGGACAACCAGGAACAAGAGAACAACCGGGAACAAGAGAACAACCGGGAACAAGAAGTATGTTTTCTTTCTAATCCAGTCTGACAGTTTGAACTGTGTGTATTGATAAATCTAGAGAAGTTACATCACAAGTTTAAGGAACTTGCACTTTAAAACATGGACTGTATTATAATGTGTTACCAAATATTCCCCAAAACACCTCCATTAGTCATAGCTAATCTTGCTTAAGGGAGTAAGACCTGCACAATGAGAACACACACCTGGACTGGTGGGCAGCAACCTCAGCATCCAGAGAGCAGTTGGGAGTAGCAGTGTCTGTCCCTTTACTCCCTGCCAGTTCAGGGGATTGAACACAATAAGAAAAGTAAGTACAGATTTGTACTTAAAAGGGTACAAAGCTTGTCGCTGGGGCTGTACCTTATATTGAGGTACAAAAAAGTACCTTTCAGTGAAAGTCCTTTTTTTGTACCCATGGTTTTTGTGCCAGTAAAGATTATAAAAATTATAAACATTATCATCAACTAAATATGGCTCAAAAAATGATGATCCAAAATTGTCTGGCTTTCAAATAAAAAATGTGCAATTAAAATATATATTGTTTATTAGTACAGTGATATAGAATACTGAATGTACCCTTTGGCTGCAGGTTAAATGGTACAAATTTGTACTTATTGTTGTTAGAAATTACTTTGTACTTCAGAGGGAACAAATCTGACCCTGTAAAGACCAATATTGTGCCTTTGAGGGTGCAATTATGAAGAGAGTACCTTTGAGTACAAAAAAAAAGTACTCATATCCTACCTCTGTTTTTTAGAGTGAACCTGAAACTCTCTGCTAACAAGCTTACTTCTGAAACCTTGAGGCCACAGCTGACCAAAACTGCATGTTTTCATCATTTGTAGCACGGACATTTAAAATTATATATTATAGTATTATGTGTACCCAAAACTTGTATTGGTCAAGCTGTATTGGCAGGACATTCATGCATTTTTTATTTTATTTCTTGTGGTGATGCTCAGGTTATCACTCTACAGTACGCCTGTCACAACAATTACATTATTAAATAAATGGACATGGCCAAAATTTCAGATTTTAGCTGACCTTAATATCACCCATTGTGTTTCCTTTTATGTTTGTTCACATACAAACGGACATCAATAATCACATCATTTTGCCAGTCTTGCAATGACCAATACATCAAAAACAACGATTCCATACACAGAGAATAGTCTGTGGCAGGTGATAAAAGGTGTACATTTCCCAAACTAGTATTAATTAAAAGTTAATTGCTCTATAAAATTGTGTAATTGCATCATCATGCTATTATTATTATCAGAGGCATTAAACAAAAATAGTACAAAACCTGTGAAATATTTGGAACACCTCTTCTAGTTCAATGTGTTTTTTTTTTTACATTTACATAAATTTAATAGTGAAAACTATATTAAAGCTATACAAGAAGACATTGTTTTACATTGGAAGTGTTCGGTAAACAAAAAGTGTTAAACTCACAAGAATATGTTTTCTACTGTAGATTCTTCTAAGTACCACATTTAGCTTTAAGGACAGATCTGCACATGCTTGGTATTTTAATCTCAGTGTCTTCATGAGGGAGAGTCACCTGGAATAGTTTTCTCAGGGTCTTAATGAAGGAGTTCCTGGAGGTGCTGAATAAAAGTTGCTGTTTTTCTTCACGCTGTGAAGCTCCAGCTCATCCTAAATCACCTCAAATCACCTCATCTCAGTTGATCAGGTTTAGGTCAATGGAATGTGGAGGACGAATGCTTTTTTACTGTTTAATATGTAATTCCATATGTGTCCCTTAATTGCTTGATGTCTTTAATATTACATATTACATATACACGTAATAATACATTATTACATACACTCACATACCAGAGAAGCTCTATAATGTGCGAGTAAAAATATGACATGTAGCGATTGCCGAAACATATTTTTTGGTGTAAGGCTGTGAGATGTGAATCGAAACAGAATCAGATTATCAGATCATTGCTTATTTCTCACAGAATGATAGAGAAAGACTATTCACTCAACCACATACACGGTCTTATATATGCCATGTATATGCCAAAAACACACTCCATCTGCCCCAGCAATTCCATTAAGATTACTGAGCAAACATGAACCTTTTCCACTTAGCTCTCATTCAGTATTATATGAAACCATATCTGCTCACGGTGTGTCAGCAATTATGACTCAACCTTTTAAACTACTTATCTCACTGGAGCAGTGCAATTCAGCGCTGGTTGTAAATAAACACTTGGTGTGTGTGTGGGAGTGTGTGTGTGTGTGTTACCTGTAAAGACCATATCATAAAAGCGCAGAATATTGCACTGTTAAAATTCCATCGAGGTAGGAAAGAATAACAGTGTGTGTGTGTGTGTGTGTTAGAGTGTGATAATGCTAATGGCTAATGACCGCAAGCCGAGCTTTATCGTCTCTGTGGAATGAATTAAACGCAATATTTCTCCCTCCCTCTCTCTATCAGTCTCTCTTGCTCTTTTTTTCTCCTCTGTCTTTTTACTCTTTGAGTCTCGGTTCAGCTCTTGAGTGGCTCTTTTGAATGCGGTACAAAGAAGCGCTCCCAGGCGTCTTCATGGCCGGCGGCAGCAGGGAAATATGCCTTTTTCATCCATTCATACCAGTTACAGCCGATTTGGTAGCGCTTCTGATAACACGCTGCTGCAAACGAAGGATGAGTGATAGGGGAGCGAGGGGCACAGCCTAAAGTATGTTTTTTTTTTTGTTTGTTTAAAAATGTGAATATTTGAGCTAGATGCACCTAATGCAGATTTATTTTTATTTGTAAAGCATTTAATCGAAAAGCTTGATAGATTTAAGTAACATATAACAGAATTTTTTATGAAACTTTACTGTGAGAGAAAATGTATAGCTTATAATATTGTATAATTTATGGACAAGGGTGGGATTAACAATAACAGATGGAGGAGCTAGTTGTATTAGACACTAAAAATATATATAACAAACTAATGCAAGTAAAATAAAGTCAGTTCTGTTCTACACAAGCTTTTCAATTAAATGCTTTAAAATTAAAAATAAATCTGTTTTGCGTTCATCAGCACTGCAGCTTCTCATCCCTATTTTATGCTACCGGAGATCACAAAGCAAATCAAAAAGACCAGCTTTGAAGCGTGTAACCCGTTCATATTACCGACAGAGCTTTGAATTCAGTCAGTCAGAAGAAGAGGCAGATTTCTCCTCTAATTGGTTGTTTACCCTTTTCATATTTGCGAGTCTAAAACATATTGTGATTGACACTTCAGCTCAAGTGACATCAAAAAAAGCTCAAACAGCAGCAAGAGTGAAAAAGAGGATTATCATACATTTGCTGAAAAACAAACAAACAAAAAAAAAACTTAAAAGCTGGAAAGGGGTTTCACATTCTCTACTCTACTCAAACTCTCTACAAACAGAGTACTTATAGGGCCCTATTTTACACCCTGCACATGGCATGTTGCGATGCTTATTCCTATTGTACACACCGCCAACATATATCTACACCGATGGGTGTGGTAGTCTGGAAAAAAGGTGTATTTAGATATATTTCTATTGTGTATTGCTATCTTGGCAGCGGAAAACACAGTCGCACCTCAGACTGAATTTAACCCTGACATCAGACAACAGTCAGGCATCCAAAGCCGTCATAGGTTATACATCAACAATAAACAGAATACAAAATAAAATACCATTGCTGGTACATTGCTGAGCTGCTTGCGACCTTCAAAGCATGAACGCTGCGCCCAAAACACACCTATGACTAACAAAGACAATTACTATATGATTTTTTCTCGTTTCGAGCTACATAAGGTGTATTTTTCACTTTCTCATGATACCAAACACGCCCTAAATCCATCTGTGCGGTGCATGGTTTAAGGCTCACCTATAGATCACTAAAATCGGGCCCTTAGTCATTAATAGTATTATTATTATTATTATTATTATTATTATTAATTAAGTGGTATTATTACTTTCTATTTCTAATTTCCAACAAACAATGACAAAAATCAAAGTCAGTCTAAACCAGAAGTTTTTATTATTGTTGTTGTTAATTAATATTATAGAGTTTGAATAGAAATATAGGAATAGAATGGACCTTCCATTTCTGAAACGGGCTTTTAAAATTCCTTGATCCTCAGTGTCGTGTGTGTATCAGGAAAAAGTCACAGAAAGCATTACCTCCCACAGTAGACAGTGCAGTGGATGGTAATGATTGTGACCAGTGACATTTGTCTTTTTTACCTTTCATGAGACATGGGTCACAATAATAGTTTGTGCCCCTTGTAGTACACATATAAACTTTATCTTGTTTGACATCAGTCTATTCCGTGTATAAAAAAAACTACAAATATTTATATCCCAATTGGCAGCACTCTCCACCAAATTAAGGATGAGAGAAAGAGGGGAGAGAGACAAGTAGAAATGGAAAGGCTTTTTATCCTCCTGAACTAACTTAATTAAGCAAACGGGAGTGAAAGAAGAAGAGAGAGAGAGAGAGAGAGAGAGAGAGAGAGAGAGAAAGAGAGAGAGAGAGCAAAAGATGGAGTGAGAGAGATTGTGCTGACTTCTGAATAGACTGACTCAGAGCCAATTAAATCCATTTCCTCTTTGAATTGGCTCATTCGCGCCTTGTGTCTGAGACCTAAAAGGAGGCTTTGTCTCGGGCCAGAACGCAGGCCCTTCTCTCTCTGTCCCGCTCTTCACATCTAACACAACATTAAAGCATTAAACATTTAACACTTCTAATTAAGCCTTTCTGATCATATCTCTCACAGCATTATGCTCAGAGTTTGCATAAAATGTGCACATTTATCAGGCTTGTTAATGAAGATGCATGTAATTACGCAACTACGGAATGACCGTCTTGAAAGGTACAGTCAGGGCGGCTTCTTTAGTGCAGTGGGCAGATGGAAGCTTGCACTCAGTTTTGCAATATATTTCTAATTACCTTAAAAAACATTGAAACATAGAAGAAGAAATGTATATAAGAGTAGAGAGCATACTACATGAGATTAAAAACATTGTAAGGCCCTTCTAAAGCACTTTAAAGTAAGATGGATGTGTGAGTTAATGGATGTGCTTATAATGATTAGTGAGCCACTAACAGTTATCCATAATAAACAGCCACTTGATTGGGTGGGGCTAAACGCTAAAAAGACAATGCTAAAGGGAATCAGGCTCGAACTAGAGGTAAACTGTAAAGCAATCTTGTTTGGTGCTTTCGATAAAAGCCTAGACCCTAAAACAAAAGAGATGCACAATGGTTATCAAACAAATTCAAATACCTGTGAAAATACTTTTTATACATATCATATGTTAACTCAAGAGACTAAGAACTTTGGACCAAAAAAACACAAAGAAATACCCCTGGTCTATATAAACATTTTAATTATTTAATCATGTAAAACGTTCTAGTTATTAGTTAGAGATATTTAAAATGTTTTGCTGGAAAATAGTTATATATGCTGTGTTCCCCTGAATATGATGTAAACGAATGATGCAATTTCTGTAATGTATGAAAATTCTTCAATAAAGTTTTTTTTTAAAAAAGGCTAAACAGACTACTATTAGCTGTATATATATGCTGTTATTGCTGCAAACTGACAATGACAGAACTAAACACACATGTGGAGGTAAAAAAAAATTAAGGTTAAATTTGAATCTGAACATTCACATTTACACTGTATTGTCAAAAGTTACCCATCCAAATAATTTAATTTAGGTGTTCAGGAGATCACTCCCATTGCCATAGGTGTATTAAAACCAAGCAACTAGACATGCAGACTGCTTCTACGAACATTCCTGAAAGAATGGGTCAATCTTAGGAGCTCAGGTGATAAGATACCACCTGTGCAAAAAAGACCAATTTGTAAAATTTGCTATTAAATATTCCACAGTCAACTGTCAGTGGTATTGAAACACATTGATTGCTACATAGTATTAGCATAGTTGTAGCATAGCATAGTTGCTATATACCTCCAAACTTTATCTGACCTACAGATTAGTTCAGGAACAGTGCATAGAGAGCAGCTGCTACCAAGCCTTACATCACCAATCACAATGCAAAATAAACAAATCCAATAGTGTAAATAATGCCAACACTTCACACTAGAGCAATGGATATGTGTCCTCTGGAGTGACAAATAACACTTGTCCATCTGGGAATCCGATGGACGAGTCTGGGTTTGGTGGTTGCCAGGATAATGGTACTTATCTGAGTGCCTTGTGCCAAATGTAAAGTTTGGTGGAGGGGGAATTATTATGCTGTTTTCACTCCTAAACTTTATAGAAAGCCTTCCCAGATAAGTTGAAGCTGTTGAAAAAGGTTAAGCCGACATCATATTTTAAACCCTATGGATTAAAAATGGGATTGGGATGAGTGCATACTTTTGGCATTGTAGTGTATGTCGCCTTCAATCTAGGACCAAACATGAAAGTGACTCAAATCTGATTTGAGAAGATGTATAATGAAGATATGTTTCACATTAAGGCAAAAAAATCTGTTTTAGGCCACTTCATTGTGGTAATGTGAACTTACACTGTATCTATATATGTATTGCATTATAATTATAATGATTAATTTTACTGAATGTGCAGTATTTAGTTGGATTATTGAATTCTCTCATTATTTAAATAAGATAGCTTAAGCGTTACAAGCACTGTATTCAAAAACTAACCCCACAGTGTGGAGGCTGTGCTTAAGTGTGTCTGGCTCTCACTGTGAATGTTTACACGCTCCAAAATGATACTTATCTTAAAATGAGCTCTTAATGAGACTTAAACGCAAATCTCAAAAATATAAGTTTTAGGGTGATCAGTTTAAAACAAATCAAGAAGATGTCCAAACCATATTTCTTGAATTTATTTAACTACATAAAACATTCCACACCAATCCTCATTTTTCCTGTTATATGCCTTTTAAATGGATGTTTCAGTGCTGCTTTATGGTACCATATAGTCTATTTCATGCTTTTACCCTTTAAGTATTTCATAGCTTTGCTCTATAGCTCAGACTTTCCTCTATTCATCACCTGTGCCTACACTGTTAGCCACAAACACACATCCATTATCAGCTCCAAATCCATTAACAGGCATGTGGCCCATTCCTACCAGATAAGCTTGTTTCTTTGTGGAATTCCAGCTCATTAGGACTCACTCCCACAGCTCTGTCTCTAGGGAAATCCCTTTGCTTCCAGTCTTACTGGGTCTGGGCTAACTGCTCAATGACAAGATATCCAGCTAGAGATGCTTCCCACGGATAGTGACACTGGAAATTGTAATCAGCCTTTCGCACAGCACCATGTTTTTTGTCTTCTTTGTTGTGTTTTCTGTCTCTGTCTGCCTCTGCTCCGTCTTTTATCTGCCTAGATTCCACAGCTATCCCTCCTACACACAAACACAGAGGCAGGCACTCCAAGTTTCAGGCTTAAGGACAACTTAGCCTTTTCACAAAAGGACTTTTACATGGTTCCTCATTTAATGGTATGTGTAAAACTGTAAAAATGCACTTATTTTGACTCTATACACTGAAATGTATGCACTGTATGTACAGTATGCAAGTCAGATGTGTATATAGTTTCCCTATCAATACTATACAGTCATATGAAAACGTATGGGCACCCCTATTAATCTTAATCATTTTTAGTTCTAAATATTTGGGTGTTTGCAACAGCCATTTCAGTTTGATATATCTGATAACTGATGGACACAATAATATTTCAGGATTGAAATGAGGTTTATTGTACTAATAGAAAACGTGCAATATGCATTCAATCAAAATTTGACCGGTGCAAAAGTATGGGCACCCTTATCATTTTATTGATTTGAATACTCCTTACTACTTTTTACTGACTTACTGAAGCACAAAATTGGTTTGGTAACCTCATTGAGCTTTGAACTTCATAGCCAGGTGTATCCAATCATGAGAAAAGGTATTTAAGGTGGCCAATTGCAAGTTGTTCTTCTATTTGAATCTCTTCTGAAGAGTGGCATCATGGGCTCATCAAAACAACTCTCAAATGATCTAAAAACAAAGATTGTTCAACATAGTTGTTCAGGGGAAGGATAGAAAAAGTTGTCTCAGAGATTTATAACCTGTCAGTTTCCACTGTGAGGAACATAGTAAGGAAATGGAAGACCACAGGGACAGTTCTTGTTAAGCCCAGAAGTGGCAGGCCAAAAAAATATCAGAAAGGCAGAGAAGAAGAATGGTGAGAACAGTCAAGGACAATCCACAGACCACCTCCAAAGAGCTGCAGCATCATCTTGCTGCAGATGGTGTCACTGTGCATCGGTCAACAATACAGCGCACTTTGCACAAGGAGAAGCTGTATGGGAGAGTGATACGAAAGAAGCCTTGTGCTTTTGCATACCTCAGACGACTCTGTGGCAGAAACGGCTTCTTTCGCATTCTACTTCTACTTTGGTAACATTGTTTTTTATACCCTGTCATTACGAAAGTCATGCTTGTCTGTTCACGTGGACAGTTCTAGACAGACACCTCCAATCACAATCAATACCTTCCACTGCACTGTCCAATGTGGGGGGTTGATAACTCATAATAATTCATGTCGCCTTGTCATGAACACGCTGGCCAGTGAACTCGCAGCTTCACAGGGTCAGATCAGACTCATACAATTTTTGTTCCCCATATGAATAAACTGTGAGGTGTTATCTGGTGAGAGACAATGAATACTGGAATTATTATATATACTGGAGTTCAAGCCAGGCCTGATAGTATGTGCCAGAGACAGTATCTCACAAAAGTAAATACAGTCACATTTTTGTAAATTATAATATTTCATGGGACAACACTGAAGATGTGGCACTTTGATAAAATGTGAAGTAGTCCGTGCACAGCTTACATAACAGTGTAAATTCGCTGTGCCCTCAAAATAACTCACACAGCTATTAATGTCTAAACCGCTGGAAACAAAAGTGAGTACACCCCTAGGTGTAAATGGAAAAATTGTACCCAATTAGCCATTTTCTGTCACTGGTGTCATGTGGCTCATTACTGTAAAGTGTTAATAGGGAGCCAGTTTGTTAAATTTGGGGTTATTGCAACAGAAGTTTGTAGAAAAGGTTGTGCGGGATTCGCCACAGGAAGAAGAGCCAAATTACCTCCAGGTCAATTCCAACAGCAAAGTGATTTTATTAAATAATCAAAAATGATAATAGAAAAAGAAAAACTGTACAAAAAATAATAAAACGTGTCAAATCAAAAACACAGGACTCTACACTGGCAAATACTAGCCCTTTTAACCAGCAGCTCCATTCACCAAATTAACCCTGTCTTTCAGCAGAACAGGACATTTAAAAACCCCAGCAGCACAGCTGACTCAAAATAGCCTCCATTTCTAGACTCCTCCCCACAGGTGAGTCTACCTGCCCTTTTATACCTGTAGCTCCGCCCTTTCCTCAATTGAGCCATACCATTACTACTGGGTAGAGGTACCTGGAAGAGTATACACACATACATATATACAAACTATACAAACACACAAATACATACATTAATGCCAACATTATTTACACCACATTTACATACAGAATTTTGGATATGTCACTAGATGATTAGTATTAACACATATCTGTTCTAATAGTTTTTTATGAAGCACACTTGTTTACTTTTAGTGATATAATGCACATTGAAAAAGAGCAGTTGTTGCAGATCGAATAGCTTGTGTTGTTATCTAAAACCTGTTATCTAAATACTGTGTTCTTTGCAGACTAGACTTACACTTAGGCAGTAAAATGACCATTTTCCTTTGTGGAAGATAATTAAATCTAAGGGTTTTTCATTTATTCGGATTAAAACAAGCTAAAACATGCATTTGCTAATAGTGTAACAGTGTTATTGCACAGCAAAGCAACTTTAGAACTTTAGACCTAAGGGTTAAGTGAAGACAGAAGCACATTGGTATCCCGTTGAAGAGAAAAGGTATATTTGTACTGATACTTGCACATGTATGTTTAAATTCTTGTCTGCCACTTTCTCTCTCTAACAGAATTCAGCCTCGCTAGTCCAATTTAAGTGTCAACCTTTCTTGGCCCAAAGCCTTTGTAGGAGCATCCAAAGGGTCCAATCAATTTATTCAAAGATCAAGACACAAGGTCATGTTTCCTGTTAGCACAAGGTCAGGAGGTACAAGTACACGTCTCCATCTCTGTGTGTGTGTGTGTGCCTGGGTGTGTTAGTGTCTGCATTCCAGCATTTCTTTTATATATATATATCTATATCTTAGTTGTGGGCTGCAACGTGTGTTTGAGTAGTCAAAATGGATGTGATGGGTAAAGGGATAAAAAGCTCTCCCACAGTGCAACAGTACGTGTTTTTGTTGAATGCTAATGGACTTGAATCAATCTCACTCTCTCGCCCACACGCATACAAAGGCCCTGAGGCCGCCACTTTCCCAGCTCGCTCACTTTATCTAACTGCCGACAGACAGGTGCAAGATGCAAATCACCACCATTACTTTCTCTCATATCTGTGTTTCGATAAGGAAAACACACACCAGTTAACTTTGTTTATTTAGCCCAGGTAATGGTGGGAACACAGCCTGGCCCCGGCATTACCATGGTCATTAATTAACCCAAAATAGTGCTGGGAACGTTTTCCTGTCCTTCCGAAAGTTAAACATTGACCCATTCAGGACTGTTTAATTCAAATTTAACTCTTTCAAACTTTCAAAGCCACAGAAATGACAGTAGAGGCAATTCATGTCGCCACCACACGCCAAAGTGGAACACAGTGGGTCTCTTTCTCTCTTTATGTTTGTCTGTATGTCATAACCTGATGCCTGCCAGACACAGCTGTTACGCAGTTTGTGGCTCTTTACTGAGGACTTGATGTAATCTTGTTGTTTGCTAATGGCTTCTGAAGAAAGCCCTGAGACTAAGGTGTCTTCTTTTATAGGAGAAATAAATGCTGTTTTTAAAGGACAGAGCTTGCCTTGCTTTTTATTTAGTAAACAGGCAATAAGCATACGTTCACACAGCAGGTAAAAGAGGCCCCAATCTGAATTAATTTGTTGGTCATAACTGACACAGAAGTGTTATCTGTATGTCAGTGTGAACAGCATAAACACACAGAATCTGATATTTTCAATTCCAATTTGGGACACTTTAATATGTATTGAAATCTGGTACATATTAGATACTCAGTGGCTGTATTTACATGCAAAGCTTTCCTCCAATCCAATTTTTTTTTTCCAATTCTAGAATCTGACTCAGGTGTTTATACAGCTCTGGAAAATATTAAGAGACCACTTCATTTTCTAAATCAGTTTCTCTGATTTTGCTATTTATAGGTATATTTTTGAGTAAAATGAACATTGTTTGAACATTGTTTTATTCTATAAACTACAGACAATATTTCTCCTAAATTCCAAATAAAATATAGTAATTTAGAGCATTTTTATGCAGAAATTGAGAAATGGCTGAAATAACAAAAAGATGCAGAGCTTTCAGACTTCAAATAATGCAAAGAAAACGTTCATAAAGTTCATATTCATAAAGTTTTAAGAGTTCAGAAATCAATATTTGGTGGAATAACCCTGTTTGTAATCACAGTTTTCATGCATCTTGGCATGTTCTCCTCCACCAGTCTTACGCACTGCTTTTGGATAACTTTATGCCACTGCTGGTGCAAAAATTCAAGCAGTTCAGCTTGGTTTGATGGATTGTGATCATCCATTCCTCTATATTATCAGCTTTGCTAACAAGGTACAAGTAAAAAAAATAAGTTTTTACATTTTAATCATGCTTTAACCTATAAAACCCTCTTCTGAATATTTACTCAAAATAACTGAATCAGTTAAACTAATTGAGCAGCTTCTTATTCTGTGAATAAGGTCACATGATTATAATTTCACACACAGTCTTGTGATGCAGGATGACAATAACTTCATGAGTTAAAGAGAAGAAAAAAGTGCTTTAAGGAACTTTCCACATCTTTTAAAAAGTCTGTGACACATATGTTCTCATTGGCTCTTTTGGGTTAAACTTGCATCATATTCTGTTACTTCAAAGAGCAAAACTCACAGCATTGCAATGTTCCTCTGAACAAAATTTAGGACAAAGACAAGCTTACATGCACACATGTGAACACGCACACACGCAGAACCCCGCCTCCCTTTTCCTCTGTATTAAATCACTACCATGTGTTTTGGAAAAGGGCCGCAGGACGGACATTTTAAAGGCACCCAAACAAGCCAGCGCTTAGCGAGTAATCCACCGCAGACTGAAAGCTGCATCTCTCTGATCAGAGAACAGCAGTGCTCCTCAGTGCCGGTGCCGTGCGGTCTGACCTGGACACACAGAAACACTGCACGCTTCTCTCGCTGATGCGCTTGTTTGATCTGACCACCTTTCATTTCATTATGTTTAAAGCAAACATGCAAAACGAATACAAACACATCTTTAAATTGTTTAATATTCATTTCAATCATCAGTTTTAGAGTAGCTTCTACAATTACAAATATAAACATTCTTTGGACTTCCTTGTCTTAACTTTTCATGCAGTTTTTTGTATATAAATCACACTCCAAATGGCTTTTATCTATTTTTCTTTAAGTTTTGAATTTTCATTTAAATGGTGGGTTCACCCTATCACTAGTGATGCCCCAACACATCAGGAGGGTGAAGACTAGCACATGCTTCCTCTAATACATGTGAAGCCAGCCACCGCCTCTTTTCAAACTGCTGCTGATGCAGCATTGCTGAGCAGCCAGCGCACTTGTAGAAAAGCGCAGCGACTCGGTTCTGATACATCAGCTCACAGACGCCCTGTGCTGCAGACATCATGGTACCAGTGTGCTGGAACGACCATCCCTGGTAAGCCTAATATATTTATTCTAAAAACAGCGGTGTCTGGTTGCTCTTCGCGGAAGTTCTTCTGTTCATGTTAAATAATGGATCCGGCACAGATTTACTGAACGTAAGCGGCGGGTGGAGCAATGGAGACTTCAGAAGGGGAAACTCAGAGCTCAGTAGCTCATTCACTCATAGTAAAACCAAAGTGTGCAGTTGATGTGAAGTGTCTGACTGAGCGCGCTCTCTCTCTCACTGACTGAACAACCTGGAATCGGCACACTTAGCACAGTTTAAATGCATGCCTGATTAACTACACTTACCTTTAACTGTGACATTAAGTCATGTATGAAATAAATAATATGAAATTGACTTTCTAGTGTCTTTTCTGACACTGTAAGGCATAATGTCTGTTTAAAAAAAAAAGTGTGTACATTTTTTTTTCTATACTTCCATGCTCAAAGAGCTTTTAAATGTGTATTTAGGCCACAACTTTGAACAGTGTGTGTTTAGTGTTCAGGTCTCTCAGTTTGGGATAGCAGCCGGTGATTCTGCTACAGATCAACAGATGGATAGATTTAACACAATATGCTGAAGTGAAGAAGGGCTGAGATGTTTCAGACTTCAGTGTAAACTGCAATCTCACAGTACTGATCTGAACTATGAGGCCTTTTTTGAAGGTCCAAATGTTTGTTAACACCTATACAAATAGATAAATGTATCTACTTTAAGTTGCACCCATTGCTGATACAAATTTTAATACAAATGCACACAAAACATCTATAGCTTGTCTTGACCCTGTAGAGAATTTTGAAATTAGAATTAGACTCTCTGTAGAAGATAAACATTAACCCATTGGCAACATGCCCTATGCCATTACTATCTATTGCTCTTCCCTTGTAAAAGAAAAGTGCATTAAAGAATGTTTTTTTATTTTTTTAAAAGTACATACTTTTAACATAATAATTAATTCGTACTTAAATACATACTAAATGTATGTACATGCATTGTATGTAAATGTAACTCATGGCAACTTGAATATATTTTAATTGTAATTAAGCTATATTTAAAAATAACATAAAAGCATTAGATTGCACCTTAGATTGCTTTTTTTGTATAACTCTACTAAACTGAAGTAGATTTAAGTATGTTTTTAAACTTTTTATTTTACATTTAAATTTTTAATACACTTGAAGTATATTGTAAATGTACTACTTTACGTATTGATGCACATATTGTGTACATTTTAATGACACTGGTGGATAAAACTACACTAAAATGCACTTTAAGTATATTTAATGGGTAACACTTTATAATAACATTCAGCTATAAAAAAATGTATACGTTTTTTTTATTCATAATTAACTAAACATGAATTAATCATGTATATATAAATCATGAATTAATATATTAGTAATGCTGCACAAGACACATACAAGTTATTATTTTATTTAACAAATGATCAACAAATAATGAATAGGTCAGGAATTCAGTTATATCAGTTACAAAATTACAATAATAATAATTAATATGTAAATTGAATATTTACAAAGGAATTTAATATTAAGGCTTTCTTTAGCCAAACATCCTTCACAAATAAAACATCTATAAACTTTGACAATATGATTTACTTATCATGAACTAATCATGTATTGAAGAGTAATTCACCCAACAGCCCTGTGTGTCCTCTGAGTTCTGTTGGACATGGACATTACCCTGGAGACAGTTACTCCAACAAAAGCAGGATACACTCTCCATAATATCTCTTCAGAAGAAACAATAAACAAGCAAATGTCCCAATACTTTTGTCCACATAATATACATGCATGGTTTTCACATGCATAGTTTTCCACTTGGGCGCAGCCAGCTGTGAGATAAGCAAACAAAATGTATTAAACTATAAATTACATTTATCATTTGAGAACAAACGTTAGTCTGTACAAGATATTAAGGGATATTAAGAATATTAATGAGATCTTGGCCCAAAAAACACTAATGCAAGTGCTTTCCCAATATATTTTATTTGCCAACAGAACAAAAAAATGCAAAGAGGGGTGGAAGATTAATGTATTTACTGTATAAGAGTTTATAGAGTGTCTAATTAGAAATACATCTCTGACTAAAACTAAAATAATAAGCTGGTGGTGATCAGGAAGCTGATATTATGTTTCATAAATGCAATTAATTGGATTAGGAGAAATTTTAAGCTCATTTTTTCCAAATAATTTGTAGCCCTAAGCCTGTAATAAAGCCAATTATATCAAAGTTTCAGAGCTCACAGAACACTGTTTATGCAGTGGGTGTATAAGTAAAGAGGGACACAGAAGAACACTACATGTACACATAGAAGAGTGGATTAAAGATCCGGTAAGCTGTAATATGACTGTAAATCCTGAAGAGTCTCAAAACCAGAGTCCTTAAAGACACACCCAAGAAAATGCCTTCCATTTATCTGAGAATATGTAATAGAAAAAGGCTGACTAACAGTTGTAATTGTATAAGAAACACACAACCTACCATTATTAAAAATACTAGTGTTTACAGGAAGAATTAACCCGACAGTTACATTAAATTTATTACTACCATTATTTTAATAAAACAACATCAATGTATGTTAAGTAAATATACACTTAATTGTGATTCTCAAACTTTCAAGCAATGTAAGAAAAAAGCTTAGAAAGAACTGTAACTGCCACTGCATTTAAGCTGGAATATAAAACTCACTTAACGTCAATTATATTTACTAAAAACGAGACACATCTTGTTTAACTACTCTAGCAGGCTTTAGTATCACTGTGTGAGAGAAAATTTGAATTTGTCACTAATGTTAGCTTGACTAAAACAACAGCTTGTTTTGGGACTGCTGGTAGGGCTGCCACATTTATGGTGGAAGTGAAAACTTGAGGTAAAATGCTAATGCTAACTTGTTTGCTAAATATGAGTGAAATTTATTTTTTTTTACGAATAAGACATCTTGTTTAACTATTTAGCAGGAACACTGACAGAGAGAAAAAAATAGATTCACCTTGTAAATGTAAATAGTTGTACAATAGTTGTAAAGTGGTACAAAAAGCTGCAATAGACATTAACAAATCAAAATAGACATTGAGAAACTCTTTTTTATTCTGTTAATATTTTTCTCTGTATGTGTTTATGTACTATCTCTCTAAAAATAGACATATGAGCACTGTATAGCCACATGACACCACCTCATCCAACAAACAATATGGAAGCACCATAGAGGAGAACTCAAACCCAGAACCAACTAAGCAACTCAAGTGGAGTCTATTTAATTCATTTTGGACATATGTATTGACTTCTAAAGATTAATTTAAGTAATGCATTATAACAAAAGTACTTTAAGGCAAAAGGCAAAAGGATCACAAAGGGACAAATCACTAGACGATACTGTCTTAATCAAGTTTTTTTTTTTTTTTTTTTAGATTTAGTTCCTTGTTTAAACCTCTGCCAGTTTGCAAAGCAAAAAGTGCATCCCTGGAGAGCATGCAGAGGGTATATATTTGTAACAATAACAACAATAACAATAGCAGGGATGATCCTAGCATGCCCCTGGGCTGGAAAGACCAAAACAATGCATTTTTAGAAAAAGCAAAGCTGCATTTTCTCGCCTATGGGCTCCATTCTAAAGGCTTCTGAAGACCATGTCACATGAAAGTGCACTAAAGAAACATCCATGGGCCTCTGGGCCATATTGCTAAGTCAGGAGTTTTCACAATAGCCATGCTATGCTCTTTTGGGGACCGGACAGGTGCTTAAAAAACAGACATATAAACCAGGATGGGCATCAGCTCACTAGCAAACCAATCAGTCAGCCACTGTGCAAAATAAGCAACATATAACTGGGGATACAACTCTTTTTCTTAATAGTGTCTCAGCATTAGGCATGATCTAACATCTTGTTGCATTGAAAACGGTTACCACAATGTGTTTATCATCAATTAATCAATAAATCAAACTGGGTTTAGCTTAATAATCATTTTTGTTCATCTCTGAATCAGGTCATTCTTTATGAGGACAAGAACTTCATGAGTGCAGAAGTAACTGTTCTGATATGTCATCCTTCATGAGATGCTACCAATCTTTCAGGGTGAAGAGAGTGGTGGCTGAGTGGTGCTTGACTGCCTCAACTACATGGGTCACCAGTACTTCATGCAGAGGGGCTAGTATGCTAAATACATTAGCATCTCAGGATTCAGCAATCAAATCAGGTTTTGATGCATGATTCCCATAGTACCATTGTTAGTTCTGAAATACCATAAAGGAGCATAAGTGCTGGACCAGTTAGAAACTGTAACTACACACATCGGCCATTTATGAGAATCACTTTTGTTAATTTACAATTACAGACTGCAGCACATCTGTTGATAAACCATCCAAGAGTCTGTGAGAGACAACCATAGTGTGTCACGTCCTTGCCCTGTTTCCCGTTGTCACCCTTCTGTGCTCGTGTTTGTCTATTTATATTTACCCTGTGTGTATTTATGTGCCCTGTGTGTATCCTGTGTCTTCTCCCCTGTTGCTCACCTGTTCATTTGTAGCTCCGCCTCCTAGTCCCAGGTGTTTCCTGTTTCCTGTCCGTGTATTTATAGTCTGTGTGTTTCTGTTCTCCTTGTCGGTTCTTGTAAGTTCTACATCTGTAAGTTCCTTTGTTCTGTTCGGTTTTGTTTCATTGTTTTGTTTTGTTTAATAAATATCTCGCATTTGCGTCCGCTCTCCGTGTCCTCTCCTTGCTACACCTGACACATAGGACCATTAGTTTTAATTTCTTATATTTCTTCTTGCTGTAGCAACGTCCAATCTAATTCATTTAAATTTCCGGACACAGGGTTTAGCCTAGTCTTGGACAACACGGTCATTTTCATGAAAATTTCCACTGAAGGGAAACATAGTCTATGACTAGACTTAATTTTTTTCCCAGAAAATCAACCCTTTAGGTTGATCACAATTTCCCAAACAGTACATGGTGATGGATAGATGGATTTACAATTACAGACTGGAGCACATCTGTTGATCAGTGTTGGGCATGTTACTTTGAAAAAGTAATTAGTTATAGTTACTAGTTACTTCTCCAAAAAAGTAACTGAGTTACTAACTGAGTTACTCCACTATAAAAGTAACTAGTTACCAGTAAAAGTATCTATTGCGTTACTTTTGTGTTACTTGCCCCTGTAACCCCACCTTCTCAGAACGTGTTTCATAAGCCAGATGAATAGAGTGCACAACAGCAAAGACAACAATCATTGCTTAGGCGGTTATCTCATCCTCCCGTCCCTTGTGACTGTATGTGCGAAGTTAAAAAAAAAAATAAAAAATCATTGAGCGGCTAAAGTAACGTGCAGTAACGGGGTGTCAGAAATAGTAATGCCGTTATAGTGACTAGTTATTAATAGTAATTAGTTAGATTACTCATTACTAAAAAAAGTAACGGCATTAGTAACGTTGTTCCCATTACTGCTGTTGATAAACCATCCAATAGTCTGTGAAAGTCTATGAGACTCTACAACAGGAAGTATGTCATCATGGGCCAGATGTATTACTGTAGATGTGAAATGACTGTACCTTGTCCACAGACCACTATGACTGGTCCAACGGCCAAGTCTTGCCACGTGAAGGAAAGTTACTGCCTCAAGTACAAGCAGGGACAGGATATGGTACTTCAGGCCTGGACAGTGCAGGGAGCCAGAAAGTAATTGGCATCAGCAGCATGACACCTAGCAAGAGCATGAGGCACATCATGACTCCTGGTATAAAAATTCACAAAACTGAGAAGGAAACTATTTTTTTTTAATGCAATAACATTGTTAACTTGGATCCTGACAAAATAGTAAAAGTTAAAAAAGATATTTATTATATTTTTATGTCCTGGGGTTAAGGAATTATTTGTTAATATTAGAATAAATGCAAATAACAATAACACAACAATTACTCTTTTTATATTTTGTTAAAGTTCTTTAAGCAATTCCATACAAGGACCATTTTGTCTCCATTAAGAACTATCTATGTTATTTGTTGAAATCTGTTTCAGATGAAAAAAAACTCCAGATAAAAACAAGATTATTTTTAGTTATCATACCAATCTATTCAAAAACCTTACAGACACTATCCAACATCTGCAAATTGAACCACTATAAAAAAAAAAAAAAACAGGATGAGAGAAAGTTATGAGAGGTTCTGGAAGTTTTTTTCTTCATTCCTAGGGCAGTTTTTAAGTCTGCTTTTAGAAGCAGGAGTGTGAGCTCATTTGTAGTGATAGAGATTACCTGGGGGGTTTCAGGGTGGCTGAAAATTTAGGGGGTTATCTGGGGTAAAAGGGGTTGATTTGAGACCCTATGGGGTGCGTGCCTGAGGCCCGCTCTCTGCTGGAAGTTTCCTTTGAGGACGAGGAGGATGTAGACGACTGGCACCTTCTTGTCATTGTGCTGTTTATGGGAAAGGTCAGAGGTCAGACTTAGCCTCCTCTCTACTTCATTGCCCACTGATCTGCACTGTCATCTGCCTATTAAACTCCTACTGGGAGGCGAGCACGCCTGGATTCTCGAGTGCGTGCAGACGCGTTTATATGTAAATGTGGCTTGTCAACATTTTAGCTTTTCTTTCTCTTCACACACACCCTGGACCCTCAAACCCCCCCAACCCCCCAGCCTTTTCCGCTTCAGCTCCTCTGTTACTCACCACTGCCATCCAATGGTCCATGACCAAAAAATGAGGGGTGCTTTTATTTCCTTTACAGCTTGAGTAAGTCATTGTAAGTGTTATAGATAAACATGCGTAGCATGGTGCTGAAACTGTGGTAAAGGAGGAAGATGGTTTATAAAGGAAACGAAACAACATACTGTTTATTACAGAAAAAAAGACAGCAGTAAAGGACTCAACAGCAAAACTGACACATCCCTTCCAATTCAGTGTTCTTTAGAAGCCCCGCCTCCTAGATTTATACACACCCATTGCCAAGGTAATTTTCCAAGTTCCAAATAGGAAATTTCTGCTGGAATGACCCCTGGAATGAGTCAGTGTTAAGAATCAAAGATGTCTGCATCACACAGCAACATTAGTACAAGCAGTAACATTATACAGTTTATAATTTGAGTATAAGTAAATATTGATATATTGTAGTATTGCAATATTTTAGTTTACATTTAAAGACTGGTGTGATAGTGCCATTTATGCCATTACAGTTTTCCTAAAATTTTACTGAAACAATCACATTATATTTAAGTGATAACATACAAGAGGGAGTGCTATAACATGTAATATTGGCACTGCTGTGCTGCAGTGGTAGGCATAAGGCCACAGTGCCAATATTACATGTTATAGCACAAAACTCGAGTGTATTACTGCAACTATACCAAAGTTCAATTATCGCTGTTTATTAAAAGATTTTGTGTTTAAAGAGGATGAGAAAATACGATCTGTTTGGTTATGAACACTCCGCCAGTTAAAATAGTTCCATTGCTGCTCTGTTTGTAGCTGTGCTGTTTGTCTGGTAAGATCTGCATCATTGCTAGGTTACCTGTATATGGCGGAGTAATACAGAGAGACCTTCAGTTACAGTGCATTACCGGCTGATAATGACACTCATAGAACGCGTCTCAGCCAATCACAGTGCAGAGTCGAAACTAACTGTGGTATGATGCCTTGTATCCTCTATCATGATACTTATTGCATCACTAAATTCTTGCAAATATAAAGCCCTAGTTTATTACCACCTCTACCTATTTGTTCGGTCACTCTGTGTAGAATGTAGGGAGTTTTATGTTTAAACTGTATAATGGATGATTATTAACTTGTATGTAGTATTAGCTGCAATGTTATCCTGGAAGAAGGCTAACAACGATATATTTTTTTTTTTTAATTTTTTTTTTAACTAATTGAAACTATTTTGAAATAGTGTAAAATTATCTGAATGACTACGTGTGATGTCATTCCCAGCCTGACATCTGACTTTTGAGGTAAATGGAGCAAAATGATATAGTCTCTGACTCACCTGTCTGAAGTATTTAAATAATTTGTTATAGGCTACTGGCCTCATTACTCTGCCCCGTAGTGATGCTCTGTGATGCTACAATTCTGTATGCATGCTAAGCACAGACCGTGCTAACTGAGATATATTTTGTCTGTATTTGCTCAAACCCCTGGTAAATTTCTTTAACTAACAGATTTTGGAAATGTTTTATGTAAAATAGAATAAAAATATCTAAATGTTTAGCTGTATCTTAGTCAAAACTCCTATGTGAGTTAATTTCTAGCTCCGACATCCGACATCTGAGGTAAATGGAAAGCAGGGCAAGGCTTTCATCTCTTATTCTGTGATGATAGTCTCTGACTCACCCGTCCATTTAAATCATTTGTTATACAGACGAGAAAGACCAGTGAGTTCGAAGAAACGTCTGGGAGCCATGCAGTCAGGTCTAGACGGAGTCACACAGTTTCATAGCACACAGCGCAAGTATGTATACAGGCATGAAAATGCATAGAAGATCAGGAATTTCTGGCACAGGATGAGTACAAACACACACACACCATATATAACGCAGATATGGAGTCATTCCAGGACACCCGCTGTTAACCTCCAATATGTCTGTGCCAGGTTCAATTCCTTAGCAATCTTTGTTCAATGCAGACCCTGAATGAGAATTAAATTGCCTGAATTGATTTGATATTGGACAGGAGGGTGGAAGGCATCCAAGATATATTCACACACACACACACACACACACACACACACACACACACACACACACACACATACACACTTAATGGAGTCTCACTCAGAATTTGTGTGTGAGAAACTGCTGATAGTCTGCATTATCTCTCTAATTCTAAGAATCTCATTCCTCATTCATAACAGCCGAATTCTGAAGTCAAATGCTTGTGTTGATCTGCTTTCAAAATACTTCCAATTCCATCTGAAAATGTGTGTATGTGTGTATGTGTGTGTGTGTGTGAGAGAGAGATAAATGAAGCAAGGAAGAGAAAAAGAGAGGGAGAGAGAGAAACAAATGCAACAGCCTGTTATTCTAGCCTCCAAGTCAATGCAGCATATGCCTTTGTGTATGGTATGTGCAGAGTGAGTCTATCTCACACTAAGCTGAAATATGTCTATGATAAGTGTGTGTTGCGTGTGTGTGCGTGTGTGTGTGTGTGTATGACGAATGAACACAGAGGTCAGTGTGCCGTGGGATACAGTACCCGCTGTTAAAATGTGGGTGGTCTCCTTAAGCATGACGACCTCACTCACTCAAGCCCCAACATCACTTTTTCCCCTCTTCATTAGCTTTGCGCTACCCCAGCAGCCAGAATAAAGCTTCACGCTAAAAGCTAATCTCCATTAAAGTCAGAGCCCTTGCCTTGTTTACTGTTCCCACTCGTGTCTCGGGGGTCACAGGAGATTGAGGTCAGACGAACAAGAAGTGGGCCCGATAAACTAAGCGCTAAATGCTCAGTGCTAAACCCTTAGCGCCAAGCTAACCCGCCTTCTGCCTCCTCATGATCCAGATCAATCCGGGTCGAGCCTGGGCATCACAATCTGATCCGGATTGGCTTTCCCGGATTGGCTGGAGTTGGGCGATGTGTTTTGACAGCGGACGAGATTGCTTTCTCAGGGTTTATCAAAAACACATTTATCTGGCCTGTGAAACTAGCGCTAGCCAGGCAGGGGTGAAAGGGAAAATAAACAAAGCAACAAAAAAGGCTATAAAATAGTGTGTGTGTGTGTGTGTACCTGTGAGGGCGTGTTTTCAGCTCTTTGTGGGGTTGGTGTGTTTCCACAATAGTGGAATGCTTGAATATTCTAATCTTTTTATACAAAATATCACCTTTTATTTGATAAAACACAATAAAAAGGATATGATTCCTCACATTACACTAAGCATAGCATTGTGCTGTTTCGCTTCACAAATGCAGGTTAATAGAAACACCCTGTTGAGCTAGAAATACAAAGTCGTGAGTGTGTGTGTGTGTGTATGTATGTGAGTGTGCCGAAGAGAGTGAGCATGAGTGAGGGCAATGAAACCAAAAAAAAGCACAAGGCCGGAAGATAAGGATTATGCTAGGTAGAGGGAAAAGAATGTGCAATGAATCCCCTCACAGCTATAAATATTGTTCATAGCCCTTGACACTTTCCTGTATGGAAGGAAAGGAAATAAGCTTCTCTGACTTTCTCCTGCTTATAAAAACATACAGTCCACAGCACTTCCTTTAAAGAAAATGGGACGTGTAATTCTGCTCTGATATGGTCTAATGTGATATCTGAGAACGTTCCCTTTTTCTTGCACGCGTCACATGTTCGCACCTATAACAATATCGTAAAACATCCTGAGAGCATTTTCAAGTGCAGCTATGTGTTTATCGTCCATCAACTGTATATATGCCAGGTTACGAAAAACTGAGAGGTAAAAAAAGGTGTTTAAAGGTGGAAAATCAACTGCACTGGAGTTTGAGTGTATATATATATATATATATATATATATATATATATATATATATATATATATATATATATATATATATATATATATTGTAAGTTGTATTGGCTGCATTCACAATTGTGTTAACAGAGATTTGGCCCAGTGTGTCTACGGCTACCACTTATAATCACTTTAATCACTCCCCAAGAATTACTGCTCAATCATCAAATACGTGTAAAAAAAGCCAAAATACAAGCAAGGTCCCTGCTCCATTTATGACATATTTAAAATAGTTATGTTGTCAACCAATCACAACCGTGCTCCAGTAAGCATAAATGAGATACTCCCTAAGTGTAGATAAGAAGTGTTAGCTTAATGCAACTGTAAGGTATTTGCTAGGTGTAACTTTGAGGTATTTGCTAACTGTGGCTTATGAAGTGTCAACTAATCGTAAGTGTAATGTATTTGCTAAAGTGTGTTATTAGCTAATTGTAGCTGTGAGGTGTTTGCTAAGGGTAGCTTTGAGTTATTAGCCAAGTGTAGCTGTGAGGTGTTTGCTAAAGGTAGCTTTGATTTATTAGCCAATTGTAGCTTTGAGGTGTTTGTTAAGGGTAGCTTTGAATTATTAGACAATTGTAGCTGTGAGGTGTTTGCTAAAGGTAGCTTTGATTTATTAGCCAATTGTAGCTGTGAGGTGTTTGCTATTCACCAAGAGTAGATATGAATGACATAACTGTAAGGTGTTTGCTTAGAGTATCCCATGTATGCTTTCTCACTCCATGTTTGCACCAGGGTTTTGTCTCCATCATTTCGAGCAGCAAGTGTGAATGCCAAGTGAAAGGGGTTGACCAGCTTCTTTAAGATGCCATTGACTTCACACAACAGCTGCATGGCACTGGACCAAGTGTCCACCAAAAGGCAAGGTGCTAGAATAACAATGAGGAAGAGCAAAAAGAGAGAGAGAGAGAGACTGAGAGAGAGAGAGAGAGAGAGAGAGTGGCTTAAGCTTCTTGTCAGAGTGCAGTCAGTGTGAAATACTAATATGAGCATTAGTAAGCCTTGGCTGCTTCTTTGGCCTAAGCTTTGGGTATTAGCCGCTCTGTTTATTGTTTACCTACCGTGCCCCCCCCTCCCCTCCCCACAGTCCACCTCCCACCTCTCAGACCAGTTAGATACCAGGGCAGCCTGAGCAATATTTTCTTATCGCCCCCTGTCTGAGCATTGCGAGAACTTTTTTCAAATGTTATGAGCAGGACGTCTCTTAAGCTTCTCTTAAGCTAGGTTTCCGTTTTCAGCCTCATGCCTTTCTCTGCTTCTGAAACTGAGCAAGTGTTTGGTGTGCAAGAATGTGTATAAGTGTGTGTGTGTGCTAGACGTCTCTGGCAAGTAATGAGCCAGCTTACTTTTGGGAATTGCTGAAAGTGCCCTTGATGATGAGAGGAAACTGCATAATGTAGCTCATCTATCAGGTGCTAATGTACCAAGTAAAACAGCATGGTGGAAAAGATCACCATCTTCTGTCACTGTCACTTAAAAAAGCAAAGTTACGGGAGAAATTAATAAAATAAAATACATTAGAGATAGATTCTCATTTCTTCTCAGCCATGCGTTCATTTTAACGAGCCCGATAAAGACGTGTTTAAGTGCAAATGCTATCTATCAAAACACAAAGAGACAAGAGGTATCTTCGGCATGTTTTGTATAGGAATGTGTGTGATCCCGCCTATGAAGGAAGTTTTGTCCTTCAGGGTTTGTCTCTGGAATTCATAGATTTTTTTTAAGTGATAAGCAGCAAAAATAATGTTCCCAAGCTGTTCTGCTATCAGGAAGGATGAGGATAACTAATGGCCTCCCCTGCACTTCCTGTTCTGGCTCAAGGTCTCTTCATAATCTGGGTGATACCCAGAAAGTCACAAACGATTTTAACTAGTCTAGCTAGTTTGGCTAAAAAAAGAGCATGTTGAGAACACATAGACATGTATACATTGTGAGGTATTATCTTGTGAGTGAAGTTGAACACTGGCCAGCATGCTCATGGCAAGACAACATAAATTGCTGGCTTGCAAGTAAGGCCTCATAGTGGATGCCAGATGGATAGATCCATTGAAGTAGACTAACATGTCTTCTTCATTATCCTGGGACAGGAACTAGTATCACGTTCCATTACTTTTGGATAGATGGATATATGAATTAAAGTAGACTAACATGCCACAAGTTATGGGACAGGAACTACATTTACAAGTGGACAAAGCAGTGGGTGGTAATGATCGTGATTGGCGGTGTCTGGCTAGAATTGTCTGTGTGAACAGACAAGTGACTGCCTGTAGCTTCCATAGGATGTGGCAAAAGTAAGGGGACATGATACTAGTTCCTGTCCCGTGACATGTGGCGTGTTAGTCTACTTCAATGCGATGTGCAGCTGTATATTTTTAGAATGTTTAACCTGAATTGTGCCTATACATTTTTATCTTTAAAGTATTTTGATTGGATTTTGATGCTGTATAAAAGGTGCTATATATTATAAATACACTTTCTTGCCTTGTCCTGCTTTGTTGGTGGCTCCATAGTTTCCTATATTGTCCACCTTAACTGCATACATATTTAATTAACCTGAATACATAATACTCTAATCTCTGTAATGTATTTTTTTAGTATATTGATATTTTCTTAAACCCTTACTTGTAATAAGATAATATTCATAATTATGTGAGCTCCACATATTACTTTTTTGGGGTTAAAAAACAGTTCAGTATGATTCATTGTTTCATAACCCATGACCAACCTCTCCCTAAGAATGTAACAGACTGTTTTTGTTACTGTGACTTTAAGATAAATGTATGCAATTATGTCTGTTTTGATTGGCTGCTCTGTCTCTTGCCTTAGTCATTTGAAAAGCAGTCTGGGCTGAAACTCAGTGGAAATGAACAAAGCGAGACTGAGTAGGTGGATAGATGTAATGGGCATCACAAAAAAAAAAATACAAATTACACACTGAGTTCTTTGCAGTTAAGTTTTATATTACATTGTTTGTATTTTAGATTTATAGTGAATAATAATAATTACTCATTTCCTTTTTATATATTGGCACATTTCCAAAAAGTTTTAAAGAGGGTCTCTGAGATGGCTAAGTGATTATCTCTGTGATATATGGAGTGTGAAGATGGTGGTGATGAAATGTATTATGTGGTGATGTAATAAAAAAGGAAAATGTTTTTGAGGTGGTCAAAAACCATAACATTAAAATGAATGGAGCTAAATAAATAACATCATTTAAAAATGCTTTTTTTAATTCATGTAGACTTTGTCCTTAAATTACATTCAGCTAATTATTTGGATGTGAATGGCACATTATAATTAAATCATAGTTAATTATAATTATATATCAAATCACTTTACCTTGACAGTCCATTGTTTTAGAACAGTATGTACTGTATGTAGGTAATGAAAATGTAATGAAGCATGTCTGGCTCTGAAAGACTAGAGTTTAACTTCCTGCCGAATTGCTAAAGCAGCTGCATAACAATTACAGAAACATAGGAAAGAATCTAGAATCAGATCAGAATACAACCAATAGGATCCTGATAGTTATGACCAGCTTTGAACTTTTAAATAAATACCTTTTTTTACAGATTATAAGGCGACATAAAATACTTTAATTTTCCCAAAAATCATCAGCTCGTCTTATAATCCGGTGCACTTTATGTATGAATTTTACCTTTCAGGTTATAAGGAGCATTAAAGCTACTCTGCTGAAGTATAGCCTTATATAGGAGTTTCAGTTTAGTTCTCAAGCAGTATTAGCATTACCCGCTAAGCGCTAGCCATCAGGCCGTTCAGAGGTGAGTATTAACGGCCTGTAGTCTTTGCGTATACTGCGTTAAAACAAGTTATGGGGGACAAACTGCAAGCTAATATCGCCCTGGTTTACCGGAACACTCAGGGTTCCTCAAGGTAGCACTGTTAGGTGGCTGTTAGCCGGTTAGCCGCTAATGCTTCAGCCATAGGAAATTCTATGCTTACTGTAAAATAAATGGAAGCACTTTACTCACTCAAATGAACAGTTTTCAGAAGAGAAATCTGTGTAGATTAATATCCAGCACCCGTTTGACTTGTCTGACTCGTCTAAAAATGTTTTTTTTTTTTAAATTACAGTTGTTTACTTAACTTAACTGATCTTTACAGGTCTCCCCTCCCCACCACCCCCACCCCAAAAGCAGCAAGTGTTTATTGATAGTGCACCTTACAATCTGGTACACCTTTTTGCGAACAATATGGTACCAGAGGCTTTGTTCAAAGGCCTGGGTATGTATTTTCTGTGCTAATGTTTACACTGCTTTGTTAGCTTGCTGTATCTTCAGTGTCTTAGCTTAGCTTCTCATTTCCTTCTCTTTTTATATAAAATGACACAAAGGTTCAAACGCAGTATAAATAATATACCAAATATATATACACATACATATTGGGACTCTAATTCCTAATTCATTGGTTCCTCTAAAGGATATAAAAAAAGTTTATCTTGCTTCCAGGAAAAAAACTTTCTACTAGATTTGGAACATTACTGGGAGAATTTGATTGTATTCAGTGACAGCAGCATTACTGAGGTCAGGATGTTGGATGATTACCACCCCAGCTCGTCCCAAACTCCCCAACTTAGCCCCAAAGGTGTTGTATAAAGCACCATCATTCCAGAGAACACAGTTCCACCACTCTACAGCTCAATGTATGGGGGCATTATACACTTCTAGCCCACCCACACCTAGCACTGGGCATGGTGCCAGTAGGTTCATGCTTATCTGCTCCATAGAGTAGAATTTCAATGACAATTCTTCTCTACAGGGACTAGACAGTGTTTTGTGTGCATTTGCATATCTGTGTCAGCAATGGATTCATTAGAAAGGGTATCCACAAATATTTGGACTTTTAATGTATCATGAAATTTATGTTATACTAACTAGAATAAATACATTTATATGATTATACTATAATCTTGCTAATCCTCTTGCTAAACACTAGAATAATTATTGTTTATGCCACACAATGATTATTCTAGTCCTTAGAAAGAGGATTGCTTATATAATGCTATAGTCATGTTGCACAGACATTCAGAAATTTTGCATCAACAGTTATCCACTTTTAAAACAGATTTAATACAGATTCCCAACACAGTAAATTAAAGTCAATTCAATACCATGTTTTTTTTTTTTTTTCCCAGTGCAGTGTCTTTTACTGCTCTAACACATCAATTTTAATCACGACTGCAGAAAGAGTCAAGCAGAGGAAGATGATTCAAGGACAAGATTAGAATGACTGGAGACAGAAAAAATTACAAGGGCGCCAGAAAGGAGAAAAAAACATTAATAATTTAACAAAACGACGTGAACTGAAAATGGTTTATGATGTTAAATCCTAAGGTACATTCTTTGCTGGATGCTTTTTTTAATGTCGCTATAATTCTATAACTGAATCCGCGTACGAGTGTGGTGGAGGAGCAATTTACACTGATCTAGTCTCAGCCTCTCTTAACCACATGCTAAGCTGGGAAATTTCGAGCAAAGCCGCAAGTTCATACCACATTATTCACACGCGCTGCAGAAGTGCTATTTTTGGATGGGTGCTCCTTTTCGGAGAATAACGACTCAGACCAAAATGCCCGGCAATGATATACTGCTCCACTTGTGCAATATTTCCTCAAAGGTGGCACTATAACTAATATAATAAATTTCCACTTATGCAACACTTGCATTGAGTCTCGCAATAAAAAGCGGCACACATGAAATACTACTAAGTTCTGGCAGGGTAAACGGTGCCCTTAGGTGTGAATGTGTGTGTGCTTCTGTGTCAGTGTGTGTCTGTGTGTACCTAGTGGGTGTTATATTTCAGATTAAACCTCTTACTACCTGTTCTGTCATCACGGGGAAGAGCAGATGACTGATTTATTGATCAGGCCGGTAAAAAGGCATGACACTTTCTTGACGTGTGGCCAGCGCTTTGCTTTAGTCTGCCCTAAAGTGCAATCATTTATACTCGCTGAGCATGACATAAGAGGAAAAAAAAAAAGAAAAGATAGAGAGGATCAATAGACTGAAAGCTTTTTTTTTATTTTGCACGTTTAGGTTGATATCAACATACATATAGTTATACCAATAACTGAGGCACAAAAACAAATTACCCCATTGTACTCAAATTTCACCTCCCAAAAACACGTAGTTGGTGAACTGGCTATGCTAAATTGCACCTACACCTATAAAAAGCAAAGTGCTACAAAGTGTTTTTTAAGGAATGGTTTATATGAAGCAAATTGAGTAAAAACTTTTACAGGAGCTTTTCAGTTTCATCTAAAGAGAGACACAGCAGGAGTCAAACCATGTAAACCATGTAAAATGGTTCGAGCAATATTAAAGGTAAAATGAACCATATGGTGCCAAAATCCATTTTTCCTTTGTGTGTACATGCATCATACACTGCAGTTTGGGCAACACAGATTTTTCAGTTGATTCCTGTATCCAGAGCTGGACTGCCCTATATTCTCGCTAGGTACTCTGTATAGGGCCCTACAAATTATGCCACTATATTCACACAATCACACTTGTTCCACCTTAAATAATTCCACTATATTTAAACAATCACACTAGTTCCACCTCGAATGCTATTGGTATATTCACACTTGATCCGCCTTAAATGCTTTTGCTATATTCACACTTGATCCGCCTTAAATGCTATTGCTATATTCACACATTTAAACTTGTTCCAGCTTAAATTCTGTCATTATCACAACCTTACATACTGCCGTTTTATTCACACAATCACTTTAGTTCTACCTTAAATGCTACTGCTATAGTCACAATCAAACTAAAAACGATTCCACTTTAAATAGTAAAGCAATTGTAGGTGTCTGGATTAAGGTGGCAAAATTAAGAAAAACAAAGAATAAACAGCAACGTTGGCTTTTTTTTTTCTTCTATTCCATTGTAAGTGCTGCAGCTGTTACATAAATAGTGTTCGCCAGCTGCTTATTTTATTTTTCTGTTCCACCTTAAATAGTGAAGGAGTACTCACACATCTTTTGGTCAGATTTTGGCTCAGACTTTTAGGTATGAAAATGCCCTACATTTACTTATATAGTTTTATCTTTAGAAAGGGACTTCATACACAAATCTTTATCAAAAATAGTTCTCTATTGTACCAATATTGTACCAATTCTTCTATAGCATCACTTAAAGGATCCTTTGTAGCATTTTGATTTTAGGAGTGTAGGTGTGAGGTTATGAGTGAATGGTGTATGTGGTACCCTGCAATGGATTGGCACCTTGCCCAGGTGTATTCCCCCAGTAGTGATTCCAGGCAGCCTTTGGACCCACCATGACCCTGAATGGGAAGAATCTGATAAGAAGATGGATGGGTGCATGGAATTTCTTATATTCCAGTCTGCATGAAATCAGGGCACAGGTTTTAGGATCAGAGCCCTGCAGTTGATCTTACCAGCTCAAACCAATGATTGAGTTTAAACAGGTGTGTTTAAGCAGAAATACCACTAAACATTTTTCAATATATCTGCATTATGTTGCCATGACAAAGGACACGTGGGGACCAGTTAAAGGGCCAGCAGCTGCATTGTTTGAGGATGGAGAAAAAGAAAAACAAGAAATGTACTTTTTTCTGCACTGCTCTTTTTTAAAGGTGACATTAGATAGTGCTTCCCTCTGTTGCTAAGCAACAATAGTGCCATGACTAACCAGAGTTATGCTAGCAGGAAATTGTTGATTTAATCACAGCCATTAAAGTTTATCTGATTGCTATTCACTAAGAAAAGTTAGACTTAAAAACAAGCTAAACAAAAAAAAAAACTGCCTTTTGTTTATTTCCGAGTTTTAACAAGGCCCGTTGCCTTATCCATCTACCCTGATGGCAGTCATTAAATGCTTTCCTTAAAGCAACATTATTTAGATTTGTTTTAAAATTTGGTTTTATATCTCAGCTAGCAAATAAATTCATGTGTACATTATGTTCATGAAAGGAAATTACACTCCCTGAATGTTAAATGACTGAAAACACCTATAATAGACATCATGTCACACCTTAGTCTTTCATGTCACCTTTCCTCCTTTTTCCTTTGTTTTAGGTCCCTTCTGCTTCATCCTAGCCTGTTTGTGTTCCCTCCCATGTGCTCTTCAGAACATGGCTCTGTTTTTATTGCAGTCTTGTCTGCGACATAGTCCTAGCCTGTCATTAGTGTTCACACCTATATCCAGTTTGTTACCCAGCCCCCTCGTTATCTTCCCCAGGTGTTCCTTGTTTCCTCAGCCCTACATATGTTTTCCTTTGCCTTGTTTTGTGCTTTGTTTGACTCTCTGTTTATCTAGTATTGTTATTCTGTATTCTGTTTTATTGACTTACGTTTTAGTTAGTGTATAGTTTTGTCTATCTAGTCCTAGTTTTATGCTACTTTATTTGTTTTCAATATGGCTACTATATTGCACCATATTGCACTTGCATCCTGACTTTAACTCTGAATCGTTACACATCGCATATAATGGCTGTGTCCCAACGACTAGGTAACAATTGACGCAACTGATGTACCCCCTTAGCTCTCAGTTACCAATGTTACCAAATCACTGAAGGTTATTCAATGTGCACCTACTACGCAAAAGAGAAAAAATACCAGCAGAAGGTGCAGAAAACGAAAAAAAAAATGAAAATCACAGGGGTTGTCGAGCACAACTGCAAGAGGTGGGACCTTTGTGGTGACTTCACAATGTATAGCCATTTTGTGACCAATAGGCTTGTAACCCAGCTAACCACCAATGTGGTCAGGTTGACTGTTGACTGTCTTGACTTCAGATGACAAAAAAAACAAGTCAGGATAACGTCTAATACTGTTAAGTGCCTGCAGGGAAGACTAAGTCTTCATAAGACAGTCCTACAGATGGCCAACTTGATCTCAGCTGTAGCATATCGTCGCTCTCCTATGAAAAACACTTATCTCCAATTTTTTGTTTACTACATAGTTTGAACAGACAAACTCCTTTTACACTGACCTTCTTTGAAAGTTTACAAGGTTTTTTCTCTCTCCTGTAAAGTTACTGTTTTGGGGACAAGTGTTTTTCATTAGACATCGACGATATATGCTTTGTAATGCAGCTGTTATAGGTCCCACTACAGGTTTAAGTGCCTTTTAGGACATGTTCATCACATTCTAGCTGACAAATTGTGAGTCATATAAACACTCAGTCCAGTTTCAATTTGAGCCTGAACTCAAAATTCATCTTTGTCCTATGAGGTGAGGCAAAAATGGATTTCCATGGCAACCCAAGGGCTTCTGCGAGGAGAACTAATGGGGTGACATAATGCCATAGAGAAAATAGCAAACCTCACACCTCTAGCTTAATGGGACTGGAGACATTACCTTGCTGATGTGGCCCGCAGATAAATATACTCGAGGCATGGAGGAGACAAAGGGGCGTAGACGAACTCCAGAGTGCACTCTTAAAAAAATATAAGAAGATAGAATAGAAGAAAAGCTTCTATAGAACAAACTCATTATAGCTCAAACTCAAGGCCTCACATAGCACTGAATCCAATACCACAGAACTCATTCCGATTCAGCCTGCAATGTCATACGCAATGCCAGCAGCAATGTGTTTTGTATCTGAAAATGAAAGCTGCTCTGTGTGAACCTTAAATGACCAATAGACTGAAGGGACATTGCCTGAGGCAGTGTTCAATTCTGCCTCTCTGCTGAACATAGTGAACATGCAGTGTCAGGAAAGCGTGTTTTTAGCGGGATATGGTCAAATGACTGATATTAAAAGAGGCCACAGCAGCAGAACCAATCAGAATCTTGATTTCAACTGGCTGTGCAGAGTTTAGTGATACGAGGCCCAGGTAGAAAACTACACTTATTGTTGGAATCAAATAACTTTATGTAATGATGGTATATATAAATGAAAATTGTACAATTTAAAAAAAGGTTCTAGTACCCTGTTGAATACCTCTAGCTTGAATACAAGATTAGATATGGTTGAACAAGGAGGCATACAGGTTCTACATGGCAACCTGCAACACATTTGCTCACAGCTGATGCAGATGGGCTTGTAGGTTGCTAAAGCTGGTGTCCCAGTGTTACGCGGGAGACGGAGGGATGGAGGAGGAGGACGTAAGTGCAAATATATATTTATATAACAAGATAAATCGAACATTAAACAAAACACGGGTAACGCAAAAAACATACAAAAAAACAAGGCAAGGAGAATATAAAACTGGAACAAAGACTAAGAAACACAGACCACTAAACTAAGACTAGGATACAGCAAGGATACGAACGGACAGCAAGGATACCAGAATACAAAATACAAAATACAAAATACAAAAGACTCGACACAGCACGTACAAACAGAGGGGCTTATATACAGGAGGAGAGTGAGAAACACCTGGGCTAGGATGACGAGGGGGCAGGGTTACAAACAAGACACAGGTGAGAACACTAATGGTTAGGGCGGGACTAGGGCGGAAACAGGTACAAAAACACAACACAAGCACATGGCAGGGAACACATGACAGGTAAACAGAGGGGCAGGAGCACTAGGGAACAAATGAGGGAGAAACATAACACAGACATGGGCTAAGGTGTAACATAACCCCCCCTCAACGGCGCCACTTCCAGAGGCGCCGAGAGAGAGGGAACAGGGACTGGACAGGGGACACGAACGGAGACTGGACAGAGGACTGGACAGGGAAGGGAAACTGGACAGGAGACGTAGACCGGGCAGGGAACTTGACATGGGACGGAGACTGGAATGTAGACTGGGACGGGGACAGGACACATGGCTGAACAGGGGACTGGACAGGAGACAGAGACTGGACAGGGGACCGAACAGGAGACGGAGACTGGAAAGGGAACGGAGACTGGAACTGGACAGGGGACCGAACAGGAGACGGGGACTGGACAAAACTGGACAGGGGAACTGGAACCATAACAGCGACGGGGACAGAAACAAATACAGTGACTGGGACGGGAACAGAAACACCACCGGGGACAGGAATGGGAACAAACACAGACACTGGGACCAGGACAGGGAGAGACACGGGAACAAACAAAACTTGGGGATGCCCAGGACTGGCTAAAGTCTGTGGGGTAGTTAGAGGGGCCAGCCTGGGCACAGTTCTTGGGCAGAGGTCCGGGGGCCTTGGGGCGGGCCTAGGAGCCCGTGACCTGGGAGCAGGCCTGGGGATATGCCTGGGGGCATACAAAGTTCTGGGAGTGGGCACAGGGTCAGAGGCGGCCGGAGCCGCTGGCACAGGGTCAGAGGCGGCCGGAGCCGCGGGCACAGGGTCAGAGGCGGCCGGAGCCGCGGGCACAGGGTCAGAGGCGGCCGGAGCCGCGGGCACAGGGTCTGGAGCAGTGGGTACCACGTGGGCGGCAGGCACTGCTGGTGCTGGAGCTGAGGCTGGAGCAGTGGGAGCTGCTGGAGCTGGAGCTGAGGCTGGAGCAGCAGGAGCTGCTGGAGCTGGAGCTGAGGCTGGAGCAGCGGGAGCTGCTGGAGCTGGAGCTGAGGCTGGAGCAGCGGGAGCTGCTGGCGCTGGAGCTGAAGTAGCAGGAGCTGCTGGTGCTGGAGCTGAAGCAGCGGGAGCTGCTGGTGCTGGAGCTGGGGCAGCAGGTGCTGGAGCTGAGGCTGCGGCAGCAGGTGCTGGAGCTGAGGCTGCGGCAGCAGGTGCTGGAGCTGAGGCTGCGGCAGCAGGTGCTGGAGCTGAGGCTGAGGCAGCAGGTGCTGGAGCTGAGGCTGAGGCAGCAGGTGCTAGAGCTGAGGCTGAGGCAGCAGGTGCTGGAGCTGAGGCTGGGGCAGCAGGTGCTGGAGCTGAGGCTGGGGCAGCGGAAGCTGCTGGTGCTTGAGCTGGTGCTGAGGCTGGAGCAGCGGAAGCTGCTGGTGCTTGAGCTGGGGCTGTAGCAGCGGGAGCTGCTGGTGCTTGAGCTGAGGCTGTAGCAGCGGGTGCTGCTGGTGCTTGAGCTGAGGCTGTAGCAGCGGGAGCTGCTGGTGCTGGAGCTGAGGCTGTAGCAGCGGGTGCTGCTGGTGCTGGAGCTGAGGCTGTAGCAGCGGGAGCTGCTGGTGCTGGGGCTGAGGGTGTAGCAGCGGGAGCTGCTGGTGCTTGAGCTGAGGCTGTAGCAGCGGGTGCTGCTGGTGCTGGGGCTGAGGCTGTAGCAGCGGGAGCTGCTGGTGCTGGGGCTGAGGGTGTAGCAGCGGGAGCTGCTGGTGCTTGAGCTGAGGCTGTAGCAGCGGGTGCTGCTGGTGCTTGAGCTGAGGCTGTAGCAGCAGGTGCTGCTGGTGCTTGAGCTGAGGCTGTAGCAGCGGGTGCTGCTGGTGCTTGAGCTGAGGCTGTAGCAGCGGGTGCTGCTGGTGCTTGAGCTGAGGCTGTGGCTGCGGGTGTAGCTTGAGCAGGCGCGGCGGGTGCAGCTTGAGCAGGCGCGGCGGGTGCAGCTTGAGCAGGCGCGGCGGGTGCAGCTTGAGCAGGCGCGGCGGGTCTAGGAGCTCGTGACCTAGGAGTAGGCACAGAGTCAGAGGCGGCCGGGGCCGCGGGAACTGGGTCAGAGGCGGCCGGGGCCTCGGGAACTGGGTCAGAGGCGGCCGGGGCCTCGGGAACTGGGTCAGAGGCGGCCGGAGCCGCGGGCACAGAGTCAGAGGCGGCCGGAGCCGCGGGCAGCGCTGAAGCAGAGGCGGCCGGAGCCGCGGGCAGCGCTGAAACAGAGGTGGTGGGTCCTGCTGGCGTGGGCGCGGCAGGCACCGCTGACGTGGAGGCGGCTGCCACCGCGGGCTTGGAGGCGGCTGGCACCGCTGGCGAAGAAGCCGCTTCAGCGGGAGCTGAGAGTGCGGCTGCCGCCAAGATCCGGACAGGAGCTAGGCGTGGTTGAAAACACCGGACCGGAGCTTGCTTCCGGAGCCGGAGTCGAAGATCTGGAAGCCAGCCGGGCTGGTGAGCTGGAAGCCGGTCGGGCTAGAGAGCTGGAAGCCTGCCGAGCTGGAGTGCTGAAAGTCGGCCGGGCTGGAGAGCTGGAAGCCGGCCGCGCTGGAGTGCTGGAAGTCGGCCGCGCTAGAGAGCTGGAAGCCGGCCGCGCTGGAGTGCTGGAAGTCGGCCGGGCTGGAGAGTGCGGTGGAGCTAACATGCTAGTTAGCTTAGCTGGAGCTGGGCCGACACTCTCCACCCCGCGGAGAGGCGCCGGGAGCGGTTCATCCCCCCGAATTCGCTCCGCAAGGAACCGGAGATACTCCAGGTCCGCCTTCCTCGTGGCATTCCACTTTGCTACGTCCATTTCGGTCGAGTCTTATGTTACGCAGGAGACGGAGGGATGGAGGAGGAGGACGTAAGTGCAAATATATATTTATATAACAAGATAAATCGAACATTAAACAAAACACGGGTAACGCAAAAAACATACAAAAAAACAAGGCAAGGAGAATATAAAACTGGAACAAAGACTAAGAAACACAGACCACTAAACTAAGACTAGGATACAGCAAGGATACGAACGGACAGCAAGGATACCAGAATACAAAATACAAAATACAAAATACAAAAGACTCGACACAGCACGTACAAACAGAGGGGCTTATATACAGGAGGAGAGTGAGAAACACCTGGGCTAGGATGACGAGGGGGCAGGGTTACAAACAAGACACAGGTGAGAACACTAATGGTTAGGGCGGGACTAGGGCGGAAACAGGTACAAAAACACAACACAAGCACATGGCAGGGAACACATGACAGGTAAACAGAGGGGCAGGAGCACTAGGGAACAAATGAGGGAGAAACATAACACAGACATGGGCTAAGGTGTAACACCCAGCTGGTCTCATAAATGCTTGATTGACAATAAATCTAGGCTGGATATAGAATGAATGAAGTTCAACTTGTTTAGCGCCTTTCTAGAATTTACATGTTTTACACAAAACCCTTCATACTCATACCACACACCGGTGAGCAGCGGCAGCCAATAGCGCACAGCGTACTCAACCGGAAACAACCGTCTATCTGGAGGACTGCATTGGGCACTACAACGTTTACCCAGGACAGAGTGGCAATCCATATCTGGGCACACATACACACATTTTACACACACACAAACTTACATACATACCACACACTTACACATATACACCAGATCAATTATAAAGTAGTAAATTTTTCTGGGCAATTTAGAGTATACAATTTATCTGATCTCCATGTTTTTGTACTGTGGGAGGAAACTGGAGTCTCTGGAGGAAACCCACGCAGACATGAGAACATGAAGCATGGAAACTTCACCCAGACTTGAACCCAAGACCCCAGTGCTGGGAGGCAAATGTGCAAACCACTAAGCCACCATTCCGCCTAGAAGTGTTTTGTTGCAAACTAGCAGACACATACCTGGTAAACCCCTGCATGGTGTGGACAAGCATTATTCTGCTATAAAAAAATGGCAGTTGTAAGGTCTACTGAGCTAAGCTTGTATCACTGTTATGTTTGACCGCCTGTTGTGTGATGTGATGGCTCCCTTTATCATTACACCAGCAGTTGGGGCAGTGTGTTGCTTCACATGTATGCTATGTATGTATGCTATATTTAATAGCTAATAGTGCTCTATTGAGTCAGTCATGAGAAAATGATTAAGGAAGAACAATTATAGCTTTAGATTCAAAAGGGGTAGCTAATGTAGGGTGAGCCATTTCAGATAGGTGCCACAGTGCCCCAGAAGACAAAGCATGCTATAGAAATTATAGGTGCACAGCTAGAATATTCGTTATACTGTACATACCACAGTTTAGAAGAAAGAAACAGAGAGAGAGAGAGAGAGAGAGAGAGAGAGCTCTAGTCCCTAATTGGGTTTCTGTTATTACCTCCATGGATCACTGACGCTAACTTAGCCAGAGCTAACTGCAGCACCAAATGTACTCAAAGACAATAAAATGTGTGTGTTTGTGTTGAACCTTCCTGAACTGAGACCAAGAGTGTTTTAGAGAGAGGTTGTGCAGTTGGTTCATTGATTCATTATTGGTTGGTTCATGATTCATTAATTCAAGATACAAGTAATGTAATGCTTAATGCTTAAAGCATACGTCTGCTGTTTAAGATGACACCACCATCAATATTTCCAGGCATTAAGACAGTAAATGTATACAGAGCATAAATATAAGAATACAGTACACAGAGGGTAAACTCTGCAGTGTCTGAACTAAGCAAGAAGTACAGCAGAGAATAAACAGCACTAAAAAACAGAACAATGAGAATAATTCATTTTCATAACACCCCCTATCGTCAACTAGCATTTCTTTTCTGTTCTGTTTTCCTGCCTCCTACTCACTCTTTCAGTCTCTCTCTCTCTCTCTCTCTCTCTCTCTCTCTCGTTCCGTCTGTTCTTACTAAGCTTAACTGAGTGAAGGAATGAATATATGATCGTTATTCAAGGTTATGTGTTCATACGAATACACACACTCATTGTATTAGCCTGCAGCTGCAGAGATGAGTAACTCGTGCTGTTTTACCCTGAGAAAGAGATAAAGAGAGAGAGAAAGGCAGAAGGATAAAGATGAGGACTGTGAGATGGAGAAGGATGGAAAGAGAGGAGAAAGGAAAACAATGAGAAGGAGTGAGCATGGGAGGTTGAAAGAAAAGAAAGAGAAAGATAAAGAGGCAGAGAAAAAACAATGAGAAAGAAAGAGTGTGAGAGGGAGAGAACGAGAAAGAGAGAGGATACAGACAGTTCTAGCCTAAAAAAAAAATCTTTTTGTGAAATTTTATATTTTATTTGGTGGGTTGATTGTGGGAGGAAAGGGTGAAAGTAAGAGAGACAGAGACACAGATATTGAGAGACAGGGATGGAGTGAGAGAGAGAGATAAAGCGAAGGAAAGATAGAGACGAGGACTGTGAGATGGGGAGGGAGAGGTGAAGAGGAGAAAGTGAGAGAATGACTGAAACAGAGAGAGAAAAACAATGAAAAGGAGCGAGCATGGGAGGGTAAGATAGAATACAGAGAGAGAGAGTTAAAGAGAGAGAAAAACAATAAGAAACTAAGAGTGTGAGAGGGAGAGAAAGTAGAAAAAGTTCTAGCATAAAAAATATATTTTTTTTTTGGCTTTTTATTTTTCAAACTTTTTTTATTTGATCATTTTCACATTTTTCAATATTTCAATACCTGGTAGGTCAAAAACCCATGAGGGGAGGAAGTAAGAGAAATACAGACACAGATATTAAGAGAAATGAACATAGGGAGACACAGAGCAGCACTAACAGAGAGAAGAGAGAGAGAGAGAGAGAGAGAGAGAGAGAGAGAGAGAGAGAGAGAGAGAGAGAGAGAGAGATTTTAACCTTTGGACAGGTGCCAGGGTGGAGACACTTGAGTTAATCTGAAGTGAAGTGCTGAGGCAACTCCACACGTCACTTAAAACACACACACACACACTCACACACACACAATGGGATATATCACACTGTTGCGGTATGAGTCACACACACAAAAACACACACACAAGCCATATGATATTAAGTCAGATGCAATCATGTCTTATATTTGGCCAGATGTTCAGTCTTTCCTTCATCCACCCACACACTCACCCAGCTATACACACACACACACGGTGGACCCCACCTTAAGTGATGCCCCTGAGACAAACACGCTCTTAAGTCATTTCCTTCAGCTGAGTAGAACTGACATCTGTGTGTGTGTGTGTGCATTCAAAAACTTGTATTGCTCCAATTAGAGTGTGGGATCCCTTCCAGCATCTCATCTTTACGCTAATAATACGAGAGGAAAGGGGATAATTCCTGTGGCTGCAGGTCTGTGCCTCCAGGCATACATATTATATTCATTATATTAAACATTGAACATGTGTGTTTCCACTCAGCCCCAGATTCACGAGATCAGCAGCTGTTGTGCCAAGATATGACAACCGTGTTTACCATACTTGTGCTGGACAAAAAACACACATACACTCATACACACTAGTGAGCACACACACACAGTGATATGGTGAGGACACCTTGCCATCTTGCTCAATATCCTAAAATTAGTAGTTTTCCAAACCTGGGTATAGAATCCCCAATCCTATAATCAATAAACTGGTGCTTTGACCAAGGAGCCACCACTGCCACTAAGACACTCAATCCTTTAATCCTTTAATAAAGTACTGTAACTATTTAACAAACTCATTCCAAGGTGAACTGAGTATTTAATGGCTCAGAAAACATTACAGTATGCAGGTCTAAGAACCACTGATGTAGATTCTTAAAAATACATGTTTTTTAAAGGTTTTTTGGGAGGCAATGGCATAGAATAACCACTTTTGGTTCCATAAAATGCATTGATTAAGTTGGGCCCACACTTATAAGCACACAGTAATGTAATACAAAAGTATCATTTGGTGGTACATCATCTGGTGGTACATCATCACCGAAGACACCCTGCATGTGGACTCTCTTCATGGACTGGTATCAGACCAGATTTCTGCCTTAGCCATCTGTGTTTTTGGTACTACAACATCAAAGAAACCTGAGTGCCTTCAGGGCCATTCTTGCAGTCGTGAGGAGATGGGGAAACAGCTTACCATCGGCTCACCAAATATGGGCTAGCAATGCAAATGTTTCTGTTTCATTCTTAAGCCTTTGTCCTTATTTAGCAATGTTATATGCCTCATGCCTGTAGCTACATCATGTATAACTCCAGTTCTTTAACATAACTCCCCTGATAGCATATGTATTTTGTACAAAATTGTGTCCATCATTCAAAAATCTCATTTCGAAATGCTACTCTGCTGAAAAATCAGTACCACTTTAAAATAAGACTACCTTTATAACGGGTTTATAAATGGTTTACAATTAGTTTATTAATGGTTACTAATTAGGTTGTAAATGCAATTACAAATCATTAATAATTAGTTATAACATATACATAGAAAGGGCAACAATGACCTGTTGTTTGCCAAATAGTGAACCCACAGCCATCTAAATTGTTGCCCTTTTTATGTATGTGTTATAAATGATTATTAATGATTTTAGGGCATTTACAACCTTATTAGTAACCATTAATAAACTAATTGTAAACCATTTATAAACCCTTTATAAAGGTAGTCTTATTTTAAAGTGGTACCGAAAAATCTAACTCAAGCTTTAGCTGTTGGTCAGTTTTAGATCATTTAGATTATTAGTCTAGTATAGTCTTTGATGGTTTGTCAAGGTAATTGTAAAGCTTATGCTGGTTATACAGTTATTTAAGCAGCTTTTAATTAGCATAGTGTACTATATGTTGCTATTGATTGTGGTCAGGCTGGTCATGCTAGTCAACCAGCTTAGTCCTGTTCAGCTCAAACAAAAACATTCCCCTGAGTTATTGACCCTCTCTTAAGTATGTGTCAAAGCACACTTTCAACTGAAGTGGAAGCTTTTGTAATGTTCTTTATCAAGATTAAAACTGGTTGGTTTTGAGTTCAGAGAGAAAGCACTTTAAAAAAGCTTAACTTACTGTAGTGATATTAACATTTCATTAAAGCTGCAATGCAGCAATTATGGAATCCTACATTGATTTAAGTTTTTTTATATATATGTATGTTAGGTTTAAGCAGCAATGCCGTAAAGAAATAAAGAAACCTGGGGCAAAGCAATTAGAGTAATATTCCAATATTACTCTAAACCTTTTACCTGGCCAAAAACTACCATATTTATCACACTATAAGGCGCACATAAAATCCTTTAAGTGTCCCAAGAATTGTCAGTGCTTTAAAATCCGGTGCACTTAATGTATGACTTCCAACAGTTAGGTTATAAGGAGCAGTAAAGGCACTCTGCTGAAGTACAGCATTATACAGGAGTGTCTGCGAAGTTTCTCCAGCACTGAGACTGGAGCAGTATTAGCATTAGCTGCTAACCGTCCAAAGCACTTGCTCTTTCGCCGGTTCAGAGGTGAGTATATTGGACTATAATCTGTGTATTTCCTGTGTTAAAACAAGCTAAGTGGGTGGGACAAACCGCAAGCTGTTAGTGCCCTGGATTAACGGAACCCACAGGGTACTTAGGCACTCCCAGCGGTGAGACCTGCTAAAAAAGAAGGGAAACATGGCGACACCATTGTTTCTTACTAGTGTTGCTTAAAATGCGCCGTATAATCCAGTGCACCCTATAATCCAATGAAAATAGACCAAAAAATAGACATTCATTGATAGTGTGCCTTATAATACCGTGCACCTCATAGTCTGTAAAATATGGAACTTCATAAAGATGTTCTCTTCAACGAGAGGCTTATGGATTACAACTACACTGTGAACTCACTGTAAACTTTGTTTGAACTCAACTAAATTACATCGGCTTTATATAAATTGGAAATTTCTAGATTATTTTGAGTTAGGTGAACACTTCTGGACACATACATTCAAACAGGGATCTTTGAGTTGAATATTTTTATATTAACTGAGTTTAATTTGTTGCCATTGCCCCTTTTTTCCATTGGTTTCTGGCACAATCTATTCGAATACTGGATATGCCCCGCAGTTTTTAAATATCACTATGAGTGTGTATTTATTATCCCCCAGGCAACCTTAGGTACAGTAATCTTGTCTATTATATATTATGAATTACTCACTTGCGTCTTTGTTGTAGGCCATAAGAGCAAGATGCTCACTATGTGTTGGCTCTGTAACACATTGTTTACTTCATAGCATTTTCTTCTTCCATCTCATCTCTAATAGTATTTTAGAACATTCTGTTTATTTCTTTTGCATGTTCAAACATCAAACCAATCCACAAAAACATAGACACAGCTTCTTACTTTCCCGTACCCTCTATCCCATGGCACAATAAAGCCTTTCCCTTCCGTTCAAAAATAAAAATTAAAATAAAAAAATTACATGACCATTTACCTTTACACAAAAAGAAAATAATTATACTAAATAATTAGTTTCTTCCATTTTTATAGTATTTTAAATGTATTTTTTCCTTAGGTTGCAAAAGAACAATAAGTACAAACTTTTATTTGTACAAATTTTTAAAAAGCAAGCTAGTGTACATTACAATGACTTATTTTACTTTACTTATCTTTTACTCATTAAAACCTACTTAGTATAGAATATGTGTTTAACTTAATGTCAATATATTTTTATGTAATCAGTTTCACCCATTTTTATTTTACATTAAATTTCCATTACATTAAACTTATTGGGATTTACAGTGTTGCAAAAGGTTGTAATTTGGCAAGAATTTACTTTTCTGGGTCCTGAACTCCCTCTACAGTCCTGAAGTCCTGAATTTGTGCTTTAAAACCCGTGCTAATAGACGCTCTTTTCACATGCATTTCTGGACAAGCTGCATAATACAGAACTTTCTCTGAAAGTGAAGGAATCATGTGAACCAAAGAATTATATTAAATGATTAAATGACTTTACACAAGTATGACTTGTCATGCAGCACTGCACAGTTCCCATGAGCATTATCCTGCGCACTTATACAGATACACAGTGCAGTTTCAAGCATGCCAAGTGGCCTGTTTAAAAACAATAGTGTTGCTATTCTCTATATTTCAAGTCAGGGAAGCTTTATTATTATTCTACAGCAGTCATTTTAAAACCACAAATTTATATTATTCTGCTTTAACAAAAGCTTGTCCTATTCTGTCTCACATCTTTACACTTTACAGGCCTTCAGCTTTTACCCCTTATGGTGTTGTTGCCGAGAGATCAAGCCTTGTAATCCAAGCAAAATCATTTGTGGAATGCAAGGTTTCTGCAATTTAAAACAAAAAAACAAGGACTTTCAACGTCCCAAGGCAACTTGTGTGACCTTTCAAGGCCTTCATTATTTTAGCCTGCAAGCTAAGCAGTTTCAATGACTTTCAGACACTTTCAGGGCCTAAGGGAGCCCTACGGAGGGCGAAAGACAAACAGAAAGAGATAGAGAGAAAGAGAGAGAGAAAGAGAGTGGGCGAAGGAGGAGAGGATAAAAGCAACATGTTCCCGTTTCTTTTTTATGAGCATGTAGTTGTTTGGCTGAAATTGTGGTGCGTTGGCTACATAAATCATAGCACCATAACTTCGGTAATGAAGAAACTACCGGCATGTGGGGGAAGGGGAACCCATTTAACGTCAAGGACGCTGTGGCGGTGTGTGTTTGAGTGTGTGTGTATGTATGTGTGTGTCTTTAGACAGTCCAGTTGATTTATGGGCTCAATACTGAATGGTCCTTGGCAGTGTAATACATAAAACTCTTATCTGCAGTGTGTGTGTGTGTGAGTGTGTGCTAGTGTGTTTGGGTGTGTGTTTGTGTGTGTGTGTGTGTATCCATCTGTGTGTTTCTCAACTTATCCTTCTAACGTTTATGGTGAGGAGCTTCCTATAAAACCTACATCACCTAAGAAATACAGTGACGTCCTTTGCACAAGCTGTAACAATAATAATAAAAAATAATAACTAGAAAAGTGCATTTTCTAGGGATGAAAAACAACAAGCAGAGGAATGTGAGTCAGAATGGTTGTGGACTATAGTTTAGTTGCCCTGAAGGAATAGATGCAGCTTGATGGCTGTAGGCACACAGCAACTCTATGGCTTGGGCATGTGTAAAAAAATGAATGGGAGTGAATGGGAGGAACGAGAGATTAAAAAATAAGTGTTCATCAGAATGGCTGTGGATTAGAGATTGTGGGCCTGCCCTGAAGAAGTACATGCAGTTTGGTGGCTGTCGTACAAAAGGGAGATTGAGATTTAGTATGGGCAAAAATCTAAAGTAGTTAAAGCTCCACTAGGTAGGATTGAGATATTGTGCTTGTGGGCTCCCCCTACAGTTGCAGAGTGTAATAAATGTTTCAGGCGGATTAGTTTCCCTTTCTCGCTTTCTGGCTTTCACAGACATATTTGGTCTCTTTCCAGCTCCTGCCAGAGTGTCTGTATGTTAGTTTGTAAAGAATGAACCAGTAGTCCTTGTAGAACTGTTAGAACTAAAGGTTGGAAAGCAGGTCGCAGTTCTCGCGAGCGTTAGTCGCGGCCGCCTCAGAAAAAATACAGAGTCTGGTTTGAGCTCAGAGGAGCTCTGGCACAGACACGAGAGCCCCGCTATTCCTCCTATTACACCTCAATGCGCTCAAAGCGCTGCAGTGAGTTTCAAGCTGTAATTTTACTTCTTTAAAAAGATAAAAAATCAAGGAAATCCTACCTAGTGCTGCTTTAATAGGAAGAGCAAAAGTCTGTCTGTCAAAAGTACAATAGATGTGCATTGTTAATAAAAAAAAGGGAGTTAGTAAAGTACACAAGCACACATCACACAATTAGACTGAATCATTCTGAAGTTAGAAAGGTGTGTGGGATAAGTTACCCTGCAAAAGTCTGCAAAGCTGCAAAAGTCAGGCAGAAAAATATGAAGAAAAAAGTTAAAAAGAAAAAGAAGAAGCAGATGAATATAAATCACTAAATCCCTAAAGCAATATACAACCATAATAACCAGAACACACTTTTCCACAGTGCAACACAACATGTAGCAAATTTCAACACATCAAACCAACACTAAATCCAATCATATTAAGATAAAATCATAATCTCTGTTCTTGCCATGGATGATTAAAGGATAAGATCGTGTTAGTGTGTGGATGGACAAAGTTAAAAAAGAATGGAATGTACACAGAATGAGTTCTCAGAAGATTAAGATGACCACGATAAAACCAATGCTAATCTGGTGTATCTCCTCAAAGGCAGATGGTAGAGATTAAGATAATAATTCAATCAAACTTGTGCTGATTAGCTTCAGCGTCTTTTGCCTACAGAGCTTCTATTCAGTATTCGGAACATGAACTGTCCATGTTAAGCAGAAAATACACAGGTGTATAAAAAACGGAACGCCAGGCCAGATTTCCTGATGCGTGCCGTTCTGCTGAACTGGAACTGACTCTTCCTTTCTGGAGAAATGGCGAGCATATTTTCTCAAAAACCGAGCCGGATGAAAACAAGTTCCCTTCAGGCGAAACCGCAGATTGCATGAACAGAAGGAATGTACTGTCAGTAAAACCTGTTCTGACTCTTGTCTTGATATGAAAAATGAAGTGAATTAATGACAAACTCTGCAACATTGTTCTGAGATGGTGGTTTCTCAAGAAGTCACGGGTGGAAAAAAAGGCCATATCATGAAAATCAAAATGTTCCCTTTCTTTTTTCTAAGATAAGGGTTTAGTGTACTGTGTAAACATTGTTTTAAAATGTACCATTCATTCCTTAGTCCTTATAGTCCTTTTATGGAAACTAAAGCCCTGTTCTTACCTGGCATTAACGTGGATGATCTGGCCACACATGATTGCCAAAATATTTGGAGTTTTCTATGAGTCCTCCGCCCAAGTTTTGCTTGCCTAGCCCTATCTATTAGCTTATTATTGTAGCATCCTTAGCTAACCTGTGTGGACAGTGGGCGTTGTGGTCTCAATGGTTATTGTGGACAGTAATAACTTAAACCGAATGTGCTCACAGTGATCTCATTACAATGTGTCCTCAAGACACTTTGCTCTCTGTTCACATATGTACACTGCGCTCAATATAACATATGTTAATGCCAGGTGTGAAAAAATGTCTAAATTAAAAATTTAGCTAATTTTTATTTAACTGTCCCAGCCAAATTAAGATCACATTAAGGAAATCTCAAGAGTTGGATTTCAGCACAGTAATCAGATTGCATATGTATACACTTTCTCTGATTTCTTTTGGGTTTCTCCGTGTTAGGGTTGGAAAATGTTTTAGGGTACATGTAACATTCAAAACATTTGAAATGAATTTGTAATGATAAACCTAATAGTAAAATATAGATAAAACAATATGAGCCTTTAATGTTAAGTCTGTCCAATAAACTAAGTAATGTGAAGCATGATTACAAGTGACCCTGAATGCATAGGGTCCTTAGATAGAAAACCATATAGATATGATCTAAAATATAAGGCCAGCCACATAGCTTTTTGTGGCAAATGAACCTGGGTTTCATTGACATTTCACTAGAAATTCTTCAGCATTACCAGAATTTCCATTTGATCTTTACGTCCGTGGACTGAAACGTCTAAAAAAGAAGCCTGATGTCTTTTGAAAGAAAAGAATGTCGTGGGATAAAAATGGCTGACATTTTCACCCCAGCAACATTTCTCTCCACTTCACTGCCAGCGGAGCGCATAGGAACAATGAAAGGATGTGGCAGGAGAGAAAGAGAAAGAAAGATAATGAAGGGCAACAGAACTCCAGGGCATGGAGATGCTGAAGAGATAAAAATTGGCTCCTTCTGACTGTGAGGGGCCAGTTCCATGAAAAAACACTTGGCGTCCAGTCTGTGTCATCTAGGCTAAGGGCTTGGCTGCGTTTATGGATGTGACATCCTCTTGACCTGGTTGTGTCAGCTGAAATTGGGCGTTGTGTGACTCATATGCTTTCTATGTCTCTCTCTTTCTCATTCTCCTTCTTCTTCTTTTACCCTTTTTATTTCTCTCTCTCTCTCTCTTGCACACACAAATGTGTTAACATTTTACCAGCCTAGATACAAGAGGAGATAATAATAGTTATGGAGGCATACTGGTTCTGTATAGTATCCTACTCCATATTTGTTCACAGATGTTGAAGATAGGCCTGTAAATCCTGGATACTCTTAGATTCCCAAAGCTGGTAGCTCAGCTTCAATAAATGCTTTTTGCTTAAAGATAAAATATATACAGCTCAGGAAAAACATAAGAGACCACTTAAAAATAATGACTTTCTTTGATTTTACCAAATTGAAAACCTCTGGAAGACGGATGATCACAAGCCATCAAACTAAGCTGAACTGCTTGATTTGTTGCACCAGGAGTGGCATAAAGTTATCCATAAGCAGTGTGTAAGACTGGTGGAGGAGAACATGCCAAGATGCATGAAAACTTTGATTAAAAAAACAGGGTTATTCCACCAAATATTGATTTCTGAACTCTTAAAACTTTATGAATATGAACTTGTTTTCTTTGCATAATTTGAGGTCTGAAAGCTCTGCATCTTTTTTGTTATTTCAGCCATTTCTCATTTTCTTCAAATAAATGCTCTAAATTACAATATTTTTATTTGGAATTTGGGAGAAATGTTGTCCGTAGTTTATAGAATAAAACAGCACTGTTCATTTTACTCAAACATATACCTATAAATAGCAAAATCAGAGAAACTGATTCAGAAAATGAAGTGGTTTCTATGTTTTTTTCCAGAGCTGTATTTCCAGTTTGTAACAGTCCAGGTTTCTTGTTCATGACACAGCTACAAACAAAGGCAACAGTGGATGGCTGATTAAAGGCCTGTGTGTCAAGCGATTGGTTGAAATGAAAACCCTGCTCCTTTCAGCTTCTTTTATCGTTAAATGAAATGTAAAATGATTTTATTAGTACTTTTGGAGCATTAATTTACTTACTCACTTAGAAAATAAATTTTAACTGGAAATTCTGTAAAAAAAATGGCTTTGTACAAATGACTTTTGCACAGTATTGCCATTTTTTTTAAATATCATTAGCCCGGATGACTTATGGATTTGGCACAATACCACATTTACTCAAACAAGTATGCTGAAACCTGAGGCCTCATCCTCGTAATGGTAATGCAAATGTCAATGAGTCACGTCAAATTGAATGGCCGTAACAATAAGAGTGAAAAAGCAGAGCGCCATTGTCATTTCAATATGTTTGTTCAATCACAAAAGACCAGCCATCATCAGCCTCTTTCAAGCATGAGATGAGCTTCCGTCATTTCTTCTTTCCTTCGCCCGTAGCGTGCCAGCGCTCATTATGGGATTAATTCCGTGAGAATCCGTTTCAGATAGCCGGCCCTTCATGCGACTCTATATCATCTGCCTGCTATGTATGGCATGCAGGCAGTACTGTACAAATGACTTCTCATTAAAAGCCACTGAGGTTTGGCACGCTCTCCCTTTGTCTTCTCTTACATACCTGTCTTACAGCTGGGAATAATGAGATGCTTCGGCCAGACGTGTGAGAACATGGCCCGTGAAGAAAAAGGAAGAAAAGAAGACACACACACAATGGGCACCTGGGTGTATGAGAAAGAGTGACAGAGATAGACAGGAATAGATAGAAGACACTCAAAAAAACCCAAAATATTTTCACAAGCGGTGAAGAGCAAAGATATATCCGCTGAAACCTGATACATCCTGTAACTAATAGGCACATAGTGTATCAAATAAAAATTATTTTAATGGAAAAGGGCAGTTTTCAAATAAAAACTTTAGTTGGATGTCTCAGTGACACTATCATGTGCTAAAACGTATAATTAAAACATTAAATTAAAAGCAAATTATCAAGCATATCCTTTAAGAGTTGCAGGCAGCTACAAATACACAATTATACAAACATCCCAACCTCAAAAAATAAGCACTGCACCACACAAACTCAAGTGACCTCCACTACAATCATTTATTTAGATATTTATTAATCAACTTCCCGTCGCATTCCTGTACCCTCACATGTCTGTATGGCAGGTGACCTTATGCAGTGTTTTCTGTTTTTGTGTTATATTGTAACATTAAAGGGCAATTTTGCAAAAATTACTTTTTGCATGCTTTTGAATTTCCACTTGTGTCGTTACTGCCCCTACAAATACTCCAAATGCGAAAAAATCCATCCACCCGGTTACTGTTAATCAGTTAACCAGTTAAAAGCATTTGGTATCAGGAATCATATGCTTCTATGAGCCCTTAGGAGCACCGTGCATAAAACACAGATTGCTATGAAATTCACACATGGAACATAGCCAGTAACAGCTTATTTACATAATAGTGACAAAGACCCTAAAAGGCTCATTCTGAAAGGGATTGAAACCGGCAAGAATAGAGCTGTGAGATTTCTTTATGTGAGATCGATTTTGTGCGAAAAACTTTATGAACATGTTTTGAATCGCCCATAGACCTATTCTGCCTTATATAAAAGAGGTAGCAGAGCAGCACAGCTAGCAGCTAGTTTATTTAACATTAGGTACAGTATATTCATGAAAGAACAATCTATGTAAACTTACCTCAGCGTGTCTTACAGTAATTTGCCCACCATGGCCAATGAAGATAGGGGTAATGTGTTTTATATTATTTTCTGCTATAGAGCTACAGATCTAAACTGAACCGATGCACTACTAAAGGAAAGAGGTCAAGTGTAAATCCAGTCTACAGGGAACACTGACAGAAGTGTAACCAGCTCAAGGAGAATCTTGTTTGTCGGTCCTTCGATCTGTCTCATTTAATCATTTTAAAAATTGACTGAGACACATGATATAAAATGTCCTGATTTTGACTCAAATATTTTGGACATGCTGCCGTGAAATCTGTTATGTGGGAGAATCCCACTATTCACAAGCGAAGGAAGGATCCACAATTACAATTTGTATATTTTACTAATATGCAAGACAGAAACAGAAAGCTGTAAGCAAAACAACAATGCTAAAGGCTAAAGCTAAAAACAAAGCTTTTGGGGCAGTTAGCAAGGTATCAGGCAAACCTTATTTCTAGAGTTAAGCACATGTATGGAGCAGCAATAGTATGTATGTAGTAGCAATAGTACTAGCTAAAATATGTACAAAACATATCTGTGGGGGAAATATGAAAAACTAAAAGCTAAAGTTAACCCTGCTGAAAAATACAGCTAAAGACAAGTTTAACTGATAGCAGCTTTCAGAGTGCCCAAAATGATGGTCTTGGTGCTAAGCTTGGCTAATGCAGGATAGAAACATTGAAATGTTAATTTCTCCTTACTTCATGGCTAAAGCTAAGGCTAAAAACAAACCAGGTGTTAGGCAGTTAGCAAGGTATAAGGCAAATTATATATCTAGAGTTAAGCACATTTAGGAATTAGCCATTAGCATTGGTAAAAGCCAAATTGTTACAAAACAGATCTGTGGGGAAAACAAGAAAAACTAAAAGCAAACATTAAAGCTTACCCTAATAAAAAATACAGCTGGTAGACAAGTTTTGCTGGTAGCTGCTTTTAGAATGCCCAAGCTGGTCTTGGTGCTAAGCTTGGCTAATGCAGGATAGAAACATTGAAATGTTAATTTCTCCTTACTTCAAGGCTAAAGCCAAAGGGTTAAAAACAAACAAGGTTTTGGGGAAATTAGCAAGGTATCAGCAAAACTATATATCTAGAGCTAAAAACATTGAAATGTTAATTTTTCCTTACATCATGGCTAAAGCTAAGGCTAAAAAAAAAAAGAAAACAAGAAAAACTAAAAGCTGAAACTTGCCCTGCTGAAAAAAAACAGCTTAAGACAAGTTATTGCTGGTTAGGGTCCCCAAGCTGGTCTTGGTGTTAAGCTTGACTAATACAAAATAGAAATATTGAAATTTCTCCTTATATTACAGCTAAGGCTAAAAGTAAACAAGGTTTTGGGGCAGTTAGCAAGGTATCAGGCAAATCTTATATCTAGAGCTAAGCAAATTTATGAATAAGTATGGAAACGCTTAGGTAATATATATGCATGGACACGACTTATTAAGGTGTGGGAATGAGATCCTAAGGCATAGCCACGTCTTACAGTATTAAAGCGTGGGAATGAGATCCTAATGCATTGCCATGATTTATTAAGGCGTGGGAGGGAGATCCTAATGGAAATGAGATAATTTAGGTGTGTGAATGAGATTAAGTTGTGGCCAGAGTCTCTTGCAGTGAGACATGGCATAATCCTAAGTATAAGACACTTAATTTGTATTCTAAAAGCTCACTGGCTCAGATGCAGACAGTATGCAGACCTGTTTACCTTCAATAGGCAGTCGTATTGTATTTCTTGGAGGTGAAGCAAAAGGCCTTGTGGCCACGCCTTAATGGCTACAATTTAATTGATGCCCACACCTTAATTATCTTGTTCCCACACGTTAAGTTCTCGTTCCCATGCCTTAAAAGTCGTGGCCATGAATTATTTTTATGATGTCAACTTAATAGTTGAACAAATAAGCTAGTATGAATGGTAAAAGGCAAGTAGTTACAAAATAGGTCTGTGGGGAAACTAGCTAAACTAAAAACTAAAGCTAT